>NC_091286.1:467688371-468024934 GCF_032444005.1 Ranitomeya imitator
TCTCTCTCTCTCAAATTGTGGGCCATAGAAAGCCTATTTATTTTTTTGCTTGATTTGGGTTCCAAAATCTACCTGAAAAAATCACTACATCAATCAGTGGGAGAAAAATATTGGCCTCTGGGCTTGTGTGCCACTCCTGACTCCTGTGTGTGCCATCTCTCACTCAGTGGGCCATAGAAAGCCTATTTATTTTTTTGCTTGATTTGGGTTCTAAAATCTACCTGAAAAAATCACTACATCAATCAGTGGGAGAAAAATATTGGCCTCTGGGCTTGTGTGCCACTCCTGACTCCTGTGTGTGCCATCTCTCACTCAGTGGGGCATAGAAAGCCTTTTTTTTTTTATTTGTTTTCTAAATTGTCGAAACAAGCAAGTTCCTAGATATAACTAAAATATAACTTTTAATATTTACCAATAAAAAAGGTACAAACATATAGTGCTAACAAAGGTGCAGAGTGCATACGAACCACATACAGACATATATAAAAACGCATAAGCGTATAACCGCACACCAAGATACAGACTAGTATAGGGGTAGATCCACTAGTGTCTTGGACAGAGCTCGGTCAGGAGCTATGAATCCGTAACCTCAAGATCTCACGGCTCTCGACCCGAGCTATATAATATGGCAGGGTGTTACCCCAGCAGACTATATCTAAACTTAAAGCCTCCAGGTAACTGCTACTGCAGTGTATACATACCCCTACCATGCGGTATAATCAAATTGGCTCAAAAAACGCAGTAATCGTATAACCATACATATACCCTCAAACTTGAGGCATTTCTGGCAACATAATATATGGTCACATACGTAGGTAAACCAGTGATACTCATCTGCCTTCTGCTGGTCACCATCTAGAGACCTGGTGCAGTGCTGAGTTAAGGTGGCCCATCACATCGGTTATTAAACTTGTAACTGCGTCATTCTCCCTGGGTCCATCCTCCTGTAAAGTGCCTCCCAACGCGTTTCATATAACTTATAATCTTCAGGGGATTGTGTCACCTTTACGTATGAGCATAACGCTGTAGCGGTCCATCTCTGTTCTGAATTCTGTGATCAAGCTCCCTCCTGTGGTCACAAGTGGTACTGCGGCTTTTGAATTTCCTTCCTCAGGTGATGAGGTTAAGTCGTTAGGTGCTGCTCTATTTAACTCCACCTAGTGCTTTGATCCTGGCCTCCAGTCAATGTTCTAGTATTGGTCTTGCTTCCTCCTGGATCGTTCCTGTGGCCTGTCTGCTCAGCATAAGCTAAGTTCTGCTTGTGTTACTTTTGTTGCTATATTTTCTGTCCAACTTGCTTTAATTTGTTTTTCTTGCTTGCTGGAAGCTCTGAGACGCAGAGGGAGCACCTCCGTACCGTTAGTCGGTGCGGAGGGTCTTTTTGCCCCTCTGCGTGGTTGTTTGTAGGTTTTTGTGTTGACCGCAAAGCTATCTTTCCTATCCTCGGTCTATTCAGTAAGTCGGGCCTCGCTTTGCTAAATCTATTTCATCTCTGTGTTTGTACTTTCATCTTAACTCACAGTCATTATATGTGGGGGGCTGCCTTTTCCTTTGGGGAATTTCTCTGAGGCAAGGTAGGCTTATTTTTCTATCTTCAGGCCTAGCTAGTTTCTCAGGCTGTGCCGAGTTGCATAGGGAGCGTTAGGCGCAATCCACGGCTACCTCTAGTGTGGTGTGATAGGATTAGGGATTGCGGTCAGCAGAGTTCCCACGTCTCAGAGCTCGTCCTATGTTTTTTGCTTATTGTCAGGTCACTTTGTGTGCTCTGAACTTCAAGGTCCATAGTGGTTCTGAATTACCTATTAATAACACATCTCCCGCCTCTTTTTATATGCATCTGCCAAGCGTCTTATCGTCTCATGTTTCCGGACGCTAACTTACTTCCGGTATCAACCAGGATTAATGCACCCTGGAAACAAGAGGGACGCCAATTGTGTTCCGGACATCCAGACGTCGGCACACACTGCCGTAACGTCATATCCGGTGGGCGGGCATTCCTCATGTGCCGCCCACTGCTCCGTGCGTCCCAGCGCATTACGCTTTCTACAGTGCAGGGGAGAGGAAAACACCGATCGTCTACACTCTCCTGCACTGATGTACCCATAAGGGGGGGGGGGGAGAAAAATATATCCCACACCGGTATATACAGGCTTTGACTACCTAGAGGCTCGCATCAAATCCCACCACGCTGTATCTTAGTCAGCTCAAAAAATTGATAACAGAAGCGTTCAATAACAAATTGATTGATACAAACGAGAGAGACTTCCTGGTACCAACGCACCCGGTAACGGCTACCTTTTACTGTCTACCAAAGATACACAAGGGTATCAACCCTTTGAAGGGTAGACCGATAGTGTCTGGTATTGGGAGCCTCACCCAAAATTTGGGTTTATACGTGGACAAAATTCTGAGGCCCTTTGTGACCTCTTTGAGTTCTTATGTACGCGACACAACGGACCTCCTCCTGAAACTTGACAACATTGAACTAGATGCTGATATGCTACTATGTTCTATAGACGTTGAAGCACTTTACTCTTCAATCCCACACAGTAGGGGCATGGCGGCGGTGGACTACTATCTGAGCATGAGAGGACGGCAGTATACTAAACATAATCTCTTTGTTAAACAAGCCCTTGAATTCTGCCTAACTAAAAACTATTTCCTGTATGACGGGAAATACTTCCACCAGCTCAGGGGTACTGCGATGGGGAGCCCTTGTGCCCCCTCGTATGCTAATCTGCTCCTGGGCTGGTGGGAGGAGAATGTCGTCTTCAGTGAAAATACACCAACCGACAACAACGTCATACTGTGGCTAAGATATATCGATGACGTTTTCGTTATCTGGAGGGGAGATGAGGCCAGTTTCACCAGCTTTGTGGCAGATCTGAACCTTAACAAGCTGGGGCTTCACTTTACCTTCGAGGTTAACTGGTCAAAATTACCTTTTCTGGACGTTCTGATAGAGAGGGGGAAAGATGGGCAACTTGTCACGAGCACCTTTAGAAAACCTACGGCAACAAACTCTCTCTTGAGGTGGGAATCTAACCATCCGATCCCACTCAAGAGAGGAATCCCCAAGGGTCAATACTTACGTGTTTGTAGAAACTGCTCGGATAACACTATATATCTAAAACAGGCGAAGGACCTAAAGCAGCGTTTTGTGGAGAGGGGGTATCCCAATAAAGTTTTGAGTGAAGCGTTTAAGTAATCTTTCACTAAACCAAGAAGGGAGCTGTTGACCCCTACTCCTAAGAAAGAAAATGAAAACATCTTAAGACTCATTACAAAATATACCAATAAGGCAGGGGACCTACGTGAGATCATAAAAAAACACTGGTCCATTCTACAAATGGACAATGACCTCAGAGACACTCTTGCCCCTAATCCTCAGATTACTTTCAGGAAAGGCCGCTCAATTAAAGACAGGGTAGTCCACAGCCACTTTGCCCCTCCTCAAACACAAACCACCTGGCTAGGTGGTAAGATGAAGGGATGTTTTAGATGTGGGGATTGTAAATACTGCCAGTCGGTACTACAAGGTAGAACGTTCACGAGCAATGTAACGGGAAAGGTTTTCCATGTAAATCATTTCATAAACTGTAAAACGAAGGGGGTGATCTACAAAATGACCTGCGATTGCGGACTTGAATACATCGGTAAAACAAGCAGGGAATTTAGGAGAAGAGTTGGAGAACACCACTGTGATACCATCAATAAAAGAGACACCCCTGTTGCTAATCATATTAACAGGATCCACCAAGGCGACCTCAAAATGGTAAAATTCATGGGCATCAATAGAATTTACCAGTCCCAGAGAGGAGGGGATTGGGACAAAAATATCCTGCAGAGGGAAAGCAGGTGGATTTTTCGCCTCCAAACCACCGCACCACATGGTCTAAATGACCACTTAGGCTTCTCTTCCTTCCTATAGAGGCAGGGGGTATTAGGGTATCCTAGCAACAGGGACAGCCGCCGTTGAGTGGGGGCGCCACTGCGCAGGTCTAGGGTGCCAAACTCCGCGTCAGGCAGGTTTGAGGATAGAGAGGGTGTGTTTAGGGACATCAATAGCTGCACCCTTTTCTTTCTTTCCCCGGAGGTCTATTGTGTTGCCTACATGTTTTTTAGCTTTTTATCATGTAATTTATTTCCCCCATTATTTACGTTTTTTCATTATTTTTGTTATCTTTGTTTCTATGTTGAGTACTTGATGTTCTCATGCGTATTATTATCATCTGGACGGAGGTGTAATTTGTTTTTAGATGGGTGATATACATGGTCCTCAATGAGTTGTTTCTGGACCTCATACCATTGCGGCATCGCTATTTTTATAGTGGTAGTCAAAGCCTGTATATACCTTTTTTGGAGGACTCTGGAGGTGTGGGATATATTTTTCTCCCCCCCCCCACCTCCCCTTATGGGTACATCAGTGCAGGAGAATGTAGACGATCGGTGTTTTCCTCTCCCCTGCACTATAGAAAGCGTAATGCGCTGGGACGCACGGAGCAGTGGGCGGCACATGAGGAATACCCGCCCACCGGATATGACGTTACGGCAGTGTGTGCCGACGTCTGGATGTCCGGAACACAATTGGCGTCCCTCTTGTTTCCAGGGTGCATTAATCCTGGCTGATACCAGAAGTAAGTCAGCGTCCGGAAACATGAGACGATAAGACGCTTGGCAGATGCATATAAAAAGAGGCGGGAGATGGACCGCTGCAGCGTTATGCTCATACGTAAAGGTGACACAATCCCCTGAAGATTATAAGTTATATGAAACGCGTTGGGAGGTACTTTACAGGAGGATGGACCCAGGGAGAATGACGCGGTTACAAGTTTAATAACCGATGTGATGGGCCACCTTAACTCAGCACTGCACCAGGTCTCTAGATGGTGACCAGCAGAAGGCAGATGAGTATCACTGGTTTACCTACGTATGTGACCATATATTATGTTGCCAGAAATGCCTCAAGTTTGAGGGTATATGTATGGTTATACGATTACTGCGTTTTTTGAGCCAATTTGATTATACCGCATGGTAGGGGTATGTATACACTGCAGTAGCAGTTACCTGGAGGCTTTAAGTTTAGCTATAGTCTGCTGGGGTAAAACCCTGCCATATTATATAGCTCGGGTCGAGAGCCGTGAGATCTTGAGGTTACGGATTCATAGCTCCTGACCGAGCTCTGTCCAAGACACTAGTGGATCTACCCCTATACTAGTCTGTATCTTGGTGTGCGGTTATACGCTTATGCGTTTTTATATATGTCTGTATGTGGTTCGTATGCACTCTGCACCTTTGTTAGCACTATATGTTTGTACCTTTTTTATTGGTAAATATTAAAAGTTATATTTTAGTTATATCTAGGAACTTGCTTGTTTCGGCTTTTGGTTTACTCTGGTTCCTTTATCTATTGAGTCTAGCTTTATTTTGTTTTCTAAATTGTCCTTGAAAAAGTCATTTTATTTTATTTGGTTTCTAAATTCTTCCTGAAAAAATCATTTTATTATATTTTGTTTCTAAAGTCTCCCTGAAAAAAAAATAAAAAATAAAACAGTGGGAGATTAATATTGCCCTTTCTGCTTGTGTGCCAGTCTTGACTCCTGGGTGTGTCATCTCTCTCTCTCTCTCAAATTGAGGGCCATAGAAAGCCTATTTATTTTTTTGCTTGAATTGGGTTCCAAAATCTACCTGAAAAAATCAGTACATCAATCAGTGGGAGAAAAATATTGGCCTCTGGGCTTGTGTGCCACTCCTGACTCCTGTGTGTGCCATCTCTCACTCAGTGGGCCATAGAAAGCCTTTTTTTGTTTTTTTATTTGGTTTCTAAATTGTCCCTCAAAAAATCATTTTATTTTATTTGGTTTCTAAATTCTTCCTGAAAAAATCATTTTATTTTATTTTGTTTCTAAAGTCTCCCTGAAAAAAAAAAAAATAAGTGGGAGATTAATATTGCCCTTTCTGCTTGTGTGCCAGTCTTGACTCCTGGGTGTGCCATCTCTCTCTCTCAAATTGTGGGCCATAGAAAGCCTATTTTTTTTTTTGCTTGATTTGGGTTCCAAAATCTACCTGAAAAAATCAGTACATCAATCAGTGGGAGAAAAATATTGGCCTCTGGGCTTGTGGGCCACTCCTGACTCCTGTGTGTGCCATCTCTCACTCAGTGGGCCATAGAAAGCCTTTTTTTGTTTTTTTATTTGGTTTCTAAATTCTTCCTGAAAAAATCATTTTATTTTATTTTGTTTCTAAAGTCTCTCTGAAAAAAAAAAAATAGGTGGGAGATTAATATTGCCCTTTCTGCTTGTGTGCCAGTCTTGACTCCTGGGTGTGCCATCTCGTTCTCTCTCTCAAATTGTGGGCCATAGAAAGCCTATTTTTTTTTTGCTTGATTTGGGTTCCAAAATCTACCTGAAAAAATCAGTACATCAATCAGTGGGAGAAAAATATTGGCCTCTGGGCTTGTGTGCCACTCCTGACTCCTGTGTGTGCCATCTCTCACTCAGTGGGCCATAGAAAGCCTTTTTTTGATTTTTTATTTGGTTTCTAAATTGTCCCTGAAAAAATCATTTTATTTTATTTGGTTTCTAAATTCTTCCTTTTAAAATTATTTTATTTTATTTTGTTTATAAAGTCTCCCTGAAAAAAATAAATAAATAAAACAGTGGGAGATTAATATTGACATTTGTGCTTGAGTGACAGTCCTGCGTGTGTGGCATCTCTGTGATTTGGTGCCACAGAAAACAGAGTGTGTAACATTGTGCCTGATTTTCCTTGTGGTCTCACCAACCTGTAAAGGGATATTGAAATCATACTGAAGTTATAGGTCACCGTGTAAGTTGTTTGACAGCAACAAATAAAGTTACTTTGGTTAAGTTTTTAAAATAATGAGGAAGTCTGGTGCAAGAGGTCGTGGCCGTGGGCGTTCATTGTCAGCTGGTAATGATCAGGTGGTCGTGGGAAAAAAAATATTCCACCTAAGTCTGGAGCTGTGGAGCCAGGTTCGTCGTCTGGCTACACAAGGCCTCGAACGCTCTCTTTTCTGGGAGTAGGAAAACCGCTTTTAAAGCCGGAGCAGCAACAGCAAGTTTTGGCTTACCTTGCAGACTCAGCCTCTAGCTCTTTTGCCTCCTCTTCTGAAACTGGTAAATGTAAAAGCAGCGCGTCGCTTGTGGATGTTCACGGTCAGGGACAAGTCGCTTCCTTGTCCTCTTCAGCAAAAACAACAACAAGAGAGAAGGATGCAGCAGGCAACACAACGGGTTACTCCATGGAGCCCTTTACACATACCGTCCCTGGCTTAGAAAGTGAAACACTTAACAGGCCATGCCCATTACAAGTAGATTCTGACATGGAGTGCACTGATGCACAGCCACAGCCAGACTACTATGCTGGTCCTTTGACTCAGACCATAACATTGCCCTCTCAGGGTACTGATCCACAATCAGACCCTGATGAGACTATGTTGCCCCGTCACGAACGCTATACCACCGACCGACACGGTGACACAGACGAAGTTGCACACGAGCTAGAAGAGGAGGTAATAGATGACCCAATTGTTGACCCCGATTGGCAGCCATTGGGGGAACAGGGTGCAGGCGGCAGTAGTTCAGAAGTGGAGGTGGAGGAGGGGCCGCAGCAGGCACCAACATTGCAACAGGTTCCATCTGCCGGGCCCGTATCTGGCCCAAAACGCGTGTCAAAGCCAAAACCTGTTGGAGGACAGCGTGGCCATCCGGTTAAAGCTCAGTCTGCGATCCCTGAAAAGGGATCCGATGCTAGAAAGAGTGCAGTCTGGCATTTTTTTAAACAACATCCAATTGATCAGCGCAAAGTCATCTGTCAAAAATGTTCAACTAGCTTAAGCAGAGGTCAGAATCTGAAAAGTCTCAATACAAGTTGCATGCATAGACATTTAACCACCATGCATTTTCAAGCCTGGACTAACTACCAAACGTCCCTTAAGGTTGTAGCACCCTCGGCCAATGAAGCTAGTCAGCAACGCAACATCCCTTCCGTCACTGTAAGGCCACCATTTTCCGCACCACCGGCAGTATCTGTGCAGGTTTCTTTGCCAGCCAAAAGCAGTCAGGGTCAGGGAATCACCAGTTTTGTAGGAGGAAATATTGCATCTAGGGCACCGGCGGAAACAATACCGTCTCCAACCGTCTCTCAGTCTGCCATGTCCACCGGCACACCCGCAAGTTCCACGATCTCCAGCTCTCCAGTGCAGCTCACCCTACATGAGACTCTGGTTAGAAAAAGGAAGTATTTATCCTCGCATCCGCGTACACAGGGTTTTAACGCCCACATAGCTAGACTAATCTCGTTAGAGATGATGCCCTACCGGTTAGTTGAAAGCAAAGCTTTCAAAGCCCTGATGGAGTACGCTGAACCACGCTACGAGCTACCCAGTCGACACTTTTTTTCCAGAAAAGCCATCCCAGCCCTGCACCAGCATGTTAAACAGCGCATCGTCAATGCACTCAGGCAATCTGTGAGTACAAAAGTGCACCTGACTACAGATGCATGGACCAGTAGGCATGGCCAGGGACGTTACGTGTCCATCACGGCACACTGGGTGAATGCAGTGGATGCAGGGTCCACAGGGGACATCAATTTCGGGACAGTTGTGCCTAGCCCACGGTCTAGGAAACAGTTGGCTGTAGGCGTTCGCACCCCCTCCTCCTCCTCCTCGTCCTCCTGCAGAAGCGACAGCTCTTCCACAGAACGCAGTCGGCCAACCACTCCATCGGCAGCTGACACTGTTGCACACCAGTTGTCCCATTATGGGCCAGCTACTGGCAAGCGTCAGCAGGCTGTATTGGCTGTGAAGTGTTTGGGCGACAACAGACACACCGCGGAAGTTCTGTCCGAGTTCTTGCAACAAGAAACGCAGTCGTGGCTGGGCACAGTAGATCTTGAGGCAGGCAAGGTAGTGAGTGATAACGGAAGGAATTTCATGGCTGCCATCTCCCTTTCCCAACTGAAACACATTCCTTACCTGGCTCACACCATAAACCTGGTGGTGCAGTGCTTATTGAAAACTTATCCTGGGTTCTCCGACCTGCTCCTCAAAGTGCGTAGACTTTGCTCACATATCCGACGTTCGCCTGTACACTCCAGCCGTATGCAGACCTATCAGCGGTCTTTGAACCTTCCCCAGCATCGCCTAATCATAGACGTTGCAACAAGGTGGAACTCAACACTGCACATGCTTCAGAGACTGTGCCAACAGAGGCGGGCTGTTATGTTTTTGTGGGAGGATACACATACATGGGCAGGCAGTAGGATGGCAGACATGGAGTTGTCAGGTGTGCAGTGGTCGAAGATACAAGACATGTGTCAAGTCCTTCAGTGTTTTGAGGAATGCACATGGCTGGTTAGTGCAGACAACACCATAATAAGCATGAGCATCCCCCTAATGCGTCTGCTGATGCAAAGTTTGACGCACATAAAGGATCAGGCGTCTGCACCAGAGGAAGAGGAAAGCCTTGATGACAGTCAGCCATTGTCTGGTCAGGGCAGTGTACAGGACGAGGTAGCAGGCGAAGAGGAGGTGGAGGACGAGGAGGATGATGGGGATGAGTATATTTTTAATGAGGAAGCTTTCCCGGGGGCACAGGAAATTGGTTGCGTGGCAAGGCCGGGTTCTGGTTTTTTGAGGGACACAAGTGACGTAGATTTGCCTGAAACTGCCCCTCAACCAATCACAACCGCAGATTTGACAACTGGAACTTTGGCTTACATGGCGGATTATGCCTTACGTATCCTCAAAAGGGACACACGCATTACTAAAATGATGAACGATGACGATTACTGGTTGGCCTGCCTCCTTGATCCACGCTATAAAGGCAAATTGCAAAATATTATGCCACATGAGAACTTGGAACTAATATTAGCAACCAAACAATCAACTCTTGTTGACCGTTTGCTTCAGGCATTCCCAGCACACAGCGCCCGTGATCGTTCTCACACGAGCTCCAGGGGGCAGCAGACCAGGAGTGTTAGGGGTGCACACATCAGAAGTGGCGTTGGACAGAGGGGTTTTCTGACCAGGTTGTGGAGTGATTTTGCTATGACCGCAGACAGGACAGGTACTGCTGCATCAATTGAAAGTGACAGGAGACAACATTTGTCCAGTATGGTTACTAACTATTTTTCATCCCTTATCGATGTTCTCCCTCAACCGTCATTCCCATTTGATTACTGGGCATCAAAATTAGACACCTGGCCAGAATTGGCAGAATATGCATTGCAGGAGCTTGCTTGCCCGGCAGCTAGTGTCCTATCAGAAAGAGTATTCAGTGCTGCAGGTTCAATATTAACCGAAAAAAGGACTCGTCTGGCTACCCAAAATGTTGATGATCTAACATTCATTAAAATGAACCACAACTGGATTTCGAATTCTTTTGCCCCACCTTGCCCGGCAGACACCTTGCTTTCCTATGAAAAACTCTTGCCTGTGGACTACTGTGAATTACTTTTCGAATGTCTAATTTGCTGCAGCTGATTGTCCAGCATACGACATGTTTACACCTCCCTAAATGGCCAAACTCCCCACACGGGGCCGTGGTATCGCGACTTGGCGCAAGCACCCGTGAGAGTGCTGTTTGTCTGAAGAGGTGGGTGTGCCCGCTTTTGGTCGACGGCACTGCCACTGGGCCCCTCATAGTACAATAAAGTGTCTCTGGCGGTGGTGGTGCGCACCCAACATCAGACACACTGTTGTAACATGAGGGGCCCTGGGCCTGTACTGCCGGCCACAAGAGAGTTCACCCAACCCCAGGTCAAACATTGCTCTACCACTTCCACAGTTATCTCTCACACTTCCACCAATGTTTAGTCTATGCGCTGACATCCTTCCATTCCTGCCACTGACAATACCATTGTGTTGACATGTATGATGGTACTTAACATAGTCAGGGGCAGTGTCCTCTATTTACCACAGTAAATACTTTGCGCTAAATTAGTAGGTCTGAAACTACGCAGAGGATCCCACTCCTGAACCTAATGATTGCACCCTTTAGTGTTTTCGTTTTGTTTTAATGCGAGACATTCACATTTATTTATTGTTTTGGACTACTAACTGGCAGACACTCATTACAATCGGCCTCCGCTGACCAGACCACTGCTGCCCGTCTACCCCTGGAACCAATTTTAAATTGCCTACAGCCAGCCCATTTTATTATGTTAGGCCTTCGAAGCCTGTCTGCGGCCCGTTCTTTCAACTACTACTACACTGACCTGTCTACTGCTGCCTGTGTACTCCTGGAACCAATTATAAAGTGCCTACAGCCTGTCCAATTTTATTATGTTAGGCCTTCGAAGCCTGTCTGCGGTCCCTCCTTCCACTAGACCTCCACTGACCAGACCACTGCTGCCCGTGTACCCCTGGAACCAATTTTAAATTGCCAATAGCCCTATTTTTTTATGTTAGGCCTTCGAAGCCTGTCTGCGGTCCCTCCTTCCACTAGGCCTCCACTGACCATTCTACTGCTGCCCGTGTACCCCTGGAACCAATTTTAAATTGCCAACAGCCCTATTTTGTTATGTTAGGCCTTCGAAGCCTGTCTGCGGTCCGTCCTTCCACTAGTCCTCCACTGACCTGTCTACTGCTGCCCGTGTACCCCTGGAACCAATTATAAAGTGCCTACAGCCCAATTTTATTATGTTAGGCATTCGAAGCCTGTCTGCGGTCCCTTCTTTCCACTAGTCCTCCAGTGACCATTCTACTGCTGCCCATGTACCCCTGGAACCAATTTTAAATTGCCTGCAGCCCAATTTTTTTTATGTTAGGCCTTCGAAGCCTGTCTGCGGTCCCTTCTTTCTACTACTACTACACTGACCATTCTACTGCTGCCCGTGTACCCCTGGAACCAATTTTAAATTGCCAACAGCCCTATTTTGTTATGTTAGGCCTTCAAAGCCTGTCTGCGGTCACTCCTTCCACAAGGCCTCCACTGACCATTCTACTGCTGCCCGTGTACCCCTGGAACCAATTTTAAATTGCCCACAGCAAGCCCAATTTTTTTTATGTTAGGCCTTCGAAGCCTGTCTGCGGTCCCTCCTTCCACTAGGCCTCCACTAACCATTCTACTGCTTCCCATGTACCCCTGGAATCAATTTTAAATTGCCAACAGCCCTATTTTGTTATTTTAGGCCTTCGAAGCCTGTCTGCGGTCCCTTCTTTCTACTACTACTACACTGACCAGACCATTGCTTCCCCTGTACCCCTGGAACCAATTTTAAATTGCCTACAGCCCAATTTTTTTATGTTAGGCCTTCGAAGCCTGTCTGCGGTCCCTCCTTCCACTAGTCCTCCACTGACCTGTCTACTGCTGCCCGTGTACCCCTGGAACCAATTTTAAATTGCCTACAGCCCAATTTTTTTATGTTAGGCCTTCGAAGCCTGTCTGCGGTCCCTTCTTTCTACTACTACTACACTGACAAGACCATTGCTGCCCGTGTACCCCTGGAACCAATTTTAAATAGCCTACAGCCCAATTTTTTTATGTTAGGCCTTCGAAGCCTGTCTGCGGTCCCTCCTTCCACAAGGCCTCCACTGACCATTCTACTGCTGCCCGTGTACCCCTGGAACCAATTTTAAATTGCCAACAGCCCTATTTTGTTATGTTAGGCCTTCGAAGCCTGTCTGCGGTCCCTTCTTTCCACTAGTCCTCCAGTGACCATTCTACAGCTGCCCGTGTACCCCTGGAACAAATTTTAAATTGCCTGCAGCCCAATTTTTTTATGTTAGGCCTTCGAAGCCTGTCTGCGGTCCCTTCTTTCTACTACTACTACACTGACCATTCTACTGCTGCCCGTGTACCCCTGGAACCAATTTTAAATTGCCAACAGCCCTATTTTGTTATGTTAGGCCTTCGAAGCCTGTCTGCGGTCCCTTCTTTCTACTACTACTACACTGACCAGACCATTGCTGCCCGTGTACCCCTGGAACCAATTTTAAATTGCCTACAGCCCAATTTTTTTATGTTAGGCCTTCGAAGCCTGTCTGCGGTCTCTCCTTCCACAAGGCCTCCACTGACCATTCTACTGCTGCCCGTGTACCCCTGGAACCAATTTTAAATTGCCCACAGCCAGCCCAATTTTTTTTATGTTAGACCTTCGAAGCCTGTCTGCGGTCCCTCCTTCCACTAGGCCTCCACTAACCATTCTACTGCTGCCCGTGTACCCCTGGAACCAATTTTAAATTGCCAACAGCCCTATTTTGTTATGTTAGGCCTTCGAAGCCTGTCTGCGGTCCCTTCTTTCTACTACTACTACACTGACCAGACCATTGCTGCCCGTGTACCCCTGGAACCAATTTTAAATTGCCTACAGCCCAATTTTTTTATGTTAGGCCTTCGAAGCCTGTCTGCGGTCCCTCCTTCCACTAGGCCTCCACTGACCATTCTACTGCTGCCCGTGTACCCCTGGAACCAATTTTAAATTGCCTACAGCCCAATTTTTTTATGTTAGGCCTTCGAAGCCTGTCTGCGGTCCCTTCTTTCTACTACTACTACACTGACCAGACCATTGCTGCCCGTGTACCCCTGGAACCAATTTTAAATTGCCTACAGCCCAATTTTTTTATGTTAGGCCTTCGAAGCCTGTCTGCGGTCCCTCCTTCCACAAGGCCTCCACTGACCATTCTACTGCTGCCCGTGTACCCCTGGAACCAATTTTAAATTGCCAACAGCCCTATTTTGTTATGTTAGGCCTTCGAAGCCTGTCTGCGGTCCCTTCTTTCCACTAGTCCTCCAGTGACCATTCTACAGCTGCCCGTGTACCCCTGGAACCAATTTTAAATTGCCTGCAGCCCAATTTTTTTATGTTAGGCCTTCGAAGCCTGTCTGCGGTCCCTTCTTTCTACTACTACTACACTGACCATTCTACTGCTGCCCGTGTACCCCTGGAACCAATTTTAAATTGCCAACAGCCCTATTTTGTTATGTTAGGCCTTCGAAGCCTGTCTGCGGTCCCTTCTTTCTACTACTACTACACTGACCAGACCATTGCTGCCCGTGTACCCCTGGAACCAATTTTAAATTGCCTACAGCCCAATTTTTTTTATGTTAGGCCTTCGAAGCCTGTCTGCGGTCCCTCCTTCCACAAGGCCTCCACTGACCATTCTACTGCTGCCCGTGTTCCCCTGGAACCAATTTTAAATTGCCCACAGCCAGCCCAATTTTTTTTATGTTAGGCCTTCGAAGCCTGTCTGCGGTCCCTTCTTTCTACTACTACTACACTGACCAGACCATTGCTGCCCGTGTACCCCTGGAACCAATTTTAAATTGCCTACAGCCCAATTTTTTTATGTTAGGCCTTCGAAGCCTGTCTGCGGTCCCTCCTTCCACAAGGCCTCCACTGACCATTCTACTGCTGCCCGTGTACCCCTGGAACCAATTTTAAATTGCCAACAGCCCTATTTTGTTATGTTAGGCCTTCGAAGCCTGTCTGCGGTCCCTTCTTTCTACTACTCCTACACTGACCAGACCACTGCTGCCCGTGTACCCCTGGAACCTATTTTTTATTGCATAGAGCATCCTTTTTTTAATAGTAGGCGTACAAAGTCTGTCTGCGGTCCACTATTGAAATTGTCCTCCACTGTCCAGAGCAATGCTGCCTGTGTACCCCTGTAACCTTTTTTAAGCTGCAGTGAGCCACATTTTTGGTTTAAGGCCTGCTACCTGTGTCTGTCTGCGCCACTCAATTCAGCTGTGTTCCTTTGAAAAAAGCTGAGCGTCAATAGCCTTGTTTTCAGCCTCTAGGAATTTTAAAACTGCATTGGGGGTACAACTTTGGTAGGGCCTACTAACGGTGTCTGCCGCCCCAAGGTGCGCCCCAGGTTTCGTCCACATTGCTTCGGTCTTCCGACTCTTGTTTAGTAGTTGTAGAAAACTACACTGCATTAGGCCTACAAATTGGGTATGGGGTGTAGAGAGATGGTGTGTTACACTCCAAGGTGTTCCCCAGGTTTCGTCCACATTGCTTCGGTCTTCCGACTCTCCTTTAGTAGTTGTAGAAAACTACACTGCATTAGGCCTACAATATGGGTATGGGGTGTAGAGAGATGGTGTGATCCACTCCAAGGTGTTCCCCAGGTTTCCTCGCCATTGCTTCAATCTTAATGCTCTCGTTTAGTAGTTGTTGGAAACTACACTGCATTAGGCCTACAAATTGGGTATGGGGTGTAGAGAGATGGTGTGTTCCATTCCAAGGTGTTCCCCAGGTTTCGTCCACATTGCTTCGGTCTTCCGACTCTCGTTTAGTAGTTGTAGAAAACTACACTACATTAGGCCTACAAATTGGGTATGGGGTGTAGAGAGATGGTGTGTTACACTCCAAGGTGTTCCCCAGGTTTCGTCCACATTGCTTCGGTCTTCCGACTCTCGTTTAGTAGTTGTAGAAAACTACACTGCATTAGGCCTACAAATTGGGTATGGGGTGTAGAGAGATGGTGTGTTACATTACAAGGTGTTCCCCAGGTTTCCTCTCCATTGCTTCGATCTTCTGGCTCTCTTTTAGTAGTTGTTGGAAACTACACTGCATTAGGCCTACAAATTGGGTATGGGGTGTAGAGAGATGGTGTGTTCCACTCCAAGGTGTTCCCCAGGTTTCCTCTCCATTGCTTCGATCTTAATGCTCTCGTTTAGTAGTTGTTGGAAACTACACTGCATTAGGCCTACAAATTGGGTATGGGGTGTAGAGACGGTGTGTTCCACTCCAAGGTGTTCTCCAGGTTGCCTTTCCTGAGCTTGTATCTTCAGGCTCTTGTTAAAATAGTGGTTAAATGGAACAACTGCATTTGGTGTACTAGTTGGTTTGGGGCCTACTAACAGTGTCTGCCGCTCCTTGCTGTTCTCCTGGTTTCCTGTCCTGAAATTCCATTTTCAGGCTCTCGTTAAGTAGTTGTTAATGTTAGACTGCATTTGGCCTACTAGTTGGGTTGGGGCCTACTATCGGTGTCTGCCACTCCTTGCTGTTCTCCTCCACTGAACAAAGCTGTGCCGCCTGTTTACTACGGTTGCCAATTTTGAACTGCATTTCGACTACTTACTGATTTGGGCCTACTCTCTGTGTCAGCCTCTCATTCCAGTTGTCCTCCACTGCAATGCCCCCTGGTTAGTCCTGTGTTACCAATTTTGAACTGCATTTAGCCCACTTTATTCTTTGGGCCTATATCTGTGTTTCCTCCTCATCCTGCCCATTGCCCAGCCAGTGATAGATGAGTCTGCTGGTACATTGACCCATAACGCAAAATTCCCCGTGCACGCTACACAGCAAGATTGTGACCCTGCTGAAAGTCAGGTTCCTCTTCCCGCATACCATACCACCTTACACGGGGACAAAGAGGAAGGTGCAGATGAAAGTGCAGGTTCCTTCATCAGGTAGGGGGAGGAATACTAGTTGGCGACGTCACTGGCACAGGGCCTCTCATAGTACGCAAAAGTGTTGCTGCCGGTGGGAGGCGCCCCCGCCGTGCAAACACACCGCTGTACTTTGAGGGGCCCTGTGCCAGTGCCAATGCCAACGAGTGGGCCCCCCCTGCTTGCTCAGGATCTCAGCACTTGCAAAGTTGAAATACTTACCTCTCCCTGCTCCACTGCCGTGACGTGTTCCAGATTTCCTGGGCCCACTAATTACTTGAACCAGCCCTACCCCCCACAACTTTAGCCAAATGACCCCCAATTTCAAATGCCTTCCAATTATTATAAGGTAAATTACGATTGACAAGCTTCTGTAACAAGAATGGATGTTTTTGCCATTAAAATGGGCAGTGTAGGTGTTTTCCTGGCCTCCACTCACTGCCGACTATGCTCCCCCATTGACTTGCATTGGGTTTCGTGTTTCGGGTGATACCCGACTTTTCGCGATAATCGCCGGATTCCACTCGACTCGACTTCTAAGATAGTCGGGTTTCGCGAAACACGACTCGACTCTAAAAAGGTCAAGGTCGCTCAACCCTATTCGCGATAATCGGCCGATTCCACTCGACTCGACTTTTGAGATAGTCGGGTTTCGCGATACCCGACTCGACCTTAAAAAGCTAAAAGTCGCTCAACCCTAGTCCTCACACTTATGACAAAAAAGGACTAAAATTCTCCAAAAATACTAAAAAACTGCAGAAAAAAGGCAGCACCTCTGATCTGCTCAGATCCACACCATGACTGCACAGAAAAAAA
The DNA here is from genome assembly GCF_032444005.1 of Ranitomeya imitator. Taxonomy (NCBI): domain Eukaryota; kingdom Metazoa; phylum Chordata; class Amphibia; order Anura; family Dendrobatidae; genus Ranitomeya; species Ranitomeya imitator. The sequence goes on from NC_091286.1 coordinate 467,705,555, forward strand.
GTGTGACAAAACAAAACGCATTATGTGACAAAACCAAATTGGGCAATGGGATGTGGCACACATGCTCACCAGTGATTGTGCAATTTAAAGGTCACTCTCAATGATTGCTGTTAAAAGCCCCCATGTCTGCTCATACCACGTATGAAACCCCTCCATGGCTTCAAAAAAGAACACCATTTTAACTGTATTTTCCAATATAATAGTATTGTTCTACATAGAGCAACTGATCAAAATATATAAAAACAAAGCATCTCATAATAATTCACAATTCTTCCTACTTCAGGGGTGATGGTAGGCCCCTGCATCAGCCTGCATCTGCGCTATAAATAAATATAGATGAACACAGTCTCAATTACCTGTGGTAACCTTCATGATATCACCACTGGTCACTGACTTTGCACTCCGGGCAGCTCACTCTACCTTGATTTTCAGTCTGGACGGTCGCGTTTTGGCACCGTCCAGGTTGAAAACCAATTATCACAGATATACAGTAGATTATGGCATGGGACAGTATGTTGGACAGGTGAGGGATATTGTTGTATTTTATTTTTTTTTTTTTATAGGAGACAAGTTTGTAAGGTGAGTATAACTGTATTTTGCTTTTTTTAAAAATATATTTGTAAAACAATGTGCATTTTTATTTCAAATAAAATACTTTATTCTGGGTGTTTTTTACTGAACATAAAGTTATTGGTTTATCAATCGACAGGCATCTTATAGATGCCTCTGCATTGCTAACCTGTGGGTTTGATGTCACCTGAAAAAATAAAAGTGACATGAACCCAAACAAATATGAACCCCACTTGCCACTTCCACAGATCAAGTGGGAAGAGCAGAGCAAAGCTCCAGAATTGGTGCATCTAATATATATTTTCTGGTGATGCTGCTGGCTGCTATTTCTAGGCTGGAGGAGGGCAATATCTATGGTCCCTTACCAGCCTGAGAATTCCAGCCACCAGCTGTCTGCCTTAGCTTGACTGGTTATCAAAATGAGGGGTGACCCCATGCCTTTTTTTAATTGGTTATTTAAATAATTAAAATAAATGCCTTGGGTACCACTCTATTCTAGATAACCAGCCATGATAAGCCCACAGCTGTCAGTTTTATCAGGCTGGTTATCAATAATAATACAGACTTTACTTCATTTTTTTTAAACTTATTTATAGCGCAGGCACCAACTGATGAATACTCCTATCAGCGGCGCCTGCTCTCGCTGTTATCAGCGACTGCAGGCATTGGCTGGTGGGAATAGTACTCACATCAGTTGGTGCCTCTGAGATGGGCAGTAAACTTTTTACTGTTGGTCTCAGCTGTGGGCTCAGCTGACAGCGTGGCAAACGCAGCACTCAGACCAATGGTAATAATCTTACTGCCGATCAAAACCGCCTGTTTTTGTCATGCAAATGACAGTGGAGGAAACACCTGATGTTTGGGGTGCCAAACCCAAACAGTAACAACGACTTCCTGGAGAAGTCCGTGTTTGGGATCCAAGTCCAAACAGTAGGTGTTCGGTACAAACCCCGAACTTCATTGCTCAGGCTCACCCATCACTATATATGAGGCCTAACTGAGATCTGATGCTGGGAAAGCTCAAGCCGACATACTTGGTGCTCAGAGGTGCAGGCGAGGGACTTTAGCATGAGACAAGTGATTGCAAGGTATTTTTTGCAGTCTTTAGCAAAATGCAAAAAAGTCAGATTACAAGAATTAAATTTGTCTTTAACAGATTCACTCATCTACAAAATATACAGAAATATTTCCTTGCTCTTGTCATGCATCAGTATTAATGTATGTTAGATCTAAATCGTACATCCGTACATTCTGTGGCGTCTTTGATTACTAAATCAAATGGTAAAACTGGAGAGACAAAAAGTGCAAATAGGGTCTTATTTGAAAACCAAGTAGTATAAAATATTATAGATATGCTCACCTAATGGGGTTGTGACACTCACAACTCCTATAGAAGCATTTAAAAGCTTCTGCAGGAGCACCAATAAAATACAGTGGTTCAGAGTTTGCCCTGCCCAAGGTTCAAAGGTATGATCATTGTGGCTTGGCCCCAATGAAGATGTTTGAAAACCTTGAAACGCATTGACATAAACTGCATTCATGCTTTACCTGTGTGTTTGAGTGTTCCTTTCAACCTTAGGCCATTTGGACCGTGAACCATCGTTTTCCTCATTCTTTGACAAGCACACATGGGGATAAAAACAAAACCCTACAGTTTAACAGTTTAAATTTCTACTTTAGCGTTTCCATTCTTTTCTTAAAAATCAAAGGTTGGAAAAAACTTATAAAATAAAATAAGAATTGCTGCTTTGCAATAAATCATAGGATTGCAGACAGATTTCAATTTCCCATGTGAATATTCATTCAGTTTGAATTGTTAACCCTAGAATGCGTGACATCACAAATCTACACTTTTACATAACGGGGGCCTTTTAGGCCACGCAAATCATATGGAGAAACTCACATAAATAACTTTTACAAGTTTAGCGTACAGAGTGTCTTCGGGGCAGAAAATGCTTGGAGGTTGGTCAACTCACTTTTTTTGACTATTTGGCATTTTGGAAATCTGAAACAGTTATGAAATGCTCAAAAGGCTAAATATATGAACAGCAACTCAATGTTACAGAAAAATCCAGATGTTCAAGTGGACCCGACTGAAAAAAATGCACATGCACAATCATAGAAACTGGGATCTAGGGTCCTAATGTAACAAAGAAGCAAAAGGAGCTTTTGTGTTACCTTTTCCACCTCAAATTTACTTGAATGTTTCTATTTTTTCATTTCCAGAAAAGGTTAAAAAAGCAAGCATAAAAAAACAGAAGGCCTAAAATAAGCTTGTCTTAAAGGGGTTATGCAGTCATTTCTTAAAGGTTGTCCATTGTTTTAAAAGAGGTATTGGTTTAGTATGGAATAATGTAGTTATATATAGTCTCTGCTTTACCATTATTTTGAGCTGTATTGTACTGTCATTGTTGAATTTTGCAGCTTTTGCACGAGTCTTAGTATATTTTACATATCTATGTACAATTGATGGTCCAATCATAGAAATCCACTTACTTTCACTCATATGTCTTTGATTAATGAAAGGTTTTCCTTTACTTGCTGTAACCTAAATTTTGCTTAATGCCAGTGAATACAGCAATAAATCAATATGATGGTGCCATCACTCATGATAATATTTTATGCAGTTTGTCCTCAAGGAATATCTTGTGAAAAACTTTGTCTTCATCTCAAGGAGATCACTTGTGAAAGGTCCTCATATAAATTCATAATGCATTTGTGGATATTCACAAAATGTATTACAACCCACCATCTCAGCAAAATCAATGTGTAGGTTTGACTCCATATATGCTTTATGAAATAAACAAATTCAATTGAACAAAATGTAATAAATTAAATAGTTAACCATTTCTACATGCCGAGAGGTAATAGTAGAATTTAAGAGCTAAATGGCACATGCTTGGATGTTTGATCTAAGAGTATAAAGCACAAGATGCTGTGTCAATTGTATAATTTTCTAGAATACATACTGTACATGTGCATGATTAACTGACTTTTCATTAAAAATGCCCTAAAAGTAAATTTTTTTAATAGATACATTTTTGATCTAGCTTTTATTAGACATTGGCCATTTAAAAGGGTTATTCAGAGCCACATGCCTCGCTTCCAAGAGTTGAGAGGCATTACAGATGTTGAGCTGATGGCCCCCTACAAGGAATCAGCTGGCCTTATGAACTTGTCCTACATAAATGTAGCACAAATGCATTCTTGAAACCTGACAAGTGGCCATCAACAGCTCCCAATGTAGAAGTGAAAAGTACCAAATAACTCTTCGAGGACTAGCCTTTTTGTAACTTTCCTAATTTTAAAATTCAGTGACATTTGAATGCTACAATGTTTCATTAAACGTAACAAATTAATCTGGAGATAAAAATAAATCATGCTATTTCTTTATGATATTTGTATGATCATATATAGGAGCTTCTTGTTGGAGCCATTTAAAGTTTAAGTTTACTTATTAAAGTGACCTTTTTCCCTGTGTCTGAAAAGTGACTACATATTTATCAGGAAAGATATATATCTTGGTACCGTGTTAGCCAGTAGATAGAAAAATATTTAGAATTGAGAGTCCTCAGTGGTTCAAATCTAAGAGAGACAGAAGAGTATGGGAATATAAACTGATGATGACCTTTGACAGCCTTAGTGGAGGAATGAATGTGTCGCATGGATTTATGTCTTTTTACATCAACTAAGGAACTTGCCCCTCAGACTATGAGGGGTCATCACAACAGAACCAGACCCCAATCAGAGGACAATAAAACATTCCTTATCTAAGAACTGGTCCAATATTTATGGACATAACTGTTTATCACCCATGGTAATTGTACTTCATGTCACCTGTCTTATCCATGTTTTTTTTTCTGTGCTATGTTGTGCATAATTATGTGATTCTTCAGAATTTCTTTTAGTCTTTGCCTGATGAAGAGACCTGTGTAGTCTCGAAAGCTTGCAATTTGTTGCCATTTTTTCAGTTAGCCATTAAAAGGTATCAACCACTGAGGACTCTCAATTCTAAATATTTTTCTACATATTTATCAAACATTTTACCTGCTGCTCTCTGTTTGTCTCACTTTGACTTTTCTGCTCAGATTAGCATTCCTTTTCTCTAACTGCAGTGGAATACAAAATGCAGTGGTAAGCCTAAACCAGTTTTACTGCCTTTCTTAGTTTAAACTTACCACTTCACTCCCCATGCCACTATGGAGGTCATCTTAAATTCACGAAGAGCAAAATTCCAACATGTGCAGAAGAGGCAGTTTGAGGCCAAAAGAGGAGATAAGTAAAGTTGCTATACATCTGTCCCTGCATTGAGGTTTACTTTAACCCCTTTACCCCCAAGGGTGGTTTGCACCTTAATGACCAGGCCAATTTTTACAATTCTGACCACTGTCCCTTTATGAGGTAATAACTTTGGAACGCTTCAACGGATCCCAGTGATTCTGACAATGTTTTCTCGTGACATATTGTACTTCATGATAGTGCTAAAATTTCTTTGATATTACCTGCATTTATTTGTGAAAAAAACAGAAATTTGGCAAAAATTTTGCAAATTTTGCAAATTTTTCAACTTTGAATTTTTATGCAATTAAATCACAGAGATATGTCACACAAAATACTTAATAAGTAACATTTGCCACATGTCTACTTTACATCGGCACAATTTTGGAACCAATTGTTTTTTTCGTTAGGGAGTTATAAGGGTTAAAACTTGACCAGCAATTTCTCATTTTTACAACACCATTTTTTTTAGGGACCACATCTCATTTGAAGTCATTTTGAGAGGTCTATATCAGGGGTCCCCAACTCCAGTCCTCAAGGCCCACCAACATGTCATGTTTTCAGGATTTCCTTTGTCTTGCCCAGGTAATAATTGCATCACCTGTGCAATGCAAAGGAAATCCTGAAAACATGACCTGTTGGTGGGCCTTGAGGATTGGAGTTGGGGACCCCTGGTCTATATGATAGAAAATACTGAAGTGTGACACCATTCTAAAAACTGCACCCCTCAAGGTGCTCAAAACCACATTCAAGAAGTTTATTAACCCTTCAGGTGTTTCACAGGAATTTTTGGAATGTTTAAATAAAAATGAACATTTAACTTTTTTTCACAAAAAATTTATTCAGCTCCAATTTGTTTTATTTTACCAAGGGTAACAGGAGAAAATGGACCCCAAAAGTTGTTGTACAATTTGTCCTGAGTACGCTGATACCCCATATGTGGGGGTAAACCCCTATTTGGGAGCATGGGAGAGCACGGAAGGGAAGGAGCGCTCTTTGACTTTTCAAGGCAAAATTGACAGGAATTGAGATGGGACGCCATGTTGCATTTGGAGAGCCCCTGATGTGCCTAAACATTGAAACACCCCACAAGTGACACCACTTTGGAAAGTAGACAATGTTAGGGCTATCGGAACGCACCAAATAATAAGACAGATAGAGTATGGTGCGTTCGCAGCCCGGGGTCCACCGTGCAGAGATGGAACCTGCTGTCAAGTAATGACGGACTATATGGCGGTACTCATAAGTATACACACGTGGGTTAAACTTCACCCAGCGTGAAGGAAGCGATCCTGTTGCGTCACAGGACCGCGGTACCGCACATAGAGCGCGAGCAAGTAGTCAGCGAACTCAACCCCAACTAGGATTGAAGTCCGATTAGACCCTTTCTGGCACAACACCGCAACTGGGTGTGTAAGGAAACTATATAACAATATTAAGGCACAAGAGTGCATGCGGTGCCGCACTGACGAACGCCACTAACCACCCAGGCTTGGGTAAGGAAAGCACAAAGGAAGTGCACGGCGCCGTACTGGCGGTCACAGCAACTGGACGCTGTAATGTGTGATTCGTGCAGTAGGATAAGTCGGGCGCTAGATAGCAGCCATACACCTTCCGCGAACAGACATTCAATAGGGTAGGGGTATCCAAGGACGACTTGCACTCACAACATACACACATTACCAATTGTACACTAGCGCATGGCTGTGCGGTCATACGCAGTTTATATAGCTGCAGCACAGGAAGTGGCCACAGAAATTTTGCCCTTCCAAGACCTGCTAAGAGGACCAATGGAATGTGCTGCAGAGCCTGAGCACATGACCCTCGATCTCCAACGGGAGATCTTGCCCTGGGCATGCTCAGTGTGTGCAGACAAGGACTTAGTCCCAGAGAAGTCCGCTCACTGCTGACCAGCACTGGCTTTAATGGCAGAAGCTGAAGAAGCAGCAGTAACTCTCTGTACAGAGTGAGAATGAGCAAGACGCTGGGACCGATGTCCCTGCTGAGCAGGCTTCACTGCGGCTGGATAAGAATGGGAGACCGCAGCGGAGATGGCTCGAGATTCCCCCTGTGCAGAAGTGGGAACTCGAGACCTAACATTACCCCCCCTCCTAGGGCCCCCCCCACCTTGGGCCTCGCTACGCTCGAAGGCAGCAATGAGCTGTGGGGACCGAATTTTTTCAGCAGGCTCCCATGACCTGTCCTCTGGGCCATAACCCTTCCAATCCACCAGATAGAACTTTTTGCCGGGTACCACCTTTCACCCCAAAATAGCGTTCACCTCGTAATCGTCCGTAGACGAACCCGATGTCCCGGCAGATGACTCGGAAAACCGGGACATGTACACGGGTTTCAAGAGGGACACATGAAAGGTGTCGGTGATACCCAAGCGTGGAGGAAGAGCCAAACGGTAGACCACAGGATTAACCCGTTCGAGAACCTTGAAGGGACCCAAGTAGCGAGGAGTAGAGTTGAGCGACCTTGACCTTTTTAGAGTCGAGCCGGGTTTTGCGAAACCCGACTATGTCCAAAGTCGGGTCGAGTGAAATCGGCCGATTATGACGTAAAGTCGGGATCGACCGAAACACGAAACCCAATGCAAGTCAATGGGGCAGCATAGTCGGCAGTGAGTGGGGGCCAGGAAAACACCTAGAGTGGCCATTTTAATGTCAAAACCATCCATTCTTCTTAATGAAGCTTGTCAAGCGTAATTTACCTTATAATAATTGGAAGGCATTTGAAATTGGGGGTCATTTGGCTAAAGTTGTGGGGGGTAGGGCTGGTTCAAGTAATTAGTGGGCCCAGGAAATCTGGACCACGTCACGGCAGTGGAGCAGGGAGAGGTAAGTATTTCAACTTTGCAAGTGCTGTGAACCTGAGCAAGCAGGGGGGGCCCACTCGTTGGCATTGGCACTGGCACAGGGCCCCTCAAAGTACAGCGGTGTGTTTGCACGGCGGGGGCGCCTCCCACCGGCAGCAACACTTTTGCGTACTATGAGAGGCCCTGTGCCAGTGACGTCGCCAACTAGTATTCCTCCCCCCACCTGATGAAGGAACCTGCACTTTCATCTGCACCTTCCTCTTTGTCCCCGTGTAAGGTGGTATGGTATGCGGGAAGAGCAACCTGACTTTCAGCAGGGTCACAATGTTGTTGTGTAGCGTGCACGGGGAATGTTGCGTTATGGGTCAATGTACCAGCAGACTCATCTATCACTGGCTGGGCAATGGGCACGATGAAGTGGAAACACAGATATAGGCCCAAAGAAGAAAGTGGGCTAAATGCAGTTCAAAATTGGTAACACAGGAATAACCAGGGGGCATTGCAGTGGAGGACAACTGGAATGAGAGGCTGACACAGAGAGTAGGGCCAAATCAGTAAGTAGTCGAAATGCAGTTCAAAATTGGCAACCGTAGTAAACAGGCGGCACAGCTTTGTTCAGTGGAGGAGAACAGCAAGGAGTGGCAGACACCGATAGTAGGCCCCAAACCAACTAGTACGCCAAATGCAGTTGTTCCATTTAACCACAATTTAATGAGAGCCTGAAGATAGAAGCTCAGGAAAGGCAACCTGGGGAACACCTTGGAGTGTAACACACCATCTCTCTCCACCCCATACCCATTTTGTATGGCCTAATGCAGTGTACTTTTCTACAACTACTAAACGAGAGTCGGAAGACCGAAGCAATGGCAAGGAAACCTGGGGAACACCTTAGAGTGTAACACACCCTCTCTCTACACCCCATACCCAATTTGAAGGCCTAATGCAGTGTAGTTTCCAAGAACTACTAAACGAGAGCCGGAAGATCGAAGCTCAGGAAAGGCAACCTGGGGAACACCTTGGAGTGTAACACACCCTCTCGCTACACCCCATACCCAATTTGAAGGCCTAATGCAGCGTAGTTTCCAACAACTACTAAACGAGAGCCGGAAGATCGAAGCTCAGGAAAGGCAACCTGGGGAACACCTTGGAGTGTAACAAACCCTCTCTCTACACCCCATACCCAATTTGTAGGCCTAATGCAGCGTAGTTTCCGACAACTACTAAACGAGAGCATGAAGATCGAAGCTCAGGAAAGGCAACCTGGGGAACACCTTGGAGTGTAACACACCCTCTCTCTACACCCCATACCCAATTTGTAGGCCTAATGCAGCGTAATTTCCGACAACTACTAAACGAGAGCCGGAATATCGAAGCTCAGGAAAGGCAACCTGGGGAACACCTTGGAGTGTAACACACCCTCTCTCTACGCCCCATACCCAATTTGTAGGCCTAATGCAGCGTAGTTTCCGACAACTACTAAACGAGAGCCGGAATATCGAAGCTCAGGAAAGGCAACCTGGGGAACACCTTGGAGTGTAACACACCCTCTCTCTACACCCCATACCCAATTTGAAGGCCTAATGCAGTGTAGTTTCCAAGAACTACTAAACGAGAGCCGGAAGATCGAAGCTCAGGAAAGGCAACCTGGGGAACACCTTGGAGTGTAACACACCCTCTCGCTACACCCCATACCCAATTTGAAGGCCTAATGCAGCGTAGTTTCCAACAACTACTAAACGAGAGCCGGAAGATCGAAGCTCAGGAAAGGCAACCTGGGGAACACCTTGGAGTGGAACACACCATCTCTCTACACCCCATACCCAATTTGAAGGCCTAATGCAGAGTAGTTTCCAAGAACTACTAAACGAGAGCCGGAAGATCGAAGCTCAGGAAAGGCAACCTGGGGAACACCTTGGAGTGTAACACAACGTCTCTCTACACGACGGAAGGGCTGATTCTTAGGAAGGAAGGCTGTTGGAAGTAAGCATTGCGCGTCCGAGGGTGATTATATTCTTATTAGGTATATACTCACCCTCGGACGCGCCCTGCTTCTTTATTTGGAATGAATGTTTATTTGCAATGTGGTGTTGACTTTCTCTATTATTTTGGTAATTAATGATTTTATTATTTTCATTATTTTGCATCTTCTCGGCAATAATATAAAGAAGACGCGACAGGACAACACTCGGTGGATGCCATATGTGTGTTTTCAATTTAAAAAAACTTTCAGTTAACTACTTGCAGGAGAAAGTAATTGTAGCTGGTGGCCATTTTTAGTACTGTACCAGATTAGAGTTGTGTGTTTGTTTTTAATGTTAAAATGTCTGCATTTGATATCTCACCAGTATTTTCTTTTTTATAAGCAAAATACTTATTTTTATATTTTCTGATGTTGGTTCCAGGGGTACACGGCCAGCAGTGCCCTGGTCAGTGTAGTAGTAGTTGAAAGAATGGACCGCAGACAGGCATCGAAGGCCTAAAATAATAACACATGGCTGTAGGCAATTTTAAATTGGTTCCAGGGGTACACGGACAGCAGTGGTGTGGTCAGTGGAGGCCTAGTGGAAGGAGTGACCGCAGACAGGCATCGAAGGCCTAAAATAATAACACATGGCTGTAGGCAATTTTAAATTGGTTCCAGGGGTACACGGGCAGCAGTGACCTGGTCAGTGTAGTAGTAGTTGAAAGAATGGACCGCAGACAGGCATCGAAGGCCTAAAATAAAAAAATTGGGCTGGCTGTAGGCAATTTTAAATTGGTTCCAGGGGTACACGGGCAGCAGTGGTGTGGTCAGTGGAGGCCTAGTGGAAGGAGTGACCGCAGACAGGCATCGAAGGCCTAAAATAATAACACATGGCTGTAGGCAATTTTAAATTGGTTCCAGGGGTACACGGGCAGCAGTGACCTGGTCAGTGTAGTAGTAGTTGAAAAAATGGACCGCAGACAGGCATCGAATGCCTAAAATAATAACACATGGCTGTAGGCAATTTTAAATTGGTTCCAGGGGTACACGGACAGCAGTGACCTGGTCAGTGTAGTAGTAGTTGAAAGAATGGACCGCAGACAGGCATCGAAGGCCTAAAATAAAAAAATTGGGCTGGCTGTAGGCAATTTTAAATTGGTTCCAGGGGTACACGGGCAGCAGTGGTGTGGTCAGTGGAGGCCTAGTGGAAGGAGTGACCGCAGACAGGCATCGAAGGCCTAAAATAATAACACATGGCTGTAGGCAATTTTAAATTGGTTCCAGGGGTACACGGACAGCAGTGGTGTGGTCAGTGGAGGCCTAGTGGAAGGAGTGACCGCAGACAGGCATCGAAGGCCTAAAATAATAACACATGGCTGTAGGCAATTTTAAATTGGTTCCAGGGGTACACGGACAGCAGTGACCTGGTCAGTGTAGTAGTAGTTGAAAGAATGGACCGCAGACAGGCATCGAAGGCCTAAAATAAAAAAATTGGGCTGGCTGTAGGCAATTTTAAATTGGTTCCAGGGGTACACGGACAGCAGTGGTGTGGTCAGTGGAGGCCTAGTGGAAGGAGTGACCGCAGACAGGCATCGAAGGCCTAAAATAATAACACATGGCTGTAGGCAATTTTAAATTGGTTCCAGGGGTACACGGACAGCAGTGGTGTGGTCAGTGGAGGCCTAGTGGAAGGAGTGACCGCAGACAGGCATCGAAGGCCTAAAATAATAACACATGGCTGTAGGCAATTTTAAATTGGTTCCAGGGGTACACGGACAGCAGTGACCTGGTCAGTGTAGTAGTAGTTGAAAGAATGGACCGCAGACAGGCATCGAAGGCCTAAAATAAAAAAATTGGGCTGGCTGTAGGCATTTTAAATTGGTTCCAGGGGTACACGGGCAGCAGTGGTGTGGTCAGTGGAGGCCTAGTGGAAGGAGTGACCGCAGACAGGCATCGAAGGCCTAAAATAATAACACATGGCTGTAGGCAATTTTAAATTGGTTCCAGGGGTACACGGACAGCAGTGGTGTGGTCAGTGGAGGCCTAGTGGAAGGAGTGACCGCAGACAGGCATCGAAGGCCTAAAATAATAACACATGGCTGTAGGCAATTTTAAATTGGTTCCAGGGGTACACGGGCAGCAGTGACCTGGTCAGTGTAGTAGTAGTTGAAAAAATGGACCGCAGACAGGCATCGAATGCCTAAAATAATAACACATGGCTGTAGGCAATTTTAAATTGGTTCCAGGGGTACACGGGCAGCAGTGACCTGGTCAGTGTAGTAGTAGTTGAAAGAATGGACCGCAGACAGGCATCGAAGGCCTAAAATAAAAAAATTGGGCTGGCTGTAGGCAATTTTAAATTGGTTCCAGGGGTACACGGGCAGCAGTGGTGTGGTCAGTGGAGGCCTAGTGGAAGGAGTGACCGCAGACAGGCATCGAAGGCCTAAAATAATAACACATGGCTGTAGGCAATTTTAAATTGGTTCCAGGGGTACACGGACAGCAGTGGTGTGGTCAGTGGAGGCCTAGTGGAAGGAGTGACCGCAGACAGGCATCGAAGGCCTAAAATAATAACACATGGCTGTAGGCAATTTTAAATTGGTTCCAGGGGTACACGGACAGCAGTGACCTGGTCAGTGTAGTAGTAGTTGAAAGAATGGACCGCAGACAGGCATCGAATGCCTAAAATAATAACACATGGCTGTAGGCAATTTTAAATTGGTTCCAGGGGTACACGGGCAGCAGTGACCTGGTCAGTGTAGTAGTAGTTGAAAGAATGGACCGCAGACAGGCATCGAAGGCCTAAAATAAAAAAATTGGGCTGGCTGTAGGCAATTTTAAATTGGTTCCAGGGGTACACGGACAGCAGTGGTGTGGTCAGTGGAGGCCTAGTGGAAGGAGTGACCGCAGACAGGCATCGAAGGCCTAAAATAATAACACATGGCTGTAGGCAATTTTAAATTGGTTCCAGGGGTACACGGACAGCAGTGACCTGGTCAGTGTAGTAGTAGTTGAAAGAATGGACCGCAGACAGGCATCGAAGGCCTAAAATAAAAAAATTGGGCTGGCTGTAGGCAATTTTAAATTGGTTCCAGGGGTACACGGGCAGCAGTGACCTGGTCAGTGTAGTAGTAGTTGAAAGAATGGACCGCAGACAGGCTTAGAAGGCCTAACATAACAAACTTGGGCTGGCTGTAGGCACTTTTAAATTGGTTCCAGGGGTACACGGGCAGCAGTGGTCTGGTCAGTGGAAGTCTAGTGGAAGGAGTGACCGCAGACAGGCTTCCAAGGCCTAACATAACAAACTTGGGCTGGCTGTAGGCACTTTTAAATTGGTTCCAGGGGTACACGGGCAGCAGTGGTCTGGTCAGTGGAAGTCTAGTGGAAGGAGTGACCGCAGACAGGCTTCCAAGGCCTAACATAACAAACTTGGGCTGGCTGTAGGCACTTTTAAATTGGTTCCAGGGGTACACGGGCAGCAGTGGTCTGGTCAGTGGAAGTCTAGTGGAAGGAGTGACCGCAGACAGGCTTCGAAGGCCTAACATAACAAAATTGGGCTGGCTGTAGGCACTTTAAATTGGTTCCAGGGGTACATGGGCAGCAGTGTATGGTCAGTGGAAGTCTAGTGGAAGGAGTGACGGCAGACAGTCTTCGAAGGCCTAACATAACAAAATTGGGCTGACTGTAGGCACTTTTAAATTGGTTCCAGGGTAACACGGCCAGCAGTGGCCTGGTCAGTGTAGTAGTTGTAGAAAGAAGGGACCGCAGACAGGCTTCGAAGGCCTAACATAACAAAAATGTCAAAACAATGGTATTGTCAGTGCCAGGCATTGAAGGATGTCAGCGGCTAGACTACACATTGGTGAAGCTGTGAGAGATAATTTTGCTAGTGGTAGAGCACTGTTTGAGCTGGGGGGGGAACTGTCTTGTGGCCGGCGGTACAGGCACAGGGCCCCTCATATTACAACGGTGTGTCTGACGTTGGGTGCGCACCACCACCGCCAGAGACACTTTATTGTACTATGAGGGACCCAGTGGCAGTGCCGTCGACCAAAAGCGGCCACACCCACCTCTTCAGACAAACAGCACTCTCAAGGGTCCAAGCGCAAAGTGGCGATAGCACGGCCCCGTGTGGGGAGTTTGGCCATTTCGTGAGGTGGAAACATGTCGTATGCTGGACAATCAGGTGAAGAAAATTACGAGATTGGAAAAGTCATTCAGAATAGTCCACAGGCAAGACCTTTTCATAGGAAAGCTAGGTGTCAGCCGGGCAGGGTGGGGCAAAAGATTTTGAAATCCAGTTGTGGTTCATTTTAATGAAGGTTAGATCATCTACATTTTGGGTAGCCAGACGAGTCCTTTTTTCTGTTAGTATTGAACCTGCAGCACTGAATACTCTTTCTGATAGGACACTAGCTGCCGGGCAAGCAAGCTCCTGCAATGCATATTCTGCCAATTCTGGCCAGGTGTCTAATTTGGATGCCCAGTAATCAAATGGGAATGACGGTTGAGGGAGAACGTCGATAAGGGATGAAAAATAGTTTGTAACCATACTGGACAAATGTTGTCTCCTGTCACTTTGAATTGATGCTGCAGTACCTGTCCTGTCTGCGGTCATAGAAAAATCACTCCACAACCTGGTCAGAAAACCCCTCTGTCCAACGCCACTTCTGATTTCTGCCCCTCTAACACCTCTGGTCTGCTGGCCCCTGGAGCTCGTGTGAGAACGATCACGGGCGCTGTGTGCAGGGAATGCCAGAAGCAAACGGTCAACAAGAGTTGATTGTTTTGTTGCTAATATTAGTTCCAAGTTCTCATGTGGCATAATATTTTGCAATTTGCCTTTATAGCGAGGATCAAGGAGGCAGGCCAACCAGTAATCGTCATCGTTCATCATTTTTGTAATGCGTGTGTCCCTTTTGAGGATACGCAAGGCATAATCCGCCATGTGGGCCAAAGTTCCCGTTGTCAAATCTGCGGTTGTGCTTGGTTGAGGGGCAGTTGCAGGCAAATCTACGTCACTTGTGTCCCTCAAAAAACCAGAACCCGGCCTTGCCACGCCACCAATTTCCCGTGCCCCCGGGAAAGCTTCCTCATTAAAAATATACTCATCCCCATCATCCTCCTCATCCTCCACCTCCTCTTCGCCCGGTACCTCGTCATGTACACTGCCCTGACCAGACAATCGCTGACTGTCATCAAGGCTTTCCTCTTCCTCTGGTGCAGACGCCTGATCCTTTATGTGCGTCAAACTTTGCATCAGCAGACGCATTAGGGGGATGCTCATGCTTATTATGGCGTTGTCTGCACTAACCAGCCGTGTGCATTCCTCAAAACACTGAAGGACTTGACACATGTCTTGAATCTTCGACCACTGCACACCTGACAACTCCATGTCTGCCATCCTACTGCCTGCCCGTGTATGTGTATCCTCCCACAAAAACATAACAGCCCGCCTCTGTTCGCACAGTCTCTGAAGCATGTGCAGTGTTGAGTTCCACCTTGTTGCAACGTCTATGATTAGGCGATGCTGGGGAAGGTTCAAAGAACGCTGATAGGTCTGCATACGGCTGGAGTGTACAGGCGAACGGCGGATATGTGCGCAAAGTCCACGCACTTTGAGGAGCAGGTCGGATAACCCCGGATAACTTTTCAGGAAGCACTGCACCACCAGGTTTAAGGTGTGAGCCAGGCAAGGAATGTGTTTCAGTTGGGAAAGGGAGATGGCAGCCATGAAATTCCTTCCGTTATCACTCACTACCTTGCCTGCCTCAAGATCTACAGTGCCCAGCCACGACTGCGTTTCTTGCTGCAAGAACTCGGACAGAACTTCCGCGGTGTGTCTATTGTCGCCCAAACACTTCATAGCCAATACAGCCTGCTGACGTATGCCAGTAGCTGCCCCATAATGGGAGACCTGGTGTGCAACAGTGGCAGGTGCGGATGGAGTGTTTGTGCGACTGCGGTCTGTGGACGAGCTCTTGCTTCTGCAGGAGGACGAGGAGGAGGAGGAGGAGGGGGTGCGAACGGCTACAGACAACTGTTTACTAGACCGTGGGCTAGGCAGAACTGTCCCAAACTTGCTGTCCCCTTTGGACCCTGAATCCACCACATTTACCCAGTGTGCCGTGATGGACACGTAACGTCCCTGGCCATGCCTACTGGTCCATGCATCTGTTGTCAGGTGCACCTTTGTGCTCACAGATTGCCTGAGTGCATGGACGATGCGCTCTTTAACATGCTGGTGGAGGGCTGGGATGGCTTTTCTGGAAAAAAAGTGTCGACTGGGTAGCTCGTAGCGTGGTACAGCGTAGTCCATCAGGTCTTTGAAAGCTTCGCTTTCAACTAACCGGTAGGGCATCATCTCTAACGAGATTAGTCTAGCTATGTGGGCGTTCAAACCCTGTGTACGCGGATGCGAGGCTAAGTATTTCCTTTTTCTAACCATAGTCTCATGTAGGGTGAGCTGGACTGGAGAGCTGGAGATCGTGGAACTAGCGGGGGTGCCGGTGGACATGGCAGACTGAGAGACGGTGGGAGATGGTATTGTTGCCGCCGGTGCCCTAGATGCAGTGTTTCCTACTACGAAACTGGTGATTCCCTGACCCTGACTGCTTTGGCCTGGCAAAGATACCTGCACAGATACAGCAGGTGGTGCGCTAAATGGTGGTCCTACACTGCCGGAAGGGATGTTGCGTTGATGACTAGCTTCATTGGCCGAGGGTGCAACAACCTTAAGGGACGTTTGGTAGTTAGTCCAAGCTTTCAAATGCATGGTGGTTAAATGTCTATGCATGCAACTAGTATTGAGACTTTTCAGATTCTGACCTCTGCTTAAGGAAGTAGAACATTTTTGACAGATGACTTTGCGCTGATCAATTGGATGTTGTTTAAAAAAATGCCAGACTGCACTCTTTCTAGCATCGGATACCTTTTCAGGCATTGCAGACTGAGCTTTAACCGGATGGCCACGCTGTCCTCCACCAGGTTTTGGCTTTGCCACGCGTTTTGGGCAAGATACGGGCCCGGCAGATGGAACCTGTGGCGATGTTGATGCCTGCTGCGGCCCCTCCTCCTCCTCTGCTTCAGAACTGCTGCCGCCTGCACCCTGTTCCCCCAATGGCTGCCAATCGGGGTCAAGAACTGGGTCATCTAATAACTCTTCTTGTACCTCCTGCGCAACTTCGTCTGTGTCACCGTGTCGTTCGGTGGTATAGCGTTCGTGATGGGGCAACATAGTCTCATCAGGGTCTGATTCTTGATCAGCACCCTGCGAGGGCAATGTTGTGGTCTGAGTCAAAGGACCAGCATAGTAGTCTGGCTGTGGCTGTGCGTCAGTGCACTCCATGTCAGATTCAATTTGTAATGGGCATGGACTGTTAACTGCTTCACTTTCTAAGCCAGGGACGGTATGTGTAAAGAGCTCCATGGAGTAACCCGTTGTGTCGCCTGCTGCATTCTTCTCTGTTGTTGTTTTTGCTGAAGAGGACAAGGAAGTGACTTGTCCCTGACCGTGAACATCCACTAACGACGCGCTGCTTTTACTTTTACCAGTTTCACGAGATGAGGCAAAAGAGCTAGAGGCTGAGTCAGCAAGATAAGCCAAAACTTGCTCTTGCTGCTCCGGCTTTAAAAGCGGTTTTCCTAATCCCAGAAAAGGGAGCGTTCGAGGCCTTGTGTAGCCGGACGACGAACCTGGCTCCACAGCTCCAGACTTAGGTGCAATATTTTTTCCCCCACGACCACCTGATGCTCCACCACTACCACTACCCTCATTACCAGCTGACAATGAACGCCCCCGGCCACGACCTCTTCCACTAGACT
This sequence comes from Ranitomeya imitator, assembly GCF_032444005.1. Taxonomy (NCBI): domain Eukaryota; kingdom Metazoa; phylum Chordata; class Amphibia; order Anura; family Dendrobatidae; genus Ranitomeya; species Ranitomeya imitator. The sequence continues at coordinate 467,723,011 of NC_091286.1, forward strand.
TCCTCATTGTTTTAAAAACGTAACCAAACTAACGTTATTTGTTGCAGTCACACAACTTACACGGTGAGCTATAACTTCAGTATGATTTAGCTACCCCTTTACAGGTTGGTGAGACCACAGCGAAAATCAGGCCCAATGTTACACACTCTTTTTTTGGTGGCTGCAAATTAGAGAGATGCCCCACACGCAGGACTGTCACTGAAGCACAAATGTTAATATTAATGTCACACTATTATTTTTTTTTTATTTTTATTTTTTTCAGGAACACTTTAGAAACCCCCCCCAAAAAAAAAAATAGATTTTTGCAGGGAGAATTTAGAAAACAAATGTAACAAACTATATGCTTTCTATGGGCCACTGAGTGAGAGATGACGCACACAGGAATCAGGAGTGGCACACAAGCCCAGAGGCCAATATTTTTCTACCAATGATTGATGTAGTTATTTTCTCTGGTAGATTTTAGAACCCAAATCAAGGAAAAAAAATATAGGCTTTCTATGGACCACAATTGGAGAGAGAGAGAGAGAGAGAGAGAGAGAGAGAGAGAGATGGCACACCCAGGAGTCAAGACTGGCACACAAGCAGAAAGGCCAATATTAATCTCCCACTGTTTTTTTGGTTGTTTTTTTTTTTTTTTTTTCAGGGAGACTTTAGAAATAAAAATAATAAAAAAAATATGATTTTATCAGGAAGAATTTAGAAACCAAATAAAATAAAATGATTTTTTCAGGGAGAATTTAGAAAACAAATAAAACCAAAAATATGCGTTCTATGGCCCACTGACTGAGAGAGAGAGAGAGATGGAACGCTTAGTACTGGCACACAAGCCCAAAGGGCAATATTAATCTCCCTTTTTTTTTCCAGGGAGAATTTCTGAAACCCAAAAAAAAAATAAAATAGGCTTTCTATGGCCCACTATTTGTGAGAGAGATGGGACGCTCAGGACTGGCACAGATGGCACGCTCAGGACTGGCACAGAAGCCCAGAGGCCAATATTAATCTCCCTTTTTTTCTGGGAGAATTTATAAAACCAAAAAAATATTTAAATAGGCTTTCTATGGCCCACTATTTGTGAGAGAGATGGCACGCTCAGGACTGGCACAGATGGCACGCTCACAACTGGCACACAAGCCCAGAGGCCAATATTAATCTCCCTTTTTTCAGGGAGAATTTCTAAAACCCAAAAAAAAAATAAAATAGGCTTTCTATGGCCCACTATTTGTGAGAGAGATGGGACGCTCAGGACTGGCACAGATGGCACGCTCAGGACTGGCACAGAAGCCCAGAGGCCAATATTAATCTCCCTTTTTTTCTGGGAGAATTTATAAAACCAAAAAAATATTTAAATAGGCTTTCTATGGCCCACTATTTGTGAGAGAGATGGCACGCTCAGGACTGGCACAGATGGCACGCTCACAACTGGCACACAAGCCCAGAGGCCAATATTAATCTCCCTTTTTTCAGGGAAAATTGATAAAACAAAAAAAAAAATTAAATAGGCTTTCTATGGCCCACTATTTGTGAGAGAGATGGCACGCTCAGGGCTGGCTGGCACAGATGGCACGCTCAGGACTGGCACACAAGCCCAGAGGCCAATATTAATCTCCCTTTTTTTCTGGGAGAATTTATAAAACCAAAAAAATATTTAAATAGGCTTTCTATGGCCCACTATTTGTGAGAGAGATGGCACGCTCAGGACTGGCACAGATGGCACGCTCACAACTGGCACACAAGCCCAGAGGCCAATATTAATCTCCCTTTTTTCAGGGAAAATTGATAAAACAAAAAAAAAAATTAAATAGGCTTTCTATGGCCCACTATTTGTGAGAGAGATGGCACGCTCAGGGCTGGCTGGCACAGATGGCACGCTCAGGACTGGCACACAAGCCCAGAGGCCAATATTAATCTCCCTTTTTTTCTGGTAGAATTTATAAAACCAAAAAAAAATTTAAATAGGCTTTCTATGGCCCACTATTTGTGAGAGAGATGGCACGCTCAGGACTGGCACAGATGGCACGCTCACAACTGGCACACAAGCCCAGAGGCCAATATTAATCTCCCTTTTTTCAGGGAAAATTTATAAAACAAAAAAAAAATTAAATAGGCTTCCTATGGCCCACTATTTGTGAGAGAGATGGCACGCTCAGGGCTGGCACAGATGGCACGCTCAGGACTGGCACACAAGCCCAGAGGCCAATATTAATCTCCCTTTTTTTCAGGGAGAATTTATAAAACCAAAAAAAAAAATTAATAGGCTTTCTATGGCCCACTATTTGTGAGAGAGATGGCACGCTCAGGGCTGGCACAGATGGCACGCTCAGGACTGGCACACAAGCCCAGAGGCCAATATTAATCTCCCTTTTTTTCAGGGAGAATTTATAAAACCCCAAAAAAAATAAAATAGGCTTTCTATGGCCCACTATTTGTGAGAGAGATGGCACACTCAGGACTGGCACACAAGCCCAAAGGCCAATATTAATCTCCCACTGTATTTTTATCAGGGAGAATTTATACACCCCACAAAAAAAAATACAGAAAAATGAAAAGGCTTTCTATGGCCCACTATGTGAGAGAGATGGCACACACAGGGATGGCACTCTAGCAGAAATGCCAAATTGCCAATCTTAATCTCCCACCAAAAAAAAAAAAAAAAAAAAAACAGGGAATGTCCTACAATTACTATCTCCCTGCCTGCAGTAATCTCAGCCAGGTATGGCAGGCAGCTACTATCTCCCTGCCTGCAGTAATCTCAGCCAGGTATGGCAGGCAGCAATAAGGAGTGGACTGATGCACAAATGAAATAAAAAGTGTGGACAAACAAAAAAGATAGCTGTGCAGAAAGGAAGGAACAAGAGGATTTGTGCTTTGAAAAAAGCAGTTGGTTTGCACAGCGGCGTACACACAGCAATGCAGCTATCAGGGAGCCTTCTAGGGCAGCCCAATGAGCTACAGCGCTGAGGGGAAAAAAAAAAAAAAAAAAACTTCCACTGTCCCTGCACACCGAGGGTGGTGTTGGACAGTGCAAATCGCTGCAGCACAAGCGGTTTTGTGGTTAATGGACCCTGCCTAACGCTATCCCTGCTTCTGACAAAGCGGCAGCAACCTCTCCCTAAGCTCAGATCAGCAGCAGTAAGATGGCGGTCGGCGGGAACGCCTCTTTATAGCCCCTGTGACGTCGCAGACAGCAAGCCAATCACTGCAATGCCCTTCTCTAAGATGGTGGGGACCAGGACCTATGTCATCACGCTGCCCACACTCTGCGTTTACCTTCATTGGCTGAGAAATGGCGCTTTTCGCGTCATTGAAACGCGACTTTGGCGCGAAAGTCGCGTACCGCATGGCCGACCCCGCACAGGGGTCGGATCGGGTTTCATGAAACCCCGACTTAGCCAAAAGTCGGCGACTTTTGAAAATGTTCGACCCGTTTCGCTCAACCCTAGCGAGGAGCAAACTTAGTGGACTCAACTCGCAGCCTGATGTTACGGGCGGAGAGCCACACTAAGTCGCCAGGAGCAAAGGTCGGAGCGGGGCGCCGATGAACATCGGCGGAGGACCTCATTCTCTCCTTGGAGGCCCGAATGGCATCCTGCATGCGGTCCCAAATGTCCCGTGCCTCCACAGCCCAGTCTGCCACCCTGGAGTCAGCAGAAGACATAGGCATGGGCACAGGAACACGCGGATGCTGGCCGTAATTTAGGAGGAATGGAGTCTGACCGGTGGAGTCGGCTACGGCATTGTTAAGTGCAAACTCTGCCCATGGTAGCAAGGATGCCCAGTCATCCTGTCTGGCAGAAACAAAATGTTGTAAATATGTGACCAATGTCTTTTTGGCCCTCTCTACCAACCCATTCGTCTTGGGATGATATGCCAAAGAGAGATTCATCTCAATACTGAGTAGACAACAAAGCTCTCTCCAGAATCGAGACGCAAACTGGGGACCCCGGTCACTAACAATTTTGTCTGGCATACCGTGTAGGCGAAAGATATGCTTAACGAACAAGACAGCCAACGGCCGTGCAGAAGGTAGCCGTGGAAGAGGCACCAAGTGCACCATTTTGGAAAAATGGTCAGTGATCACCCAGATAATGGTGCAATTACGAGACTTGGGTAAGCCCACCACAAAGTCCATCCCGACCATCTCCCAGGGCCTGTCCGCCACCGGCAGAGGATAAAGCAAACCAGCTGGCCGTTGCCGAGGAGTCTTGTTCTTGGCGCAAGAGACACACGCCCGAACATACTCTGCGACATCACGAGCCATATGCGGCCACCAGTATGTCCTCGCCAGTAACTCAGATGTCCTTTTGGTACCAAAATGTCCACCCACCCTGGACGAGTGTGCCCAAGAGAGAACCTCCGGTCGCAAACTGGATGGAACAAATGTCTTGCCTGGGGGCACAGACTCTAGCGAAACCGGGGCCACAGTTCTCAAGCTCTCGGTGGGGACAATAAGCCGAGGCTCCTCCTCCTCCTCCGCAGATGACACAACGGAGCGAGAGAGAGCGTCGGCCCGAATGTTCCTCTCCCCAGAAAGAAAATGGAGGGTGAAATGAAACCGGGAGAAGAATAAGGACCATCTGGCCTGGCGAGAATTCAACCGCTGGGCCGTCTGCAAGTACACCAAATTTTTATGGTCTGTGAAGACTTGGAAGGGAAAACGTGCTCCCTCCAAGAGATGTCTCCACTCCGAGAAAGCCAACTTCATGGCTAGCAACTCCCTGTCCCCCATGGAATAATTCCTCTCTGCTGGTGAGAAGGTCTTGGAGAAAAAGAAGCAGGGATGCTTCCGACCTTGAGCATCCTTTTGGAAGAGGACTGCTCCAGCACCAACTGAAGAGGCATCCACCTCCATGATAAATGGCTTATCAACATCGGGGCGATGTAGGATGGGAGCGCTAGCGAAGTGTGACTTTATAGAGTTAAAGGCCTTGGAGACCTCCTCAGACCACAATTTGGGATTTGCCCCCTTCTTGGTGAGGGCAACCAAGGGAGCTACCAAAGTTGAGAAGTGCGGAATGAACTGGCGATAATAATTAAAGAACCCCATAAAGCGCTGCACCGCTTTAAGAGAATGGGGTTCCTGCCAGTCCATCACAGCCTGTAGTTTGGCAGGATCCATAGCCAATCCCTGGGCTGAGATGATGTAGCCCAGGAAAGGTAAGGACTCCTGCTCAAACATACACTTCTCCAACTTGTCATAGAGGGAGTTTGCCCGTAGGAGGTCGAAGACTTTGCAAACATCTCTCCAGTGGGAGTCAATATCTGGAGAGTAGATGAGAATATCATCCAGATAGACTACGACCGAGGTGGAAAGCATATCCCGGAAGATATCGTTCACAAAGTCTTGGAAAACGGCTGGGGCATTACAGAGCCCGAAGGGCATTACCAGATATTCATAGTGCCCATCCCTGGTGTTAAAAGCCGTCTTCCATTCGTCCCCCTCACGGATGCGAATCAGGTTGTAAGCACCCCGCAGATCTAGTTTAGTAAATACCCTTGCTCCCCAAAGCCTGTCGAAGAGCTCAGATATCAAGGGCAAAGGATACTTATTTTTAACGGTGATGGCATTAAGACCCCTGTAGTCTATGCATGGACGCAATTCCCCATTCTTCTTCTGCACGAAGAAGAACCCTGCCCCAGCAGGTGACACTGACTTCCTAATGAATCCTCTTGCCAGATTTTCCTGAATGTACTGTGACATTGCCTTCGTCTCCGGGAGAGATAGCGGATAGACTCGACCCCGGGGAGGCTCAGCACCAGGCAAGAGATCAATAGGACAGTCATAGGGGCGATGGGGCGGAAGGATCTCCGCCGCCTTTTTGGAGAACACGTCTGCATAAGACCAATACTGCTTGGGGAGAGAGGAAAGATCTGCGGGTACCTCAGTAGTAGCAACCTGAACGCACTCCCTCTGACACCTACCCCCACAAGATTCGCCCCATCCCAGGATTCTGCCAGAGGACCACTCGATATGAGGAGAGTGGTACCGTAGCCAAGGTATTCCCAACAGGACCTCAACAATTCCCTCAGGAATGACGAGCAGAGATATAATCTCCTGATGAAATGGCGACATGGACAGAGTAAAAGGGATGGTCTGGTGTGTTATCTGTGAGGGCAGTGTCGACCCATTCACCACTCGTACCGTTACTGGTTGAGCTAGCATAACCAGGGGTATTGCGTGACGTTGGGCGAAGGCAGAAGACATAAAATTGCCCTCCGCCCCAGAATCCACGCAGAGCTCTACCGAGTGGGAGAATGAGCCTATAGTAATTGTCCCCTTAAAGGACAATTTAGAGGCAAACGTCGCCGTGTCTAGTGTACCTCCACCTACTACCACTAGACGCTGACGTTTCCTCAACCGCTGAGAACATCTGGCGGCTAGATGTCCTGACTGCTGGCAAACAAGACAGACCTTGAGTGCACAAGCGGTCCGGGACTTAGATCCCGCTTGTGACACTTCCCTGGCCTCATGTGACTCAGGAACCAGGACCGGAGATTCCAGAGGTTTGGCGAAGGTAGGAGCCAGCCGAAACCTCTGCCTACACTGGGCTCGCTCTAACCTCCGCTCGTTAAAACGGAGGTCAATTCGAGTGGAGACAGTTATTAACTCCTCCAGTGTGGCAGGAACCTCCCTAGTGGCCAGAGCGTCCTTAACGTGGTCAGCCAGGCCCCTCCAAAATATGGGGATAAGAGCTTTATCCGACCAATCCAGCTCAGAAGCTAAAGTGCGGAATTGGACGGCAAAATGACTGACCAAGGACTCACCCTGAGTTAATGCCAGCAGTTGGAGCGCAGTATCATGGGTGACTTGAGGTCCTAAAAAGACCTGCTTCAGAGTGCTCAGAAACAGCAGAGCACTCTTCACCACATGATCGCCACGCTCCCACAGCGGCGTAGCCCATTCCAACGCCCTGTCCGACAAGAGAGACACTATAAATCCCACTTTAGCCCGCTCTGTGGGAAAACGTGCAGCCAGGAGCTCGAGATGAATAGAGCACTGACTCACAAATCCCCTACAAAATTTGCTATCACCAGAAAATTTTTCTGGCAGCGGGAGGCGAGAAAATGTCGGAGCAGGGGTGGCAATGGACAGGGTTGCTGCAGCCACGCTAGCAGCCTGTACAACAACTGCGGTAACATCCACAGCTGAGGTTGCGCTCTCAAGAGCCGCCAACCTACCCTCCAGCTACTGGATATACCGCAAGGATTGCTGTTTGTCCGTCATTACTAGCCAGACCCTGGCGCTAGTGTAATGTTAGGGGTAGCGGAACGCACCAAATAATAAGACAGATAGAGTATGGTGCGTTCGCAGCCCGGGGTCCACCGTGCAGAGATGGAACCTGCTGCCAAGTAATGACGGACTATATGGCGGTACTCATAAGTACACACACGTGGGTTAAACTTCACCCAGCGTGAAGGAAGCGATCCTGTTGCATCACAGGACCGCGGTACCGCACATAGAGCGCGAGCAAGTAGTCAGCGAACTCAACCCCAACTAGGATTGAAGTCCGATTAGACCCTTGCTGGCACAACACCGCAACTGGGTGTGTAAGAAAACTATATAACAATATTAAGGCACAAGAGTGCATGCGGTGCCGCACTGACGAATGCCACTAACCACCCAGGCTTGGGTAAGGAAAGCACAAAGGAAGTGCACGGCGCCGTACTGGCGGTCACAGCAACTGGACGCTGTAATGTGTGATTCGTGCAGTAGGATAAGTCGGGCGCTAGATAGCAGCCATACACCTTCCGCGAACAGACATTCAATAGGGTAGGGGTATCCAAGGACGACTTGCACTCACAACATACACACATTACCAATTGTACACTAGCGCATGGCTGTGCGGTCATGCGCAGTTTATATAGCTGCAGCACAGGAAGTGGCCACAGAAACTTTGCCCTTCCAAGACCTGCCAAGAGGACCAATGGAGTGTGCTGCAGAGCCTGAGCTCATGACCCTCGATCTCCAACGGGAGATCTTGCCCTGGGCATGCTCAGTGTGTGCAGACAAGGACTTAGTCCCAGAGAAGTCCGCTCGCTGCTGACCAGCACTGGCTTTAATGGCAGAAGCTGAAGAAGCAGCAGTAACTCTCTGTACAGAGTGAGACTGAGCAAGACGCTGGGACCGACGTCCCTGCTGAGCAGGCTCCACTGCGGCTGGATAAGAATGGGAGACCGCAGTGGAGATGGCTCGAGATTCCCCTTGTGCAGAAGTGGGAACTCGAGACCTAACAGACCCCCTAAGGAAGTTATCTAGATGTGTGGTGAGCACTTTGATCCACCAAGGGCTTTACAGAAGTTTATAATGTAGAGCCGTAAAAATAAAACAAAAATTTTTTCCCACAAAAATCATTTTTTAGCCCCCAGTTTTGTATTTTCCCGAGGGTAACAGGAGAAATTGGACCTCAAAAGTTGTTGTCCAATTTCTCCTGACTCCTGAGTACGCTGATACCCCATATGTGGGGGGAACCACCGTTTGGGCGCATGGGAGGGCTCAGAAGGGAATGAGCGACATTTGGAATGCAGACTTAGATGGAATGGTCTGCAGGCGTCACATTGCGTTTGCAGAGCCTCTAATGTACCTAAACAGTAGAAACCCCCCACAAGTGACACCATATTGGAAAGTAGACCCCCTAAGGAACTCAACTAGATGTGTTGTGAGAGCTTTGAACCCTCAAGTGTTTCACTACAGTTTATAACTCAGAGCCGTGCAAATAAAAAATATTTTTTTTTCCACAAACATTATTTTTTAGTCCCCAGATTTGTATTTTTCCAAGGATAACAGGAGAATTTGGACCATAAATTTTTTTGTCCAATTTGTCCTGAGTATGCTGATACCTGATATATGGGGAAGAACCACCGTTTGAGCACATGGCATAGCTTGGAAGGGAAGGAGCATCATTTGTAATGCAGACTTAGATGGATTGGTCTGCAAGCGTCACATTGGGTTTGCAGAGCCCCTAATGTACCTAAACAGTAGAAACCCCCCACAAGTGACCGCATATTGGAAACTAGACCCCCCAAGGAAGTTATCTGGATGTTTTGTGAGAACTTTGAGCCTCCAAGTGTTTCAGTACAGTTTATAACGCAGAGCTGTGAAAATAAAAAATCTTTTTTTCCCACAAAAATTATTTTTTAGCCCCCAGATTTGTATTTTCCCAAGGAGAACAGGAGAAATTGTACCGAAAAAGTTGTTGTCCAATTTGTCCTGAGTACGCTGATACCCCATATGTTGGGGTAAACCCCTGTTTGGGCACACCTGAGAGCTCGAAAGGGAAGGAGCACTGTTTTACTTTTTCAATGCAGAATTGGCTGGCATTGAGACCAGGCGCCATGTCCCGTTTGGAGAGCCCTTGATGTGCCTAAACAGTGGAAACCCCCCAATTATAACTTAAACCCTAATCCAAACACACCCCTAACCCTAATCCCAACAGTCCCCCTAACCACACCTCTAACCCAGACACACCCCTAACCCTAATCCCAACCCTATTCCCAACCATAAATGTAATCCAAACCCTAACCCTAACTTTAGCCCCAACCCTAACTGTAGCCTTAACCCTAGCCCCAACCCTAACCCTAGCCCTAACCCCAACCCTAGCCCTAGCCCTAGCTCTAACCCTAACCCTAGCCCTAACCCTAGCCATAACCCTAGCCCTAACCCTAGCCCTAACCCTAACCCTAGCCCTAACCTTAACCCTAACCCTAGCCTTAACCCTAATGGGAAAATGGAAATAAATACATTTTTTTTATTTTTTTATCTTTCCCTAACTAAGAGGGTGATGAAGGGGGGTTTGATTTACTTTTATAGCGGGTTTTTTAGCGGATTTTTATGATTGGCAGCCGTCACACACTGAAAGACACTTTTTACTGCAAAAAATATTTTTTGCGTTATCACATTTTGAGAGCTATAATTTTTCCATATTTGAGTCCACAGAGTCATGTGAGGTCTTGTTTTTTGCGGGACGAGTTGACATTTTTATTGATAACATTTTCGGGCACGTAACATTTTTTGATCGCTTTTTATTCCGATTTTTGTGAGGCAGAATGACCAAAAACATAACAATATAAAGAAATGTATTTATGGGAATAATATTTTTTTTTCTTTATTTAGGAATTATTTTTTTTTATTTTTTTTTACACATGTGGAAATTTTTTGGGGGACTTTTTTACTTTGTCCCAGGGGGACATCACAGATCGCTGATCTGACAGTTTGCACAGCTCTCTGTCAGATCAGTAATCTGACTTGCAGCACTGCAGGCTTACCAAGCGCCTGCTCTGAGCAGGCACTTGGTAAGCCACTTCTCTCCCTGTAGTACCCGGATGCCGCGGCCATTTTAGATCCGGGCCTTGCTGCAGGGAGGAAGGTAAGGGACCATCACAGCAATGCGATCACATCACGTTGCTGCGGGGGGTCTCAGGGAAGCCTGCAGGGAGCCCCCTCCCTGCACGATGCTTCCCTGCACCGTCAGCACACCGCGATCATGTTTGATCGCAGTGTGCCGGGGGTTAATGTGCCAGGGGCGGTCCGTGACCGCTCCTAGCACATAGTGATCGCGGCCCCCATGAGCACGGCCGATCGGGCTGGACGCACTATTCCGTCCGTGGGAATTAAGGCCCACCCCACATGGATGGAAAAGTACGTCCAATGACAGAAAGGGGTTAAAGAGAAACTGAGAGCTGCTCTTGCCCTTCTAAACCGCCAGCGTGTATGTATGTATAGCAACTAGTGATGGGCGAATCCATGGATGGTTAGGTCATGTGGCTTTGGCCACATTTATAAAAAGTTTGGATCAGTTACAAGAACAGTACTCAAACTTGAACCCAAACCCAGACCCCATTCGAATAGGGGGGGCCTGAAAATCCATTATTTGCCACATTGTCATTTGAGTCACTGATAGCAGAGAGAGCAGGTGAAGCTGATGAGAATATTCATTAGACATGTGCTATAAATAAATAAATTGAAAAATGATGTAAAGTCTCTTGTATTTTTGATATCCAGTGCAGACAGCTGTGGGCTGAAGCTCCCAGCTTTCAGCTTTGTCATGGCTTGTTATCAAGAATAGAATGGCTGTTTTTTTAAATTATTTAAATAACTAATTTGAAAAAACAGCATGGAGTCTCCCTCATCTTTGACAACCAGTCAAGCTAAAGCAGACAGCTGGGGCTGGTATTTTCAGACCCGGAAGGGGCCATGGATATTGGCCCTCCCCAGCCTAAAAATAGTAGACTGCAGCTATCTCAGAAAAGGGTCATCTATCAGATGCCTCAATTCTGGCACATTTCACAGCTCTTCCCACTTGCCCTTTGGCAGGAAAAATTGGGGTAATAGGTTTGGGGTTGATCTCACCTGTTTTATGGCCCCTGTAATCAATCCCAGGGGTCAGTAAATAGAGGCGTCTTTGAAAAAAATCCCAGCCTGAATAACGTCCTTTAATTGAAATAAAAACATTGACACCTTTATTTGAAATGAAAATAAAAAAAGCTAAGTTGTATACAAATTTATACCTAATCAATTGATGCCCATGTCTCCTGTAAATGATGATAAAGAATAAAACAGCGTTTTCCTCACTTTGTCCCACGAGGAGATAATCCACTGAAGCCCATGTACCCTGAAAAAGGAAAAAATCCTAAAACATCGTATTTCTCACCTGTCCTATGATAATCCATCCATGATGTCGAAAGCGCTCGCATCATTGATGCGACTACTATCCACGCCAGTAAGCTCACTCTGAGATACGAGCATGAGAAGGCTCCTGCAGTGTGTAGCGATGACCTGAGGAAGGTAGCTGGAGTTTATAGCTGATGAACCCCAGTCACCTCACCTACAGCTCCGCTTGCTGCATAACAACTTTCATCTGACAGGGTGGGAACCGCTGCACTCTGACCGGCACTAGCTGGCTTACCAATGATCAGAGCCGCCCGTGTTTATCATGTTCTCACACAGATGACAGCACGGGAAACACGTGATGTTCAGGCTGCCGAACTCGAACAGTTACACAGACTTCCTCTGTGCTCATCACTAATGGCAATCTTTCTTTGTGTTCTATCAAGTGATATTCTGCCTCCCTGGGAATGCTCAGTGAAGCTGGGTGTACATATCCATAATTATCTGAGCTCTGTGCGTGGCAAAAAAGTAAGCAGTAAGGCTAGCTTCACACTATCATTCAGCAGGGCTGCGGAGGGCTGCGGTCTTCCTCCATTAAGCCCCGCCCACTGCTGCACCTCTTCCTTCAGCTCCGCCTATGTCAGCATGCATCCTGTCTACCCTATCTTTAACATTCGGCACTCAGGCCATGTGGATGTATGCGGATGCCTCCGCATGTGTCATCTTGATACTGCGCTGACTTGCGTCGAATGCAACATGTTGCATTTTCTTGCTGTTTGTGCAGGGTCGAAACGACGCATGCAGGGGCATCCACATACATCCGAATGGCCTGCGTACCCAATGTTCAAGATAGGGTATGGAGGACACATGCATATGTAGGCGGAGCTGAAGGAAGAGGTGTGACAGTGGGCGGGGATTAATGCACAAATAAGGATTTCATCCACAGCCCTGCCGAACGCTAGTGTCAAACTAGCCTAATATAGATTTAGGCCATTTGATTAAGTTGCAACAAGCGGATAGTGACGCCATGCTTGAAATTCATGTTGCATTGACCCACAATGGTGTGCTTACATGTCTATAAAGATGTCTAGTCTGGGATAATCAACACTCTAGTTACCAAAAACGTAGCAGCTATAAAACAGAAATCACATACAACAAATGATGTGGGCTTAGCTCCAAATATTGTCAAACCATATGTGGATTAAATGTACATTTCATAATTGGATTAGACTTTTTGGCAGACTGAAGTTATACCTAGGAAGAACCGATATGTAAAACTTTCCTTCTAGCTAGATCATCAGCTGACAAATGCAGCAGCATAACTATTTACTGTATTTACAAGCCTGCTAAATCAGCTTGTAATTGATGGTTTTACTTAAGTAGCTCTGCCAAGCCTATTAAAGCAATCTCCTTTCCTTACACTCAAAAGAAGCTGTACATTCCTTAATTATCTGATGTACACTGCCTTGCGAAAGTATTCAGCTCCTTGGAACTTTTCAACCTTTATACACATATCATGCTTCAAATATAGAGATACCAAATGGAAATTCTTGGTGAAGAATCAACAAGTGGAACGCAATTGTGAAGCTGAACGAAATTTATTGGTTATTTTAAATTTTTGTGGAAATTCAAAAACTGAAAAGTGGGGCGTGCAATATTATTTGGCCCCTTTAACTTATTATACTTTGTTGCACCACCTTTTATTGTGATTACTGCTTCAACTTGCTTGGGGTATGTCTCTATCAGTTTTTTACATCGAGAGACAGAAATTCTTGCCCATTCTTCTTTTGCAAACAGCTCGAGCTCAGTGAGGTTTGATGGAGATAGTATGTGAGCAGCAATTTTCAGCTCTTTCCACAGATTTGGTATCTTTGTTTGAAGCATGATATGTGGGAAAAGGTTGAAAAGTTCCAAGGAGCCGAATAATTTCGCAAGGCACTGTAACTTTTCTACATGATACCCTGCATCAATGCCTCTTTCACTTAGATCGGCATTCTGTTTCTCCAGCTTCCAAGATGGCCATGCCTGTTCTGGCTTTCCTGTGTTGTAGTTTAGGAAAGAAAGAAGAGAAGGTGGCCATATCGGAAGCAGGAGGAACAAAATGTGAAACTGAGTGGAGGTAACAATAGAATGAAACAATGGGCACCATGTAAGGTGTCTAAACTTGAGAAATGTCTAGTCAATTTTTAGCCCCAGGTGAAAAGGTTTGAAAATTGTTTTCATTTGTCTTTCTCTGATGAAGCTCCATTCAGACTGCTTGGGACATCTGGAAAAATCATTATTCAGAGAAGGAAAGATGCGCACAACCTGTCCTATGCTATGACAAAAGTAAAGCATCCTATGTGGGGTTGCTTTCATCCAAAGGCGTGGATTTACTCACAACTTTGTCTAAGAACACTGCTATGGATAGAGAAAATTATCTAAACATGCTCCAAGAGCAACTTCTCCCATGGATCCAAGAGCTGTTTGGTGATGAACAATGCTGATATGTCACAAGGCAATAGTGATGACAAAACATTTAAATTTGGGGCCTATAGCCAGAAAACTTCTAAGATCTCAATCCCATTTTGAACCTGTGGTATATCCTCAAAAGGTTGGTGTACAAAACAAAAACAGAGAAATTGTGAAAAACTCCAATTTTAAACTATGGAAAAATGGGTTGCTATCAGTCAGGATTTGGCCCTGAATTGAAGCTGATAACCAGCATGCCATGACAAATTGCAGAAATATTTAAAAATAAGGGTCAACTGTAAATATTGAGTCTTTTAATAAAATTGGTATATTTGTCATTAAAAACTTAGAAACTTTTATAATTAAACGTTAGTAACCATAGAAACATCTGACTTTATAATATTGGCTGTATATTTGTGGTCATTGACCTGTTGCATACTACATTTAGAGCCATGATGGGTAGGTATCTGCCGGTGTTTTTTAGAATTGAGGGCGCTATTATATATTTTCTTTAAACCAATTTTACTAACATTTTCAAATTCCGCACACAAACACTTTTACACACAAATTTGGAGCAATTTTAGAAGTAGTATTAATATCGGTTTAATTATAGTTGCACCATTTTACATAATTACTGGTTAATCAGGATAAGGCTGGAGTCACACTAAACATGAAAAAAATTGGTCCAAGTCTCCCTGCTAAGAGTCGCACAAGTGTTCTCCATATGGTCTTCCGTGTGTAATGCATTTGCAATGCGATGATGCATCGTATCTATATGGCATCCATCCATATGACATCCATATGACATGCATATGGCTTTACATTTCTCACTGACTTTCCCCATTGAATTTAATGTCCTGAAAGGAATAAAAATATAATCGAGGAGCCTATATATTGGCTGCCCAACAAGTTCCCTTCTCCAATCTTTCAAATAGATGCCCTGCTGGTGCATTAGTTTTGCTGGTTTGAGTCAAATATGTGTGACAGGCTAACTATTAGATCTTTTGGAAGTCCTAAAGTGAACCCGCAAAACCACAACAATGAACTTCCCAAGGATTATATCACGGAGAGTCGGGCCTTCATGGCTTGTCTCTCAGGGGCAGAGATGTTGTAATGCCTAATCTTAGGCAGTTTAGCACCAGGAATGAAACGTATGGCGCAATCATAAGGATGGTGTGGAGGTAGCTCCTGACTTCCCTCCTCAGAGAATACATCCTCAAAATCTGAGATGAATTCTGGCAGAACCTGAGAAGCCACCCTGGCCAGCCAAGTGCCCAAGCAATGTTCCTGGCAAAACTCACTCCATTTAGTAACCTCTCGAGTCTGTCAGTCTAGCACCGGATTGTGTAGTGTGAGCCAGGGTTAACCGAGAACTATAGGCGATGGTAATCCCCCAACACATAATCTATTGACTCGGAGTGCAATGCCCCTATTTGCAGGCTCACCCCTCGGAAAATCTGGGTGAAAGTCCCTTGGCTCAAAGGTGCAGAGTCAATCGCAATTATGGGTATGGGTGTAGGCAACTCCTGAGTTTTAAACCCCTGGGCCAGCACGAACCCAGCATCGATTAAATTAAACCCTGCCCCAGAGTCTAAGAAAGCAGAAACTGTGAGTTTATTTTCACCAAGACGAATTTCGGCAGGTAAGGAAATTTGTGGCTTACCTATGGAGGACACAAGTACACCCGAGTTGCCAACCTCCCCACAACCCGGGCTCACTAGTTTTCCGGCGGTTGTCTTCTAGATGGACACACATACGCAAAATGACCCTTTCTGCCACAGAAAAAACATACACCTCCCTTACGCCGTACTACTGCTGCCCCTTTAGAATGAGTTGCGCCACCTAACTGCATAGGTTCCCCTAGAGACTCAGGTTCTGGTAACTCCAAATTCAAGTCACCCTTAAAAAACAGCGTCTCCTTAAGTCTCTGGCACAGGCGGCGGTCTACACGAATCACTAGAGACATAGCAGCCTCCAGAGTGGCTGGTCTCTCCTGTAGGGCGAAGGCATCTTTTATCTTATCAGATAATCCCTGATAGAATTGACTGCGAAGCGCAGGATCATTCCACATAGTATCAGTAGCCCATCTCCGAAACTCAGAGCAGTAATTCTCCACTCGCCGATCTCACTGCTGGAGATGACATATTGTGGACTCAGCGAGGGAGACGCGGTCAGGATAATCATACACATGACCCAAGGCTTGAAAAAACTCCTCCACAGTCCATAACGGCAAAGCGTCAGAGGGAAGTGAAAATGCCCAGGCTTGGGGATCACCTTGTAAGAGAGAGATTACAATCCCGACCCTCTGCTCCTTAGAACCTGAAGTGTGGGGATGCAACCTAAAGTATAATTTTCAGGCTTCCCTGAATGTAACAAACTTGTCGCGCCTCCCAGAGAACCTGTCAGATAATGCAATCTTAGGCTCCAGTGAAGCTTGTGGAGGTGTAGCAACCCCTGCAGTGGCCACTGGAGTGCGCTGTACAACCGCCAAGTGGAGGTCAGCCACCTCTAGACTGAGTTGCTGCAATTGTCCAGCTAATGCAACAATGGGGTCCATATTGGACCAAGAAAATTCTTTATCGTCAGTGATACTGTCACGCCGTTAACGGCGATAAAGGGGCAGGACGACGTACTGGGACCCGCACCTGTCCCTGCCACTATAATGGGTCCCTGGCTTTCCCTTATCTCAGGGATACCTATGATGTTTTGGAGGCCTGAGCCTCCAGCGTATCCCTATCTCCTGTGCAGACCATATTAGTGGCCCCCTCTCCCCCCAAGGGAGGTGGACTGCTCCAGTGTATAAATACAACAATAAACAGGGTATACAGACAAAGTAACTAAAAGTCTCAAACTCACCAAATGCTCACACAACCACAGAGGTAACACAGAGAAGGGAAGAGAAGGAAAAAACTAGGAAGGAAAACAGGTTTAACATGCAACCAAAACAGCAGACACCAATCTCTGTAAATAAACCTCCAAGCTCCTAATACCACTGCTCCTTCAACCTCCAAGCCAGGCAGCACAACTGATCACTGACAATAGCTGTAGTCAAGGCTGGGTCTATATAGAGGAGGAGATTAAAAAATCCACTGCAGCTGAGAGACCCAGCTCTCAGCAACTCAGCAACAAGGTTAACTCCTGCACTGCTGGCACAAAGCAGCCAGGTCAGAATACAGGAGAAGAGCTTCTGTTCACTGTGTGTGAACGAGGCCCAGAGCGCTGCGGTTCTCTGGAACCTCTCTGTCGCAGTAGCTCCGTGAGAGTAGGGTACTGCATAGGGAGAACTCAAAATGGAGTTGGCACTGGTTCAGAAACCCCCTGCATAATTTAGGATCCCCGCTGTAACAAGGTGGTTTAGCCAGGCGAGGCGGTGGGTGAGGGGCCAAGGACTGAGAGGAAACAGGAGCAGGAGACTGGAGGGCACGAAGACGATCATTCACGGATGCCATGATATTAAGGATGTGGGCTTGAGTGCCACGCTGCTGAGAAAGCTCCTGTTGGAGACCTGCCAGCTGCAGAGCACTCCCAGGGTCAGAGGCCTGCAGAGACGAGAGACAAGACTCCATTGATTTAAAGTAGGACATGATCCTAGACTGGTTCTCCCAGAGGAACAGTGGTTCCATTTGGGTAGGAGTCAGGGTACCAGCGGGGTCCATGGCCTCATTGTACTATCAGATCTTTTGGAAGTCCTAAAGTGAACCCGCAGAACCATGACAATGAACCTCCCAAGGGTGAGCTGATCTGGTGGCCACCCCCAATACAGTGAGTGTTAGGGGCAGGCCCAAGGGAGACTATTGCCGCAGAAGCTGATACCCGGGATCAGGAAGTAGGAGCGGAAAAGATGCAGAACTAGCTATAACGGAGACACAGGACAGACTGGCAATGACTGAGACTAAGAATAGGCAGGATATGGCGGACATGCAGGACAGACTGGATATGGCGGAAACACAGGACAGACAGGGTATGGCGGAAACACAGGACAGGCAGGTTATGGCGAATTCCCGGGACAGACTGGATATGGCGGATGCCCAGGACAGACTGAATATGGCGGAAACACAGGACAGGCGGGGTATGGTGGAAACACAGGGCAGGCAGGGTATGATGGACGCACAGGACAGAGAAAGTTATGGCAGATGCACAGGACAGGACAGAGCAAGGTATTGCGGAAGCACAGGACAGAGCAATGTATCAGGCATGGAGCAGAGGAAGGAGTTACCTTAAATAGACCGAGTGCTGCAGAACTTCCGGGTCAAGATCCTCCAGAATCATAGAGTGGAGGAACGATGCATCTGCAGACCAGAGAGAGGAAGTGTGCATGCACAGTGAGAGGCGTGCACGCACACCCGACAAGAGCCAGGGACCGGCAGTGTGTCAGGAGAAGAGACCATAAGGCGCGTGCACACTGCTGGTGTGCACCAGGACAGGTAAGTATGTAGGCGCACAGAGTGAGCAGCAGGCGCGGTGGCAGGTGACGCCGTGACATTAACTTTTAACACAACTGAGCAGGTTCTTTTCCATTGAGTCTTGTCTCAAAGTTTTGGGAGCCTTACACAGTGATTGTTGATCCATGGAGGCAGATACGAATGTGGGTACATCTGCTTTTAAATTGAAGGCTGACTGAAGGACTCTTCCACTGACTGTATGGTTCTCTATGCAGCCACCCTGACAAGTTCCATCAGTACTGTTGTAGGAGCATTGCTAAATGTGACTTTTTTTTGGAGGCTGTGCAAACTGGCTTTATCTTCATGGACACCAAGATGTGCAAATGTATTTTGGCAGAGGAGTGGCTTTTACTTACATTACGGTATGTATTAATCCTATATTTGTGGGATCTTAAATGTCTTTTGCATTTTCAAACCCACTTTGGCCTTTTTTTAAATATCGTCTGCATATTTTCTGCATCTTAACTTTATTTGATTCATCACATTTTGTCATTTTCACTCCCTGATGTTTGTCCAAATGAACTGTTCCTTATCATGTAATAGTGTTGTCTCTTGTTGAGACAGGGTTTAGTGTGCTATGTACACTACCATTCAAAAGTTTAGGATCACCCAGACAATTTTGTGTTTTCCATGAAAACTCTTACTTTTATTAATCAAATGATTTGCTAAATGAATTTAAAATCTAGTCCAGACATTGGCAAGGTTGAAAAAAAAAAAGATTTTTATTTGAAATAATAATACCTTGTACAAATCTCCCACCAGCACCAAAGCAACCTCAGACCATCACATTACCTTCACCGTGCTTGACAGAAGGCGTTAGGCACTCTTCCAGCATCTTTTCAGTTGTTCTGTGTTTTACAAATGTTTTTCTGTTTAATTTAAACACCTCAAACTTGGATTCCTCTGCCCATAACACTTTTTACCAATTTTCCTCTGTCCAATGTCTGTGTTCTTTTGCCCATATTAAACTTTTCTTTTTATTAGCCATTCTCAGATATGGCTATTTCTTTGCCACTCTGCCCTAAAGGCCAGCACCCCCGAAGTCGCTTCTTCACTGTAGACATTGACACTGGCATTTTGCGTGTACTATATAAGGAAGCTGCCAGTTGAGGACCTGTGAGGCGTCGAATTCTCAAACTACAGACTCTAATGTACTTGCCTTGTTGCTCAGTTGTGCAGCAGGGCCTCCCACTTCTCTTTCTTCTCTGGTTAGAGCCTGTTTGTGCTCTTCTCTGAAGGGAGTAGTACACACCGTTGTATTGAAATCTTCAATTTCTTTTCAATTTCTCGCATGGAATAGCCTTCATTTCTAAGAACAAGAATAGACTGTTGAGTTTAACATGAAAGTTCTTTTTTTCTGCCCATTTTGAGAGTTTAATGAAATCAACAAATCTAATGCTCCAGATTCTCAACTAGCTCAAAGGAAGGTCAGGTTTAAAGGTTCTCTCATCAGCCAAAATGTTTCCAGCTGTGCTAACATACTTGCACAAGGATTTTCTAACCATCCATTAGCCTTCCATGAGCTTGAAGGACTGCATCCATGCGGTTCAACAATGATTCATACAATTTATTAATAAAGTCATCAGGAATATCAAAGAATGCAGTCTTACATGCCTCCCAGAGTTCATCAAGATTCTTTGGTTTTGTCTTCCAAGCTTCCTCTTTCATCCTACCCCAAACATGCTCAATGATCTTCATGTCTGGTGACTGGGCTGGCCAGCCCTTTAGCACCTTGATCTTTTTTTGCCTGGAGGAACTTTGTTGTAGAGATGGATGTATGAGATAGAGCACCATCCTGCTGCAGAATTTGACCCCTTTTATGATTTGGAATATAAGAGGTAGCTAATACTTCTTGATATTTTAGGCTATTGATATTGCCTTCCACTTTGCACATGTTTTCGCACACCCCCATACTGAATGTAACCCCAGACCATAATCTTTCCACCACCAAATGTAGCTGTTTTTTGGGTGTATTTTGGATAGATACGGGCTCCATTAGGTCTCCTGCAGTATTTGCGGTGGCTGTGGTGTAATTCTACTGAAGATTCATCAGATATATCCACCTTCTGCCACTTCTCCAGCGTCCATCTGTTTAGCAGGCTGTGGGACTTTGCAAATGCCACACGGTTTTTGTATTTTCCTTTAGTTTAGTGCTGGCTTCTGTGCACTGATTCGACCATGGAGGCCATTTCTTGACAGAATCCTACAAACTTTTCTAGTTGACACAGGGACTTGAGGACCAGGCCTGTTGGAGCTCTGCTGCAGTGGAAGAGGGGCTTGCTTTTGATTTTCTAACCATCAAGCTTTCCTCCTGAGCAGTTGTCTTGCGGGGTCTGCAGGACCTGGGCTTGTCAAACACATCTCCAGTCTCTTCAAATTCTTTTTTTATTTCTTTGTACTTTATGCTGAGGCACATTAAAGGTGCCAGCCACCTCTGCAGTGGATCTGGTCTTCAGTCTCTTGATAATCCAGGCTTTGGTCACAGGGTGGATTTTTGGCATGTTGTCAGAGCTCAAGTTGCAGTTCAAGTGAGGCCTGGAGTGCTGGGTTTCTTTTTATACACACACACACTAATTAGACGATCATTTACTGAGCACAGGTGAGGATGTAAACTATGATTGGGTGCATTATATGACCAGGCGACAAAACTTTTGTCTTGCCAAAATCTGACCATTCTGTGTCCATTAACTGATCAATATTTCTGCATTAATGCCAATTTATTTTCTTAACCTAAACCACATTTCAGAGGGTTTCAGCTTTCAAAAGAATAATTTATACAACCAATGGATGAATTTAACGTCAGGTTATAAGCTTTTATTTACATAACATGGATAAGCGACATAACTTCTGTCTGGGAGTTTATAATTGTCAATATTGGGGCCTATGGAAGAACTGGAGACTCCAGAGACTTCAATTTTGCCATAACAGGTTTGCAGCAGCGAAGTAAAGATTTGGACATCCCACCCCCAAGTCTTCTTCCGGGTTCAAGTTTGGAAGCGGTTCCTTATGTCATGGTTGCTGATGAGGCATTTCAATTGAACCGCAATGTAATGAGGCCATATCCACTGAGAGCCCTGGCCCACCTGAGCAAAATTTATTATTATCGGCTATCCTGCACATGAAGATTAGTGGAGTGCACTTTTGGAATCCACTGTGCAAAATGGAGGATCCTGATGTCAGCCATCCAACTAAGTGAAGCAAATGTAAATGTTGTCATTTATGCCTGTGTCATCCTGCACAATTTCACGAGGATCCATGACTGTCCATCAAATGATGCAGATGATGGAGTCAATGCAAAGAATGGCATGGCTAAAACACATGTTAAAAATCCACATCGTCAGCCCTCTGACCTTAAAGTGCAGGACATGTTTACAAACTATTTTGTATCACCAGAGGGATATACTCCATGGCAAGTCAGTGCTGTGTCTGTTATAATAGCCTTTGTTGTTTTAATTTAATTAAACATCTGTTAGTGAGTAGTATTGAGTAGGGTTGAGCGACTTTTACTTTTTCAGGATCGAGTCGGGTTTCGCGAAACCCAACTTTGTCAAATGTCGGGTCGGGTGAAATCGGCCGATCATTGCGAAAAGTCGGGGGCCGACTGAAACACGAAACCCAATGCAAGTCAATGGGGAAAAAAAGTCGGCAGTGAGTGGAGGACAGGAAAACACCTACAGAGCCCATTTTAATGTCAAAAACATAAATTATTGTTACTTAAGCTTGTCAATCTTAATTAACATTATAATAATAGTTAGGTATTGAAAATTGGGGGTCATTTGGTTAAAGTTGTGGGGGGGGGAGGACTGGCTCAATTTTTTCTTGGGCCCAGGAAATGTGGAATACGTCATGGCGGTGGAGCAGGGAGAGGTAAGTATTTCAACTTTGCAAGTGCTGTGATCCAGAGCAAGCAGGGGGGCCCACTCTTTCGCATTGGCACTGGCACAGGGCCCCTCAAAGTACGGTGTTGTGTTTGACGGCGGGGGCGCCTCCCACCGGCAGTGACACTTTTGCGTACTATGACGGGCCCTGTGACAGTGACGTCACCAACGAGTATGCCCCCCCACCTGATGAAGGAACCTGCACTTTCATATGCATCTTCCTCTTTGTCCCCGTGTAAGGTGGTATAGTATGTGGGAAAGGGGACCTGACTTTCAGCAGGGTCAGATTCTGGTTGTGTAGAGTGCAAGGGGAATGTAGTGGTCTGGGTCAATGTACCAGCAGACCCATCAAGCAGTGGCTGTGTAATAGGCAGGATGAGGAGGAAACACAGATATAGGCCCAAAATAAAAAAGGAGGCTAAAAGCAGAAAAAAATTGGTAACAGGAGTAAACAGGCAGCATTGCTTTGTTCAGTGGAGGACAACAACAAGCAGCAGCAGACACTGTTAGTAGGGCCCAACCAAACTAGTAGGGCAAATAGTTTCAAATTCTAAATACAGGCCGAAAGCCTGTAGATTGAAACTCAGCTTTGTTTCTTTGAGGAAACCAAGAGGCAGCAGCAGACGTCACTAGGCCCAAACCAAGAACCAGGCCAAATGCAGTTTTATAATGTTGATAGAGGCCGAAAGCCTGTAGATTCAAACTCAGCTTTGTTTAGTAGAGGTAGAGTGGGCGCACCCACCTGTCCAGGCAAACACCACTTGCACGGGTGCTTGCGCCAAGTGGTGACCACGGTCCTGTGGGGGTAGTCAGCCCATTTAGGGAGGTATAAAAATGGCCTATGGTGGACATTCAGCAGCTGCAAATGGAGGAATTGGCAAAGTCAGTAAGAGGAGGGCAAAAGCGAGTCATTTATCACCCAAGCTACGTGTCAGCAGGGGAAGGTGGGGCAAAAGAATTGGCAATCCATGATTGGTTCATTTTAATGAAGGTTAGATCATCTACATTTTGGGTAGCCAGACGTGTCCTTTTTTCGGTCAGTATTGAACCAGCAGCACTGAAGACTCTTTCTGAAAGCACACTGGCAGCAGGGCAAGCGAGCTCCTGTAATGCATATTCTGCCAATTCGGGCCAGGTGTCTAGTTTAGATGCCCAGTAGTGTTGAGCATTCCGATACCGCAAGTATCGGGTATCGGCCGATACTTGTGTTATCGGGATTCCGATACCGAATTCCGATACTTCCCGCGTATCGGATACCGGAATCGGAAGTTCCCAGAATTCAAACTGAACGCAGCAGCCACTGAGGAATGAATGGAAGTGTGGGCACATCCTGTTTAGCATGGTGGGCATGTAAGTACTGGCAAGGCTGTGATTGGCTGCTGAAATGATGTCACTCTGCACTATAAAAAACGCTGCCGCCATTTTGCGCTCACTCTGCTGTGATTTCAGTTAGGGACAGGACGCTGTGTTCTAACTGAGGGCCAGTTGAGATAGCTAATTGCTTTATTTTGCTTTTCCAAGGCTAATTTAGCAAACGCTGTGTTCACTGTTCAGTTCACCTTGCTCTTGCCTTGCAGCGCTGTTTTAACAGCGTTCTGCAAGGTCTCAGTGTGTGTGTGTGTGTGCAGCTCACTCTGTAGTCTGTGTGCAGCCATATACCAGGTTGTATTCAGCTCAGGGGGGGTTCACACTGCCTCACACAGTTCTATCCATTGTCCTTTTTTGCTCATAGTGCAGCCTGCTGCACATTTTTTCTAAAATTTCCTATTAGTGTCTTTCCACCCGTCTCCAGCCAAATAGTGGAAAAACACTAGATAGGATAACCTAGAGGGGTTTTTTGGGGCCTTGCAGCGCCGTATACGGCTGTCTGCACGGTCTCCGTGTGAGCGCAGCTCGCCCTGTAGTCTGTGTGCAGCCACAGCCGGTTGTATTCAGCTCAGGGTTTTGTCACTGCCTCATACTGTAAAATAACTTGTCCTTTTTTCAAATAGTGCAGCCTGTTGAAAATTTTTTTAAAAATTTCCTATTAGTGTCTTTCCACCTGTCTCCAGCTAAATAGTGGAAAAACACTAGATAGGATAACCTAGAGGAGGGTTTTTGGGCCTTGCAGCGCCGTTTACGGCTGTCTGCCCGGTCTCCGTGTGAGCGCAGCTCGCCCTGTAGTCTGTGTGCAGCCACAGCCCGTTGTATTCAGCTCAGGGTTTGTCACTGCCTCATACCATTAAAAACTTTTCCTTTTTTTCAACAAGTGCAGCCTGTTTCAAAATTATTTTAAAAATTCCTATTAGTGTCTTTCCACCCGTCTCCAGCTAAATAGTGGAAAAACATTAGATAGGATAACCTAGAGGAGGGTTTTTGGGCCTTGCAGCGCCGTTTACGGCTGTCTGCCCGGTCTCCGTGTGAGCGCAGCTCGCCCTGTAGTCTGTGTGCAGCCACAGCCCGTTGTATTCAGCTCAGGGTTTGTCACTGCCTCATACCATTAAAAACTTTTCCTTTTTTTCAACAAGTGCAGCCTGTTTAAAAATTATTTTAAAAATTCCTATTAGTGTCTTTCCACCCGTCTCCAGCTAAATAGTGGAAAAACACTAGATAGGATAACCTAGAGGAGGGTTTTTGGGCCTTGCAGCGCCGTTTACGGCTGTCTGCCCGGTCTCCGTGTGAGCGCAGCTCGCCCTGTAGTCTGTGTGCAGCCACAGCCCGTTGTATTCAGCTCAGGGTTTGTCACTGCCTCATACCATTAAAAAACTTTTCCTTTTTTTCAACTAGTGCAGCCTGTTTCAAAATTATTTAAAAAATTCCTATTAGTGTCTTTCCACCCGTCTCCAGCTAAATAGTGGAAAAACACTAGATAGGATAACCTAGAGGAGGGTTTTTGGGCCTTGCAGCGCCGTTTACGGCTGTCTGCACGGTCTCCGTGTGAGCGCAGCTCGCCCTGTAGTCTGTGTGCAGCGACAGCCCGTTGTATTCAGCTCAGGGTTTGTCACTGCCTCATACCGTTAAATAACTTTTTCTTTTTTTTCAACTAGTGCAGCCTGTTGAAAATTTTGTAAACAATTTCCTATTAGTGTCTTTCCACCCGTCTCCACTAGATAGGATAACCTAGAGGAGGGTTTTTGGGCCTTGCAGCGCCGTTTACGGCTGTCTGCACGGTCTCCGTGTGAGTTAAACTCGCTCTGTAGCCCGATCTGCCCAAAAAAAAAAGTAAAGTTCACCAAACACCACGTAACACTTGTGTAGGCCACATTTTATCAATAATAAAGTCTAGTCCACACTTTACAACATTAGTGTTTCTTACACCTGTTAGGAGGAGCATTTCAGGAATAAGCACACTAAGGCCTTAGTACTTTTCTGCTTATCTTTATCTGTCAACCAAGATGAAGAGGGCAGGGATTAAGGGTCGTGGGCGTGGAGCAGGGAGAGGAGCAGGAAGAGGACGTGGTGATTCTGTGCCTGCTGCGGGCACCGGTGACTCACCATCACCCAGTTTCAGCAGGGAACAGTCCTTCATGCGCAAGTTTGTCGGAGAGCGCCGTGCACCGCTGCTGCGTGAAGATCAAATTGAAGCCGTTGTCGGATGGATGGCAGCTAACGCATCGACTTCAATTAGTGCCACATCCTCTCAGGCACAGACCACTGAAGAGCAGCCATCTGTCTCTTCACCACCTGCCAAATTGGCCAGGCAGTCAGAGAGCCCAGGACAGGAGCCGTCTCTACTTCTGTTCTCTGAATCTCTTGGCTTGGAAACAGGGTGCCAGCCAAGCAGTATTGGAGAAATGGAAGAAGAGGCAGTGTGCAGTGATGCCCAACAGCTTTGTCTCTCTGACTCTGAAGAGGCGGGTGGGTCAGTGCCTGCGGTGACCACAGCGCAGTATGCATCTGATGATGAAACTCAGGTGCCGCTTTCTGGTGCATACTGTGCTGCCGAGACTACCCAGGAGGAGCAGTTGGTGGCAGAGGGTAGTGGAGATGATGAGGTCCTTGACCCATCGTGGCGTGAGGAACAGGAAGGTGGTGGGAGCAGCTCAGAGGAAGAGATTCCCCTAACGAGCCAAAGAGGGAGAGGGAGGGGGAAGACTGCGGAGCCTGTAGCCTCCACTTTGGCACCAGTTAGGAGCCTGTCTCTTTCAAAAGCCAAAAAGGGCGCTCCCAAGACTTGCAGTGCCTGGTCCTTTTTTGACACAGTTGCAGATGACATTTGTTTTGTCAAATGCAAGCTGTGTCATCAGAAAGTAAAAAGAGGTAAAAGTGTCAGCAACCTCAATACCACAAATATGTGGAAACATATGCGGACCAGGCACGCGGTGGAGTTCCAAAAACACACTGAAGACCTAGGCCAACCAACAGCGGCAGCTACCACCTCTTCAGCTCGTGTTGCTTCTTCCTCCAGCTCACGCACAGCTGGTTCGGCTTCCTCCTTGGATCGCCATGGAAGAACCTCTGGCACTGTTGTCCAAAGACCTAGTGTAATTCCACCCACAGCACCACGTTCATAGTCATCCTCACACTCCCAGCCTAGTCTACAGCCATCGGTAGTACAGGCATGGGAGAAAAGGCGGGCATTCTCGGCAAACCACCCCCAAGCACAGGCTCTGAATGCAGGCATTGCCAAACTTCTGTCCCTGGAAATGCTCTCATTCAGGCTGGTGGAGACTGACAGCTTCCGTGACTTGATGGCATTGGCAGTCCCACAGTACCAGGTGCCCAGCCGCTTTTACTTCAGCAGGCAAGCTGTCCCTGCCCTGCACAAGCATGTGGAGGGACAAATCAAACATGCGCTACTGAACGCCATCAGTAGCAAGGTCCACCTCACCACCGATGCGTGGACCAGTCAACATGGACAGGGGCGATACCTTTCCGTCACTGCCCATTGGGTTATTGTTGTTGAGCCGGGTACAGACCGTGCGAGTGGCGCAGGACGTGTCCTGCCCACTCCAAGGATTGCAGGAATCCAGTCTGTACGCATTGACTCCTCCTCTTACACCAGTTCCTCAGATTTCTCGCTGCAGGATCCGTCACAGTCCACCTCCACATGGACCAGTGAACGTTTACCTGTTACGACTGACATGAGCACAGCCGTGGCCAAACGTCAGCAGGCCGTCATGAAATTAGTTTCTTTGGGGATTCGAAGCCACACAGCGCAAGAGCTCTGGAATGCCCTAAAGCAGGAGAGCGATGTGTGGTTTGTGCCAGCGAATCTCCAGCCAGGCATGGTAGTGTGTGACAATGGCCGAAATCTGGTGGCAGCTTTAGGCCTTGGCAACCTCACTCACATCCCATGTCTGGCACATGTGCTCAATTTGGTTGTGCAGAGTTTTCTGAGGGACTATCCGGATCTTGATGCACTTCTGCACAAGGCCCGCCTAGAGTGTGCTCACTTGCGGCGTTCCAGCTTGGCAAGATCCCACATTGCTGCTCTGCAGCGTCGGTTTCGCCTTCCTGAACATCGCATCATATGTGACCTACCTACCAGGTGGAATTCCACGTTACATATGTTGGAGCGGTTGTGTGAGCAGCAGCAAGCAGTAATGGAGTACCAGCTGCATCAGGCGCAAAAAAGTCGCAGCCAGCGCCGCTCAGACTTCACAACCACAGAGTGGGCCACTATGAAGGACGTCTGCCAGGTTTTGCGTCCTTTTAATTTTTCCACGCGGATGGCAAGTGCAGATGATGCACTTGTCAGCATGACTGTCCCCCTTATCTGCTTGCTTCAAGAAACCCTGCAAGGGATAAGGGATGATGTGGAAGAGGTGGAGGATGAGGAGTCACCTTTTCCATCAGGTTCTGGACAGTCAGCGCCACGTGGTTCCTCACAAAGGGGTCGGCAGGGGACCCTTTGTGAGGAGGATGAGGAGGAGTCAATGGACGAGGAAGAGCTACGTCCAGAGGAGGGAGTTCCACCATTGTCCAGTGGTCAGTGTGTACAGCGAGGGTGGGGTGATGAAGAGCGGGCAGAGATCATGTCTCAAGCAGGGGACAGCGTTTCTGGGCCAGTTGGCAGTCTGCAGCACATGGTTGAGTTCATGTTGCAGTGCCTGAGAGACGACCGCCGCATCGACCACATTCTCAACGTGCCTGATTATTGGGTGTACGCCCTCCTCGATCCTCGCTACCGTGACAATGTCCAAAACCTCATCCCGGCGTTGACACGGGAGCGTAAAATGCGGGAGTACCACGACACACTGGTGAATTCCATCATCTTCTCCAGTCCAACTGGACTAGTGCTTTACAAAGCAGCTCAGTGCGTCGAGGCAGTGGAGGAGGAGGCTCTGCACAAAGAGGGAGCAGAAGCAGTGCCTCTGCCCAAGGCAAGCCAAGTATGGCACAACTGTGGCAAACTTTTGTGTGCCCGCCCCAAATGTCTACACCATCACCGGCGGCTCCAGTCAGCAGGAGGCAACGGTTCCGTCAGATGGTGACAGACTACATGGCTTGCCCTCTTAGTGTACTCCCAGACGGCTCTTCCCCGTTCAAGTTTTGGGTCTCTAAGCTGGATACATGGCCAGAGCTAAGCCAGTATGCATTGGAGGTGCTGGCTTGCCCTGCGGCTAGTGTCTTATCGGAACGTGTCTTTAGTGCCGCAGGTGGTGTACTAACAGACCGTCGCATGCGACTATCCTCCGATAACGTTGACCGGCTTACTTTCCTGAAAATGAACCAGGCCTGGATCTCGCAGGAATTTGCCACTCCTCTGCCTGATTAAGTAATTGGGTGTCATCCAGGTCTCCTGATGTGTTCATCTTTCTACCACCTGAACTGCTATTCCTGGGCTCCAACACCGCCAGTTGCGGCTCAGAAGTGCAGGCTGCACAGTCAAAACATACGACCCAGTGTTATTGGGTTTCAGTAACGTCAGCTGATCCCCAGCTGTGTAGCCGGCAATGTGTCCTGCGACCGCCACGCTGGCACAACAACCTAAATGTAAGGGAACCTGTCCCCCTTCCCCCTCGGCGTTTGTTACTGAAAGAGCCCTCTTGTGCAGCAGTAATGTTGCACAAGGAAAAGGTAGCTCTTTTATTTTAGCTCCTTGCACACGCAGAACTTAACACTTATAAAATGTGTTCACTGATACCGTTGTACCGTCCCGGAGCTGGGACTTTCCTTCATAATGTGACGCAGCACAGCCGTCATTCCTACCCCCTTGGTGCCATGCGCTGCCTCCTCAGCGTTGTTTTAAGCTGTCACGGAGCCTGCGCTGTTCTGTTATCCCTTGGCCATGGCCAGTTTGCGCTGCCTGTCTTCTGACATAATTTGGTGTCAGGATGGCTGCGCCTGTGCGCCCGCGCTGCCCGAGAACCCGCCTCGCAGTGTCTTCTGATTGAATCACACTGCGAGCCTGGGATCCATGGGCATGTGCAGTGCATATCTTCACCTCGGGCTCTCGCCCATCTCCCTCCGCCTTCTTTAGACTGTGCGCCGTCAGCTGATCCCTAATAGCATGCCACGGCCGTGACGCCGCACAGTCTGAAGAAGAGGGAAGGAGGGGAGTGAGAGTCGAGGATATGCACTGTGCATGTCCATGGATCCAAGGCCCGCAGTGGGATTACAATAGACAACACTGCGAGGTGAGATCTGGAGCAGCGTGGACGCACAGGCACTGACAGCCTGACACCAAATTATGAAGACAGGCAGCGCAAATTGGGCATGGCCAAGGGATAACAGAACAGCGCAGGCTCCGTGACAGCTTAAAACAATGCTGAGGAGGCAGCGCACGGCACCAAGGGGATAGGAATGACAGCTGTGCTGCGTCCCATTACGAAGGAAATTCCCACCTCCGGGACGGTTTTACGGTATAAGGGGACACATTTTTAGTGTTTACTTCTGTGTTTGCAGGGAGCATAATTAAAAGAGCAACCTTTTCCTTTTGCATCCTTAGTGCTGCACAAGATGGCTCTTTCAGCTACAAACGTCTTGGGGGGGGGTTAAACGTTCCCTTTCAACTTGCTCCAATCAGGCTTCGGCCTACACTCTGTTCCTCTGCTCCTCCTGCTGTCCCTGGGCTCTAACACTGCTAGTTTTTGCCCGGAAGTGCTAGCTGCACAGTCAACAGTCGCTCCTCTGTTATTGGGGTTCAGTAACGTCAGCTGATCCCCAGCTGTGTGTGCGGCAATACCTCCAATCTGCTCCTCCTGCTGTCCCTGGGCTCTAACACCGCCAGTTGGTGCCTGGAAGTGCTGTCTGCACAGTCAACAGTCGCTCCTCTGTTATTGGGGTTCAGTAACGTCAGCTGATCCCCAGCTGTGTGTGCGGCAATACCTCCAATCTGCTCCTCCTGCTGTCCCTGGGCTCTAACACCGCCGTTGGTGCCTGGAAGTGCTATCTGCACAGTCAACAGTCGCTCCTCTGTTATTGGGGTTCAGTAACGTCAGCTGATCCCCAGCTGTGTGTGCGGCAATACCTCCAATCTGCTCCTCCTGCTGTCCCTGGGCTCTAACACCGCCAGTTGGTGCCTGGAAGTGCTGTCTGCACAGTCAACAGTCGCTCCTCTGTTATTGGGGTCCAGTAACATCAGCTGATCCCCAGCTGTGTATCCGGCAACGTGTCATGCGACCGCCACGCTGGCACAACTAAAATGTAAGGGGACCTGTCCCCCCCACCCCTAGGCGTTTGTTACTGAAAGAGCCACCTTGTGCAGCACTAATACTGCACAAGGAAAAGGTCGCTCTTGAAATTATGCTCCTTGCAAACGCTGAACTACACACTCATGTTATGTGTCCCCTCACACCGTCTAACCGTCCCGGAGGTGGGACTTTCCTTTGTAATGTGACGCAGCACAGCCGTCATTGCTACCCCCTTGGCACCGTGCGCTGCCTCCTTAGCGTTGTTTGATTCCGTCATGGACCCTGCGCTGTTATGTTATCCCTTGGCCATGCACAGTTTGCGCTGCCCGTCCTCTGACATCATTTGTTGTCGTCCTGGCTGCGCCTGTGCGTCCACGCTGCCCGAAATCCCACCTCGCAGTGTCGTCTAATGTGATCCCACAGTGGGCCTGGTATCCATGGCCATGCGCAGTGCATATACTAGCCTCTCACTCCCCTTCTTCACGCTTCTTCAGACTAGGCGGCGTCAGCTGATCCCTAATAGCATGCCACGGCCGTGACGCCGCACAGTCTGAACAAGCAGGAAGGAGGTGAGTGAGAGGCGATGATATGCACTGCGCATGCCCATGGATCCCTGGCCCGCAGTGGGATTACATTAAATGACACTGCGAGGTTGGATCTCGGGCAGCTTGGACGCACAGGCACTGCCAGCCTGACACCTAAATGATGTCAGAAGATGGGCACCGCTAACTGTGCATGGCCAAGGGATAACATTACAGCGCGGGCTCCGTGACAGAACCAAACAACGTTGAGGAGGTGGCGCACGGCACCAAGGGGGTTGGAATGACGGCTGTGCTGTGTCACATTACAAAGGAAAGTCCCACTTCCGGGACGGTTTGACGGTGTGAGGGGACACATTATATGAGTGTGTACTTCAGCGTTTGCAAGGAGCATAATTTTAGGAGCCACCATTTTCCATGTGCAGTATTACTGCTGTACAAGATGGCTCTTTCAGCAACAAATGCCTGGGGGGGGTTAAAGGTTCCCTTTCAACTTGCTCCACTGCAGGCTTCGGCCTACACTCTGCTCCTCTTTGATTCCCTGGGTTTCAACACTGTCAGTTGCCACCTGGAAGTGTTGTCTACACAGAAAAAACACTAGCTGATGTGTCAGTGGGGTTCAGCACCGCCAGCTGTTCCCCTGCTGTGTAGTCGGCAACGTGTCCAGCACAAGCCACGCTGGCACAACAGACCAAAAGCTGCCACCAGTGCAGGCTTCGGCCTACACTCTGCTCCTCTCCTCCTCCTGCTGACCCTGGGCTCAAACACCGCTAGTTTTTTCCCGGAAGTGCTAGCTGCACAGAGAAAAACACCAGCCAATGTGTTAGTGGGGTTCAGCACCACCAGCTGTTCCCTTGCTGTGTAGCCGGCAATGTGACCTGCAAATGCTATGCAGGCACATGAACTGAAATTAAAGGGACCCTGCCACCCACCCCAAGGTGTTTCTATGTATAACAGCTACCTTGTACAGCAGTAATGCTGCATTTGTACAAGGTGGCTGACTTTTTCTCCTTGCCAACGTGGAACTCAACACGTACAAAATGTGTCTCATTGAGACCATTCCACTGTCCCTGAGGTGTGACTTTCCTTTCTAATGGTCCGCAGCACCCTTGGTAGCGCTGCACGTCTTCTGACATCATTGGTTGGCTGCCTGTGCCTGTGCGTCCGCCCTGCCCGACACAACCCCCCTCGTTGTCTCATATTTTTTGGCTGCGAGGGTGTGAGTGATGGGCATGTGCAGTGCATATGTTCGCCTGTTTTAACTCATCTCCTTCCGCCTTCTTCAGACTGTGCGGCCTCATGGCCGTGGTAGGCGATAAGGGATCAGCTGAGGCCGCCCAGTCTGAAGCAGGTGTAAGGACGTGTGTGAGCGGCGAAAATATTTACTGCTCAAGGCCACGAATCACAGCACCGCAGTGTGACTTTATGAAAAGGCACTGTGGGTCTGGGATTTATGGCCATCGTTAACCGCACCGGCCAACATGAAATGAGGTCATAAGACGGGCAGCGCTAACAGGGCATTGCCAAGGGATAACACAAGAGCACAGACTCCTCTACAGCAAATAACAATGCTCAGGAAGCTGCGCGAAGCACCAAGGCGTTATTTGTTACACCTGTGCTGCGTCTCCTTAAAAAGACAAGTCACGCCTCCACAACAGTTTGACTGTAGAATGGGCTAAATTGTGTACGTCTTTCATTCAGCGTGTGCAAGTAGACAAATTTATAGAGCAACCTTTGACTTGTGCAGCATTAATACTGCACAAGGTGTGTCTCTTGTACTTTGTAACACCTGAGGGGGGGTTAAAGGTTTCCTTTGAAATTGGTTCAACTAGGCTTCGGCCTACACTCTGCTCCTCTCCTCCTCCTGCTGACCCTGGGCTCTAACACCGCTAGTTTTTGCCCGGAAGTGCTAGCTGCACAGAGAAAAACACCCGCCATTGTGTCAGTGGGGTTCAGCAACGCCAGCTGTTCCCCCACTGTGTAGCCGGCAAAGTGTCCTGCAAACGCAACGCAGACACAAAGCTGCCTCCAGTGCAGGCTTCGGCCTACACTCTGCTTCAACTGCTTACCCTTTGCTCCAACACCGCTAGTTGGGGCTCTAGGAAGACAATCTTTAATAGGCAACGCATCCGGGTTCCAGCACTGCCAGCTGGTTCTCGCCAGTGTTTTTGTCACGGGTACTCCCTCGTGCCCAGCCTGGTTCCAGCACTGTCAGCTGTTTCCGGGTACTGTCAAACTCACTGTGACACCTATGCGTTGCCCCGTCGTGTTGCGGTCGAGTTAGCCAACTCCAGGGTGCCTCCAGTTTAGGAGCTTCCTATGTGGGCTGCATGAATTGGTAGTCAAGGCTGGTTCTGTAGTGCCAGTAGGCCAAGCTCCCCCTGTAGGACTGTTGGGGTTCGGTAACTGCGGCTGCCTCGCGGCCTAGCTGTTCTCTCCTCTCCTGTGGACCATCGGGTCCACCACCTGGTTCCAGCACCGTCAGCTGGTTCCGGGCCGAGCCTTTGGCTTAGGTGACTCCTCCTGGGTATCCGAGTTCCGCCAACGTCAGGCGGTCCTTGGTAGTGCTTTTAAGCGCAGGCACCTACAGCTTAGTAACCGGGTTCCAGCACCGTCAGCTGGTCCTCGGTCGTGCCATTGGCTCTTGCACACTGGGGCGACGCATCCGGGTTCCAGCACCGCCAGCTGGTTCTCGGCAGTGTTTTTGTCACGGGTACTCCCTCGTGCCCAGCCTGGTTCCAGCACCGTCAGCTGTTTCCGGGTACTGTCAAACTCACTGAGACACCTATGCGTTGCCCCGTCGTGTTGTGGTCGGGTTAGCCAACTCCAGGGTGCCTCCAGTTTAGGAGCTTCCTATGTGGGCTGCATGAATTGGTAGTCAAGGCTGGTTCTGTAGTGCCAGTGTCATGATCCCAATGGCAGGGGATCACAAAAGGACAAGCACAAAAAACAAAACAAGCTCTATGGTGATGGAAACTGAGCTGACCGCGATCCTGAACCTCAACACACAACTAGCTGTAGCCGGGGAACGTGCCTACGATGATTCCTAGACGTCTCGCGCCAGCCGAAGAACTAACTTTCCCTATTAGAAGAAACACAGACCTCTCTTGCCTCCAGAGAAACACCCCACAGAAATAGCAGCCCCCCACATGTAATGACGGTGAAATGAGAGGAAAGCACATACGTAGTTATGAAAACAGATTCAGCAAAATGAGGCCCGCTAAAGCTAGATAGCAGAGGATACAAAAGAGAACTGCGCGGTCAGCGAAAAACCCTACAAAAAACCATCCTGAAATTACTTGAACTCATGTTCCAACTCATGGAACATGAGGAGTAATATCAGCCCACTAGAGCAACCAGCAAAAAGGAATCACATATCTGCAAGCTGGACTAAGACAAAAATTAAGCAAAACGTGGAACAGGAAAATCAAAAACTTAGCTTGTCCTGAAGAATACAGAAGCGGGAAGCAGAGGTAACAAGACACACTGATTACATTGATAGCCGGCGAGGAAATGACAAGAAAGCCAGGTTAAATAGGAAACTTCCATATCCTGATAGAACAGGTGGACACCAGAGACAGCAGAGAACACAAGTCACCCAGTACCATCTGTAACCACCAGAGGGAGCCCAAAAACAGAATCCACAACAGTACCCCCCCCCTTGAGGAGGGGTCACCGAACCCTCACGAGAACCACCAGGGCGACCAGGATGAGCCCTATGACATGCACGGACCAAATCAGCAGCATGAACATCAGAGGCAACCACCCAAGAATTATCCTCCTGACCATAACCCTTCCACTTGACCAAATATTGGAGTTTCCGTCTGGAAACACGAGAATCCAAGATCTTCTCCACAACATACTCCAATTCTCCCTCCACCAGCACCGGAGCAGGAGGCTCAAGCGAAGGAACAACGGGTACCTCATACTTCCGCAACAACGACCGATGGAACACATTATGAATAGCAAACGATGCCGGGAGATCCAAACGAAACGACACAGGGTTAAGAATTTCCAAGATCCTATAGGGACCGATGAACCGAGGCTTGAATTTAGGAGAAGAGACCTTCATAGGAACAAAACGAGAAGACAACCACACCAAGTCCCCAACACGAAGTCGAGGACCCACGCGGCGACGGCGATTAGCAAACTGCTGAGCCCTCTCCTGGGACAACTTCAAATTGTCCACCACATGACTCCAAATCTGATGCAACCTATCCACCACCATGTCCACTCCAGGACAATCAGAAGGCTCCACCTGACCAGAGGAAAAACGAGGATGAAACCCCGAATTACAAAAGAAAGGAGAAACCAAGGTAGCAGAACTAGCCCGATTATTAAGGGCAAATTCGGCAAGCGGCAAAAAGGTAACCCAGTCATCTTGATCAGCAGAAACAAAACACCTTAAATAAGTTTCCAAGGTCTGATTAGTTCGTTCCGTCTGGCCATTCGTCTGAGGATGGAATGC
This sequence comes from Ranitomeya imitator, assembly GCF_032444005.1. Lineage (NCBI taxonomy): Eukaryota > Metazoa > Chordata > Amphibia > Anura > Dendrobatidae > Ranitomeya > Ranitomeya imitator. The sequence goes on from NC_091286.1 coordinate 467,758,949, forward strand.
AGACGAATAAAGGATAAATCAATGCCCATCTTAGCACAGAACGTCCGCCAAAATCTAGACACAAACTGAGATCCCCTGTCAGAAACGATGTTCTCCGGAATCCCATGCAAACGAACCACGTTCTGAAAAAACAGAGGGACCAACTCAGAGGAGGAAGGTAACTTAGGCAAGGGTACCAGATGAACCATCTTAGAAAAGCGGTCACACACAACCCAGATGACGGACATTTTTTGAGAGACAGGGTGATCCGAAATAAAGTCCATGGAAATGTGCGTCCAAGGCCTCTTCGGGATAGGCAAAGGTGACAACAATCCACTGGCCCGAGAACAGCAAGGCTTAGCCCGAGCGCAAACTTCACAAGACTGCACAAAAGAACGCACATCCCTCGACAAGGAAGGCCACCAAAAAGACCTGGCCACCAAGTCTCTAGTACCAAATATTCCAGGATGACCTGCCAACGCAGAAGAATGGACCTCGGAGATGACTCTACTGGTCCAATTATCCGGAACAAACAGTCTTTCAGGCGGACAACGATCAGGTTTATCCGCCTGAAACTCCTGCAAAGCACGTCGCAAGTCTGGGGAGACAGCCGACAAAATCACCCCATCCCTAAGGATACCAGTGGGCTCAGAATTTCCAGGGGAGTCAGGCACAAAACTCCTAGAAAGAGCATCCGCCTTCACATTCTTTGAACCTGGCAGGTATGAAACCACAAAATCGAAACGGGAGAAAAACAGTGACCAACGAGCCTGTCTAGGATTCAGACGCTTGGCAGACTCAAGGTAAATCAGATTTGTGTGATCAGTCAAGACCACCACACGATGTCTAGCACCCTCAAGCCAATGACGCCACTCCTCAAATGCCCACTTCATGGCCAAAAGCTCCCGATTACCAACATCATAATTCCGCTCAGTGGGCGAAAACTTTCTAGAAAAGAACGCACATGGCTTCATCACTGAGCAATCGGAGCTTCTCTGTGACAAAACCGCCCCCGCTCCAATCTCGGAAGCATCAACCTCAACCTGAAAAGGAAGCGAAACATCTGGCTGACGCAACACAGGAGCAGAAGAAAACCGGCGCTTAAGTTCCTGAAAGGCCTCCACAGCCGCAGGAGACCAATCAGCAACATCAGCACCCTTCTTAGTCAAATCCGTCAAAGGCTTAATAACACTAGAAAAATTAGTTATGAAACGACAATAAAAATTAGCAAAGCCCAAGAACTTCTGTAGACTCTTAAGAGATGTAGGCTGCGTCCAGTCACAAATAGCCTGAACCTTGACGGGATCCATCTCAATAGTAGAAGGGGAAAAAATATACCCCAAAAAAGAAATCTTCTGGACTCCAAAGAGACACTTTGAACCTTTTACAAACAAAGAATTGGCCCGCAGGACCTGAAACACCTTCCTGACCTGCTGAACATGGGACTCCCAGTCATCCGAAAAAACCAAAACATCATCCAAATACACAATCATAAATTTATCCAGATATTCACGGAAAATATCGTGCATAAAGGACTGGAAGACAGAAGGAGCATTAGAAAGTCCAAAAGGCATCACCAAATACTCAAAGTGGCCCTCAGGCGTATTAAATGCAGTTTTCCACTCATCACCCTGCTTTATCCGCACAAGATTATACGCACCCCGAAGATCAATCTTAGTGAACCATTTAGCCCCCTTAATGCGAGCGAACAAATCAGTCAACAATGGCAAAGGATACTGATATTTAACTGTAATCTTATTCAAAAGACGGTAATCTATACAAGGCCTCAAGGAACCATCTTTTTTGGCCACAAAAAAAAAACCTGCTCCCAAAGGGGACGAAGATGGACGGATATGTCCCTTTTCCAAGGACTCCTTAACATAATCCCGCATAGCAGTATGCTCTGGCACTGACAGATTGAACAAACGACCTTTAGGAAATTTACTGCCAGGAATCAAATCTATAGCACAATCGTAATCCCTGTGAGGAGGAAGCGAATTGAGCTTAAGCTCCTCAAAAACATCCCGATAATCAGATAAAAATACCGGAACCTCAGAAGGAGTAGATGAAGCGATAGAAATTGGAGGTGCATCATCATGAACCCCCTGACATCCCCAGCTTAACACAGACATCGTTTTCCAGTCCAAGACTGGGTTATGAGTTTGTAACCATGGCAGACCAAGCACTAAGACATCATGTAAATTATACAGTACCAGGAAGCGAATCACCTCCTGATGAACGGGAGTCATACGCATGGTCACTTGTGTCCAGTACTGAGGTTTATTCATAGCCAAAGGTAGTAGAGTCAATTCCTTTCAAAGGAATAGGGACTTCCAGAGGCTCCAGACTAAACCCACAGCGGTTGGCAAATGACCAATCCATAAGACTCAGGGCAGCGCCTGAATCCACATAGGCATCGACGGAAATGGCTGATAATGAACAAATCACAGTCACAGACAGAATGAACTTAGACTGTAAAGTACTAATGGCAACAGACTTATCAACCTTTTTTGTGCGCTTAGAGCATGCTGATATAACATGAGCTGAATCACCACAATAAAAACACAACCCATTTTTCCGCCAATAGTTTTGGTGTTCACTTCTGGACTGAATTCTATCACATTGCATTGTCTCAGGTGCCTGTTCAGAAGACACCGCCAAATGGTGCACAGGTTTGCGCTCCCGTAAACGCCGATCAATCTGAATAGCCATAGTCATAGACTCATTCAGACCTGTAGGCGCAGGGAACCCCACCATGACAACTTTAATGGCCTCAGAAAGGCCATCTCTGAATCTTGCAGCCAGGGCGCACTCATTCCACTGAGTAAGCACCGACCATTTCCGAAATTTCTGACAATATATTTCTGCTTCATCTTGCCCCTGAGAGAGAGCCAATAAAGCTTTTTCAGCCTGAATCTCTAGGTTAGGTTCCTCATAGAGCAAACCCAATGCCAGAAAAAACGCATCCACATTGAGCAACGCAGGATCCCCTGGAGTCAATGCAAATGCCCAATTCTGAGGGTCACCCCGCAGGAAAGATATAACAATCTTGACTTGCTGAGCAGGGTCTCCAGAAGAGCGAGATTTCAAAGAAAGAAACAACTTGCAATTGTTCCTAAAATTCAGAAAACTAGATCTATCTCCAGAAAAAAACTCTGGGATAGGAATTCTAGGTTCAGACATAGGAGCATGTACAACAAAATCTTGTATATTTTGAACCTTAGCAGCAAGATTATTCAGGCTGGAAGCCAAACTCTGGACGTCCATGATAAACAGCTGAGGTCAGAGCCATTCAAGGATTAAGAGGAGGTAGACGCAGCCAGGCTGCAATTAAGGCTATGCAGCAAACTCTGAGGGAAAAAAAAAAAAAAAAAAAAAAACTTCCTCAGACTACTTTTCCTCCTACTTCAGCCAATACGATTACCACTTTTTGGCCGGCTATACTGTCATGATCCCAATGGCAGGGGATCACAAAAGGACAAGCACAAAAAACAAAACAAGCTCTAGGGTGATGGAAACTGAGCTGACCGCGATCCTGAACCTCAACACACAACTAGCTGTATCCGGGGAACGTGCCTACGATGATTCCTAGACGTCTCGCGCCAGCCGAAGAACTAACTTTCCCTATTAGAAGAAGCACAGACCTCTCTTGCCTCCAGAGAAACACCCCACAGAAATAGCAGCCCCCCACATGTAATGACGGTGAAATGAGAGGAAAGCACATACGTAGTTATGAAAACAGATTCAGCAAAATGAGGCCCGCTAAAGCTAGATAGCAGAGGATACAAAAGAGAACTGCGCGGTCAGCGAAAAACCCTACAAAAAACCATCCTGAAATTACTTGAACTCATGTTCCAACTCATGGAACATGAGGAGTAATATCAGCCCACTAGAGCAACCAGCAAAAAGGAATCACATATCTGCAAGCTGGACTAAGACAAAAATTAAGCAAAACGTGGAACAGGAAAATCAAAAACTTAGCTTGTCCTGAAGAATACAGAAGCGGGAAGCAGAGGTAACAAGACACACTGATTACATTGATAGCCGGTGAGGAAATGACAAGAAAGCCAGGTTAAATAGGAAACTCCCATATTCTGATAGAACAGGTGGACACCAGAGACAGCAGAGAACACAAGTCACCCAGTACCATCTGTAACCACCAGAGGGAGCCCAAAAACAGAATCCACAACATGCCAGTAGGCCAAGCTCCCCCTGTAGGACTGTTGGGGTTCGGTAACTGCGGCTGCCTCGCGGCCTAGCTGTTCTCTCCTCTCCTGTGGACCTTCGGGTCCACCACCTGGTTCCAGCACCGTCAGCTGGTTCCGGGCCGAGCCTTTGGCTTAGGTGCCTCCTCCTGGGTATCCGAGTTCCGCCAACGTCAGGCGGTCCTTGGTAGTGCTTTTAAGCGCAGGCACCTACAGCTTAGTAACCGGGTTCCAGCACCGCCAGCTGGTTCTCGCCAGTGTTTTTGTCACGGGTACTCCCTCGTGCCCAGCCTGGTTCCAGCACTGTCAGCTGTTTCCGGGTACTGTCAAACTCACTGAGACACCTATGCGTTGCCCCGTCGTGTTGCGGTCGAGTTAGCCAACTCCAGGGTGCCTCCAGTTTAGGAGCTTCCTATGTGGGCTGCATGAATTGGTAGTCAAGGCTGGTTCTGTAGTGCCAGTAGGCCAAGCTCCCCCTGTAGGACTGTTGGGGTTCGGTAACTGCGGCTGCCTCGCGGCCTAGCTGTTCTCTCCTCTCCTGTGGACCTTCGGGTCCACCACCTGGTTCCAGCACCGTCAGCTGGTTCCGGGCCGAGCCTTTGGCTTAGGTGCCTCCTCCTGGGTATCTGAGTTCCGCCAACGTCAGGCGGTCCTTGGTAGTGCTTTTAAGCGCAGGCACCTACAGCTTAGTAACTGGGTTCCAGCACCGTCAGCTTGTCCTCGGTCGTGCCATTGGCACTTGCACACTGGGGCGACGCATCCGGGTTCCAGCACCGCCAGCTGGTTCTCGGCAGTGTTTTTGTCACGGGTACTCCCTTTTGCCCAGCCTGGTTCCAGCACCGTCAGCTGTTTCCGGGTACTGTCAAACTCACTGAGACACCTATGCGTTGCCCCGTCGTGTTGTGGTCAGGTTAGCCAACTCCAGGGTGCCTCCAGTTTAGGAGCTTCTTATGTGGGCTGCATGAATTGGTAGTCAAGGCTGGTTCAGTAGTGCCAGTAGGCCAAGCTCCCCCTGTAGGACTGTTGGGGTTCGGTAACTGCGGCTGCCTCGCGGCCTAGCTGTTCTCTCCTCTCCTGTGGACCTTCGGGTCCACCACGTGGTTCCAGCACCGTCAGCTGGTTCCGGGCCGAGCCTTTGGTTTAGGTGCCTCCTCCTGGGTATCCGAGTTCCCCCAACGTCAGGCGGTCCTTGGTAGTGCTTTTAAGCGCAGGCACCTACAGCTTAGTAACCGGGTTCCAGCACCGTCAGCTGGTCCTCGGTCGTGCCATTGGCTCTTGCACACTGGGGCGACGCATCCGGGTTCCAGCACCGCCAGCTGGTTCTCGGCAGTGTTTTTGTCACGGGTACTCCCTCGTGCCCAGCCTGGTTCCAGCACTGTCAGCTGTTTCCGGGTACTGTCAATCTCACTGAGACACCTATGCGTTGCCCCGTCGTGTTGTGGTCGGGTTAGCCAACTCCAGGGTGCCTCCAGTTTAGGAGCTTCCTATGTGGGCTGCATGAATTGGTAGTCAAGGCTGGTTCTGTAGTGCCAGTAGGCCAAGCTCCCCCTGTAGGACTGTTGGGGTTCGGTAACTGAGGCTGCCTCGCGGCCTAGCTGTTCTCTCCTCTCCTGTGGACCTTCGGGTCCACCACCTGGTTCCAGCACCGTCAGCTGGTTCCGGGTCGAGCCTTTGGCTTAGGTGCCTCCTCCTGGGTATCTGAGTTCCGCCAACGTCAGGCGGTCCTTGGTAGTGCTTTTAAGCGCGGGCACCTACAGCTTAGTAACCGTGTTCCAGCACCGTCAGCTGGTCCTCGGTGCCATTGGCTCTTGCACACTGGGGCAACGCATCCGGGTTCCAGCACCGCCAGCTGGTTCTCGGCAGTGTTTTTGTCACAGGTACTCCCTCGTGCCCAGCCTGGTTCCAGCACCGTCAGCTGTTTCCGGGTAGTGTCAAGCTCACTGAGACGCCTATGCTTGCCCTGTTGTGTTGTGGTCGGGTTTGCCAACTCCAGGGTGCCTCCAGTTTAGGAGCTTCCTATGTGGGCTGCATGAATTGGTAGTCAAGGCTGGTTCTGTAGTGCCAGTAGGCCAAGCTCCCCCTCTAGGACTGTTGGGGTTCGGTAACTGCGGCTGCCTCGCGGCCTAGCTGTTCTCTCCTCTCCTGTGGACCTTCGGGTCCACCACCTGGTTCCAGCACCGTCAGCTGGTTCAGGGCCGAGCCTTTGGCTTAGGTGCCTCCTCCTGGGTATCCGAGTTCCGCCAACGTCAGGCGGTCCTTGGTAGTGCTTTTAAGCGCGGGCACCTACAGCTTAGTAACCGTGTTCCAGCACCGTCAGCTGGTCCTCGGTGCCATTGGCTCTTGCACACTGGGGCGACGCATCCGGGTTCCAGCACCGCCAGCTGGTTCTCGGCAGTGTTTTTGTCACGGGTACTCCCTCGTGCCCAGCCTGGTTCCAGCACCGTCAGCTGTTTCCGGGTAGTGTCAAGCTCACTGAGACGCCTATGCTTGCCCCGTCGTGTTGTGGTCGGGTTAGCCAACTCCAGGGTGCCTCCAGTTTAGGAGCTTCCTATGTGGGCTGCATGAATTGGTAGTCAAGGCTGGTTCTGTAGTGCCAGTAGGCCAAGCTCCCCCTGTAGGACTGTTGGGGTTGGGTAACTGCGGCTGCCTCGCGGCCTAGCTGTTCTCTCCTCTCCTGTGGACCTTCGGGTCCACCACCTGGTTCCAGCACCGTCAGCTGGTTCTCGGCATTGTCTTTTGCTCTTGTACCTTCTGCTCCCCATCCTGGTTCCAGTACCGTCAGCTGGTTCTGGGCAGAGCCTTTGGCTTAGGTGCCTCCTTCTGGGTATCCAAGTTCACCAACGTCAGGTGGTCCTTGGTAGTGCTTTCAGGCACGGGTACCTCCTGCTTAGTAACTCGGTTCCAGTAACGTCAGCTGGTCCTCGGTAGTTCCATTGACTCTTGGACCTTCGGCTACCCATCCGGGTTCCAGTACCGTCAGCTGGTTCTTGGCAGTGTCTTTTGCTCTTGTACCTTCTGCTCCCCATCCTGGTTCCAGTAACGTCAGCTGGTTCCGGGCAGAGCCTTTGGCTTCGGTGCCTCCTTCTGGGTATCTGAGTTCCGCCAACGTCAGGCGGTCCTTGGTAGTGCTTTTTAGCACGGGTACCTCCTGCTTAGTAACCGGGTTCCAGTAACGTCAGCTGGTCCTCGGTAGTTCCATAGGCTCTTGAACCTTCGGGTAGCCATCCGAGTTCCAGTTCCATCAGCTGGTTCTTGGCATTTTCTCAGCTTTCTTGTACCTTCTGCTACATTTCCAAGTTGAAGACCCTAAAGTCGACGACCCGGAAGACCACCCCGATGACGACGACGACGACGGCGGAGACGATGACGGCATAGACGACGACGGCGTAGACGACGACCCTGGAGACGACGACCCTGGAGATGACGACCCTGAAGACCACCCTGATGACGACGATGGCGGAGACGACGGCGGAGACGACGACCCTGGAGACGACGTCATTCCTACGTTTGTCTTTTCATCTTGCTAACAGTCATTATATGTGGGGGGCTGCCTATTCCTTTGGGGTATTTCTCTGAGGTAAGTCAGGCTTGTATTTCTATCTTCAGGCTAGTCAGCTCCTCAGGCAGTGCCGAGTTGCATAGGTAGTTGTTAGGCGCAATCCACTGCTGCTTATAGTTGTGTGAGGATAGATCAGGTACTGCAGTCTACAGAGATTCCACGTCTCAGAGCTCGTCCTATTGTTTTTGGTTATTGCCAGATCTCTGTATGTGCGCTGATTACTGCACGCTGTGTTGCCTGATTGCCAGCCATAACAGTACAAGGAGCCACACCAATGATTCCCAATAGAGGGAAAAAAGAAATCCTGACATCATTTTTTTTTCTTAGCTCTGTCTTCAGTCTTTTTTTTCCCCTAGACATTAGAGTGCTTCAGGACACAGCTGTGGACATGGATATTCAGGCTCTGTGCTCCTCAATGGATAATCTCGTTGTAAATGTACAAAAGATTCAAGATACTATTGATCAGAAATCGATGCTAGAACCAAGAATTCCGATTCCTGATTTGTTTTTTGGTGACAGAACTAAGTTCCTGAGCTTCAGAAATAATTGTAAGCTATTTTTGGCCTTGAAACCTCATTCTTCTGGTAATCCTATTCAACAGGTTTTGATTATTATTTCTTTTTTGCGCGGCGACCCACAGGACTGGGCGTTTTCTCTTGCACCAGGAGATTCTGCATTGAGTAATGTTGATGCATTTTTCCTGGCGCTCGGATTGCTTTACGATGAGCCTAATTCAGTGGATCAGGCTGAGAAAAATCTGCTGGCTTTATGCCAGGGTCAGGATGATGTAGAAGTATATTGTCAGAAATTTAGGAAATGGTCAGTACTCACTCAGTGGAATGAATCTGCACTAGCGGCTTTGTTCAGAAAGGGTCTCTCTGAAGCTCTTAAGGATGTAATGGTGGGATTTCCTATGCCTGCTGGTTTGAATGAGTCTATGTCCTTGGCCATTCAGATCGGTCGTCGCTTGCGCGAGCGTAAATCTGTGCACCATCTGGCGGTACTGCCTGAGAGTAAACCTGAGCCTATGCAGTGCGACAGGACTATGACTAAAGTAGAACGGCAAGAACACAGACGTCTGAACAGACTGTGTTTCTATTGTGGTGATTCTACTCATGCTATTTCTAATTGTCCTAAACGCACTAGGCGGTTCGATAGCTCTGCCGTTATTGGTACTGTACAGTCCAAATTCCTTTTGTCCATTACCTTAATGTGCTCTTTGTCATCGTATTCTGTCATGGCGTTTGTGGATTCAGGCGCTGCCCTGAATCTGATGGATTTGGATTATGCTAAACGTTGTGGATTTTTCTTGGAGCCTTTGCGGTGTCCTATTCCGTTGAGAGGAATTGATGCTACACCTTTGGCCAAGAATAAGCCTCAGTACTGGGCCCAGCTGACCATGTGCATGGCTCCTGCACATCAGGAAGTTATTCGCTTTCTGGTACTGCATAATTTGCATGATGTGGTCGTGTTGGGGTTGCCATGGCTACAAACCCATAATCCAGTATTGGATTGGAACTCTATGTCGGTGACCAGCTGGGGTTGTCAGGGAGTACATGGTGATGTTCCATTTTTGTCTATTTCGTCATCCATTCCTTCTGACATCCCAGAGTTCTTGTCGGACTTTCAGGATGTATTTGAAGAGTCCAAGTCTGATGCCCTACCTCCGCATAGGAATTGTGATTGTGCTATCGATTTGATTCCTTGTAGTAAATTCCCTAAGGGTCGTTTATTTAATTTGTCCGTACCTGAACACACCGCTATGCGCAGTTATGTGAAGGAGTCCCTGGAGAAGGGACATATTCGCCCATCGTCGTCACCATTGGGAGCAGGGTTCTTTTTTGTAGCCAAGAAGGATGGTTCGCTAAGACCGTGTATTGATTACCGCCTTCTTAATAAGATCACTGTTAAGTTTCAGTATCCCTTGCCATTGATTTCTGACTTGTTTGCTCGGATTAAGGGGGCTAGTTGGTTTACTAAGATTGATCTTCGTGGTGCGTATAATCTGGTGAGAATCAGGCAGGGAGATGAATGGAAAACGGCATTTAATACGCCCGAGGGTCATTTTGAGTATCTGGTGATGCCGTTCGGACTTGCCAATGCTCCATCTGTTTTTCAGTCTTTTATGCATGACATTTTCCGTGAGTATCTGGATAAATTCTTGATTGTTTACTTGGATGACATTTTGATCTTCTCAGATGATTGGGAGTCTCATGTGAAGCAAGTCAGAATGGTTTTCCAGGTACTGCGTGCTAATTCCTTGTTCGTGAAGGGATCAAAGTGTCTCTTCGGTGTGCAGAAAGTTTCATTTTTGGGGTTCATCTTTTCCCCTTCTACTATCGAGATGGATCCGGTTAAGGTTCAGGCCATCCAGGATTGGACTCAGCCGACATCTCTAAAAAGTCTGCAGAAATTCCTGGGCTTTGCTAATTTTTATCGTCGCTTCATCTGTAATTTTTCTAGCATTGCCAGACCATTGACCGATTTGACCAAGAAGGGTGCTGATTTGGTTAATTGGTCTTCTGCTGCCGTGGAAGCTTTTCAGGAGTTGAAGCGTCGTTTTTGCTGTGCCCCTGTGTTGTGTCAACCTGATGTTTCTCTTCTGTTCCAGGTCGAGGTTGATGCTTCTGAGATTGGTGCAGGGGCGGTTTTGTCACAGAGAGGTTCTGGTTGCTCAGTGTTCAAACCATGTGCTTTCTTTTCCAGGAAATTTTCTGCTGCTGAGCGTAATTATGATGTGGGCAACCGAGAGTTGCTGGCCATGAAGTGGGCATTCGAGGAGTGGCGTCATTGGCTTGAGGGTGCTAAGCATCGCGTGGTGGTATTGACTGATCATAAGAACTTGACTTATCTCGAGTCTGCCAAGCGCTTGAATCCTAGACAGGCCCGTTGGTCGTTATTTTTTGCTCGTTTTGATTTTGTGATTTCATACCTTCCGGGCTCTAAAAATGTGAAGGCGGATGCTCTGTCTAGGAGTTTTGTGCCCGACTCTCCGGGGTTATCTGAGCCGGCGAGTATCCTCAAGGAAGGAGTCATTGTGTCTGCCATCTCCCCTGATTTGCGGAGAGTGTTGCAGAAATTTCAGGCTAATAAACCTGATCGTTGTCCGGCCGAGAAACTGTTCGTCCCTGATAGGTGGACTAGTAAAGTTATCTCTGAACTTCATTGTTCGGTGCTGGCCGGTCATCCAGGAATCTTTGGTACCAGGGAGTTGGTTGCTAGATCCTTCTGGTGGCCATCTCTGTCACGGGATGTGCGTGCTTTTGTGCAGTCCTGTGGAATTTGTGCTAGGGCTAAGCCCTGCTGTTCACGTGCCAGTGGGTTGCTTTTGCCCTTGCCGGTCCCGAAGAGGCCTTGGACACATATTTCAATGGATTTCATTTCTGACCTTCCCGTTTCTCAAAAAATGTCGGTCATTTGGGTGGTCTGTGATCGCTTTTCTAAAATGGTCCATCTGGTGCCCTTGGTTAAATTGCCTTCCTCCTCTGATTTGGTGCCTTTGTTCTTCCAGCATGTGGTTCGTTTACATGGCATTCCTGAGAATATTGTTTCTGACAGAGGTTCCCAGTTTGTTTCAAGGTTCTGGCGAGCCTTTTGTGGTAGGATGGGCATTGACCTATCTTTCTCCTCGGCCTTCCATCCTCAGACTAATGGCCAGACCGAACGAACCAATCAGACCTTGGAAACATATCTGAGATGTTTTGTTTCCGCTGACCAGGATGATTGGGTGTCATTTTTGCCGTTGGCTGAGTTCGCCCTTAATAATCGGGCCAGCTCGGCTACCTTGGTCTCTCCATTTTTCTGCAATTCTGGGTTCCATCCTCGTTTCTCTTCAGGACAGGTTGAGTCTTCGGACTGTCCTGGTGTGGATTCTGTGGTGGACAGGTTGCAGCAGATCTGGACTCAGGTAGTGGACAATTTGACCTTGTCCCAGGAGAAGGCTCAGCTTTTCGCTAATCGCAGACGCCGTGTGGGACCCCGACTTCGTGTTGGGGATTTGGTTTGGTTATCTTCTCGTCATATTCCTATGAAGGTTTCCTCTCCTAAATTTAAACCTCGTTTTATTGGTCCGTATAGGATTTCTGAGATTCTCAATCCGGTGTCTTTTCGTCTGACCCTCCCAGACTCCTTTTCCATACATAATGTATTCCATAGGTCGTTGTTGAGGAGATACGTGGCACCTATGGTTCCATCTGTGGAGCCTCCTGCCCCTGTTTTGGTGGAGGGGGAATTGGAGTATATTGTGGAGAAGATTTTGGATTCTCGTGTCTCTAGACGGAAACTCCAGTATCTGGTCAAATGGAAGGGTTATGCTCAGGAAGATAATTCCTGGGTTTTTGCCTCTGATGTCCATGCCCCAGATCTTGTTCGTGCCTTTCATGTGGCTCATCCTGGTCGGCCTGGGGGTTCTGGTGAGGGTTCGGTGACCCCTCCTCAAGGGGGGGGGTACTGTTGTGAATTCTGTGGCTGAGTTCACTTCTGTGGTCACAAGTGGTATTGCAGTCTCTGGGTTTCCTCCCTCAGGTGTTTTGGTGAGCTCGTTGGCTGCCTTGCTATTTAGCTCCACCTGAGTCTGTCTTCCTTGCTCCTTGTCAATGTTCCAGTGTTGGATCTGAGCTACTGCATCTTTCCTTGGGCCTGCTGCTCTGCTAGATAAGTGCTTCTAGTTTGTTTTCTGTTTTTTTCTGTCCAGCTTGCTATTGTCTTTTGCTGGAAGCTCTGAGAAGCAGAGGGGTGCACCGCCGTGCTGTTAGTTCGGCACGGTGGGTCTTTTTGCCCCTTTGCGTGGTTTTCGTTTTAGGGTTTTTTGTAGACTGCATAGTTCTCTTTGCTATCCTCGCTCTGTCTAGAATATCGGGCCTCACTTTGCTGAATCTATTTCATTCCTACGTTTGTCTTTTCATCTTGCTAACAGTCATTATATGTGGGGGGCTGCCTATTCCTTTGGGGTATTTCTCTGAGGTAAGTCAGGCTTGTATTTCTATCTTCAGGCTAGTCAGCTCCTCAGGCAGTGCCGAGTTGCATAGGTAGTTGTTAGGCGCAATCCACTGCTGCTTATAGTTGTGTGAGGATAGATCAGGTACTGCAGTCTACAGAGATTCCACGTCTCAGAGCTCGTCCTATTGTTTTTGGTTATTGCCAGATCTCTGTATGTGCGCTGATTACTGCACGCTGTGTTGCCTGATTGCCAGCCATAACAACAGACACTACATCAGGACATCTGGACCCAGGGTCAACAGAAGAGATCAGACAGGAGTCGTTCGGTTCCGGACATCCGACACGACCCACAGGCACCACCAGAGACATCAGGCTCCAAGCTCCAGACAGCGGTCATCAGGTTCCAGACTGTGGTCGTCATGCTCCGCGCATCAGACCTAGGAAGGAACTCAAGCGTGATGGTGTAAACACCGCCGTACTGGACATGAGCCAGACGAGGTTAACACTGCATGGTAGTCAGAGCAAAGAGTAGTAGATGCTCAGCAGAAACACTGGTTTCAAGAGACTCAAAATCACTGGGAGTGAGGCTCCAGATGCAGGGGTATTCCAGGAACATAATCACAGCAGACACAGTTCAGACAGGTTCAGGTACAGGACAGGTACAGGATCAAGGATTCTGGATATACCGCCTCCAGGACAGGTGCCAGAACAGGACAAAACAGGAATCAAGGCAAGGACTTTGGTACCAAAACATAGACAGGAGAGGTGCAGAAATACAAACACACATAGCAAAGTTCAAGAGCTTTGTGAGTGTAGCTCAGGCCCCGCCCATAGGGCAGGGAGCTTTATATATGAGCTGCCCCTAAGCAATTGGCTGGGGACAGCATTTGAAGTACACACCCTAACCCTGATAAAAGCAGGGGAGGTGTGGCCGCGCACGCCCTAACCCAGGGGTGTCAAACTGCATTCCTCAAGGGCCTCAAGCATGTCATGTTTTCAGGATTTCCTTGCATTGCACAGGTGATAATTTAATCACCTGCAGAGAATGATTCCAGCACCTTGTGCAATGCTAAGGAAATCTTGAAAACACGCATGGTTTGAGGCCCTCGAGGAATGCAGTTTGACACCCCTGCCCTAACCCACACACAGAAACCATTACAGCACACAGTTTAGGATCTGAGGCTCATGGCACCTGGCTGAGACTGCAAGCACTGAACCACGTGGAAAGTCATGCACCAACGGCAAATGACCTCACAACCTGTGGACAGCTTCAAAGCAGCAACCAGGGACCTCACATGAGGAAGGTATGCAGCAGGGCAAATACCTAAACACCCATGTACGACTGCGCAGCAGAGCAGGGAACTGAGAAGGCTCCATTAAGGTAACAGCCAACAGTATCCCAGCTCAAATTAGGGGGAAAGAGTAAAGGGTTAAAGCAAACATATGCATTGTCATGGAAAAAACCAGAAACAGACAGAACGGCATGACAATTAGAATGGGAATACAGCACCACAACCAGAACCAAAAGATCATGAATAAATCACCAAAACCACCATGTCATCCCAGATGTGCTTATTGGAAGATAAGCTGAGAGACATTGTATGCCATGGATGTTCATTTAGGCCATGCAGGCTGCTCACAGTAGCACAAGCAAAATGTAGCAATTACTTTTCTTGAAAGAAAAACTACTCTTGGGACATTTTGGAGAACTAGCCATAATACTGGTTTGACCACCAAACTAATATACGACCGATCTGTTAGTGCATCTGGAATGAAAATTAGAGGGGTATGATTATTGTAAATTATTAGTGATGAGCGAGCACTAAAATGCTTGGGTGCTCGGTGATCGGGTCGAGCAGATTGGAATACTCGGGTTCTCGGCCAGAACAACGAGCCCAATGTAAGTCTTTGGGTGACCCGAGTATTTTTACCGTGATCCCCCTGGGGGGCCTTTTAAGGTCTAAAAACATCAGAAAATGATGGAAACACTGCTAAAATGACATAGGAACATCATGGGGATAGCCCCAGGAAGCATTCCTGACTCCTAGTTCACAGCTTTAAACAATTTTTCCAAGAGTCATGCCATTTTTCCCAGTGCCACAAAAAACACAATAAAATGCAATCAAAATGGATTTTGCTGGGAAATATGTTAAGGTACATCCTTTGCAGATTAATGACTTGCCTATAAGGACAAAAACTTAACCCCAGACCGAAAAATTCCTCCCCACTTAGGCTTAGTTCAGACGCAGCATTTTTGAAGCTTTTTTTAACATTGCTTTCAACCACTACAAATGCGTTCACTAGGAAATGTCATTGTAACATTTAACAATCCTAGATGGCCATGTGGTGTGTGACACATAAGCAGACCCATCTTGTTTCATTTATGAAGGAGGGACACTTGGAGTCACAGAACCTTTTTTACTGGTGAATCAGGCGGCATTAATCTTCTTAAAGGGCCATTATTAAACAGTGGACCTCCTAAGCTGTTGTAGCCTATCCTGTGAGTGGATCGGCTGCCAAGAATTACGACACACCACAATACTCCTTTCATAAAATGTCTTGGGGGGACTCCCAAGAAAGTTTTGCATTGAATTGAAGGCCTGCACTGCTATCAATTAATATGCAGCCCAATAAGCCTTTGAACCCACATACTGGATGGGCCCCTGAAAATCAACTTTACAATATGCGTTTTGTACTCTGTACTCCTTTGTTTTACACATTGGCAGCAAAGCCAGCCGTGCTTTAATTGTGAGCAGAGAGCTTTTCAGAGTGCTGAGAAGAGGGATGGTGATGCTAATTATGGTGTCATTGCTGCTAACCATCTTGGTGCAGTCCTCAAAGTTTTGTAGGATGGTACATATATCGGACATCCATGTCCACTCCTGAGGTCTTATGTGTGGAGTCTGAACTGAATATTGATGGCTTTGTTGATGTTGGTAGTCAACAACTGCCCTCTTCTGCTCACAAATCCTTTCCAACATATGCAGCGTAGAGTTCCAGTGCGTGAGGACATCACACACCAGACGGTGAGCTGGAGGCTGCAAATGCTGCTGAAGAACGGCAAGGGAGTCTAAAGCTGTTGCTGACTTTCTAAAATGGGCAGACAGATGGCGTACTTTCACTAGCAGATCCGGCAGCTCCAGGTAGCTTTTAAGAAATCGTTGAACCACGAAGTAAGGCACACTGGCCAAGCAAGGTACGTGTCTGAGCTCACCTTTCCTCAGAGCCGCCACCAGGTTATGGCCATTGTCACACACAACCATGCCTGGCTGTAGGTTCAGCGGTGTCATCCAAACATCTGACTGCTCTTTCAGCGCTGTCCTCAACTCTTCTGCATTACGCGGTTTGTCACCTATACAGATTAGCTTCAGCACAGCCTGTTGCCGCTTTGCTGAGACAGTGCTGCAGTGCTTCCAGCTTCTGACTGATGTGTTGATTTCAGAATTGAGGATGAAGAGGAGGAGGAGGTGCAGAAGCTGTAGACTGTGTAGGCAACTGTGATTGATGTAGGGTCAGCAATTGTGGGGAGGATGTGTTCCATCCCAAGGTCCAACTGGGTCCTGGCTTCCAATATGTTAACCCAGTGTGCCGTCAGTGAGGTGTACCATCCCTGCCCACAAGCACTTGTCCATGTTTCCGTAGTTAGGTGGACTTTCCCTGTAACAGCATTGTTGAGGGCATGGGTAATGTTGTGGGACACATGCTGATGTAATGCCGGTGTGGCACCCATGAGAAATAGTGGCGTCTGGGGGCCGAGTACCTTGGAACGGCCGCCGCTATCAGGTTGCCGAAAGCTTCCGTCTCAATGAGCCTAAAAGGCAGCATTTCTAGCGCAAGCAGAAGAGAAATATTAGAATTTAGGACTGTGGCGTGTGGGGCGTTGGCTGGGTATTTCCGCTTGAGTTCCAAAGACTGGGTTATAGGCAACTGAAAGCTGTGCTGGGACAAGGATGTGGAAGGGCTTGATGATGGTGCTGCTTGACTGTGGGCAACAACAGGTGCAGGGCTAGAGGCATCTTTACATGCACGGTGTACTGGGGATTGGCTTCTAGGCAAAACAGTGGAAGAAGCAGTGGTGTGACCTGCAGGCAGTGGTCCTGGAGTCTGGGGTTTGGCCCACAAATTCGGCCTGTTTGGGGTTATCTTTAAAAAATAACCAGACTCGGGAAGACCTAACAGTTGAAATGGCAACTTCCCTCATGTTGGTGTTACGGGGAATGTATGCACGCCATCTGTCTGTGGCCATCACACTGCTTCTTCCTGCCTGTTGGGGTAATGTGCCTCTTTCTCCAAGTGTGCCGCTGCCTTCGCTCTGCATGTCTTCCTGCCAGATTGGGTCAGTCAAATAGTCATCCACCTCCACTTCCAAATACGCACCCTGCTCCTCCTCCTGACTTTCTGGCAATTGTGCCTCATCATTTTCCATCTCTTCTGACACTTTCCCACCATCGCCTTTGCATGACCGGGGCTGGTCAAAACTTTGGGCATCTGTACATGCGATCTCATCTGTCCCCACTTCAAGTTGACCGGCCGAGAATTCTGAATCTTGAAATTTCAAACTGACCAGATCTTCAGAGTGCAAAGTGTGGGATCAGTTGTCTCACGGCACTTGGCAAGGTGGGAGGAAGGAGGATCAGGGTGAGGAATATCTGGGACAAACTCATGGCTACTAAGACTTGACCGTGTGAAAGATGTGGTGGTGGTGGTGGTGGCTAAGTGACTGGAAGCATTATCCGCTATCCAACCAACAACCATTTCACAATGCTCTGGCTTCAATAGTGGTGTGCTGCGGTCCCCTGGAAACTGGGACAGGAGGGTCGAGCAAGAAGACAGCAAAAAAAGTGGTACACCGGTCTACAATGACCAAACTTGGAGCATGCAGACATATGATTCTGTTACTGAAATAACACACTGGCAAATATGTGGCCTGTTTAGTTTTTTTTAATGCCAAATAGTGCTGTATATAATTAGAATAACAGACAGCAAAATCAGTGGCAAAATGGCCTAAAATGCAAAAACTTGGCGCACGCAGATATATGAGGCCTTTTTTGTGAATTTAAAACACCCAAAAAAAAAGTGGCACAAGGCTAGCACACACAACTATGCTATGTATGCCTGACAAACTATGATTTTTAAACAGGCTTCAGTCTGACTAGGTATATAGTAAAGAAGCTGCAGCAGCAGACAGTTATGGAGCTTTGGGAGGGATGCAGTGGGAGCAATGGATGCACATACAGTGCCTGCAGGCCTTGCACTGATGTGGATAAGTTATGCCCTGCCTACCTAGCGCTGCAATTTCGGGACCCACGAATTAGCCCTAAAAAGGACTGTTGTGGATTTAAGAGTTCCAGACCTACACTAACTCTAAAAATCACGAATCTGACCCTCTCTCGGCAGCAGCTCTCCCTACCGGAGCAGAATGCATCGAGCAGGGCAGCGCCAGGTCTCTTATACTTGAGATGATGCTGCCAAGACAATCACTGCACGACCACAACAAAGATGGCTGCGGCATTTCATGGCCTGGCAGACAATCCCTGTGCCAAAACACGTCAAATATGAAATACATGAAATATGAATAGCAAAATTGCTTTTTGAACATTAGGAAAACATTTTTTGAGACGCTTAGTGTTGTGAATTCTGTGGCTGAATTCACTCCTGTGGTCACAAGTGGTACTGCAGCTTCTGAGCTTCCTTCCTCAGGTGTTCTGGTGAGCTCATTAGCTGCTTCGTTACTTAACTCCACCTGATGCTGCTATCCTTGCTCCTAGTCAATGTTCCAGTGTTGGATCTGAGCTTCTCCTGATTGTTCCTGTGACCTGCTGCTCTGTATAGCTAAGTGCTTTTTTGCTATTTTGTTGTCTTTTTTCTGTCCAGCTTGTCTTTTGTTTTGCTGGAAGCTCTGAGACGCAAAGGGTGTACCGCCGTGCCGTTAGTCCGGCACGGTGGGTCTTTTTGCCCCCTTTGCGTGGGTTTTGCTTTAGGGTTTTTTGTAGACTGCAAAGTTCGCTTTACTGTCCTCGCTCTGTCTAAGAATATCGGGCCCCACTTTGCTGAATCTATTTCATCCCTACGTTTTGTCTTTTCATCTTACTCACAGTCATTATATGTGGGGGGCTGCCTTTTCCTTTGGGGTATTTCTCTGGGGGCAAGTCAGGCCTATTTTTCTATCTTCAGGCTAGCTAGTTTCTTAGGCTGTGCCGAGTTGCATAGGTAGTGGTTAGGCGCAATTCACAGCCACTTTTAGTTGTGTTTAGGATAGGATCAGGTGTGCAGTCTACAGAGTTTCCACGTCTCAGAGCTCGTTCTTTTGTTTTTGGGTATTTGTCAGATCACTGTGTGCGCTCTGATCGCTAGGCACACTGTGTCTCTGGATTGCCTTCATTACACCTTTCATTAGCAGACATAACAGTACTAGGAGCCAACTAATGATTCTCAATAGAGGGAAAGAAAAAGTTCTGACATCATTTTTTTTTTTCTCTGCTCTGTGTTCACTTTTTTTTTTTTTCCCCTAGACATTTGGGTGTTTCTGGACACAGGTGTGGACATGGATTTTCAGGGTCTGTGCTCTTCAATGGATAATCTCGTTATAAATGTACAAAAGATTCAAGATACTATTGATCAGAAATCTATGTTAGAACCAAGAATTCCTATTCCTGATTTGTTTTTTGGAGATAGAACTAAGTTTCCAAGTTTCAAAAATAATTGTAAGCTATTTCTGGCCTTGAAACCTCATTCTTCTGGTAATCCTATTCAACAGGTTTTGATTATTATTTCTTTTTTGCGCGGCGACCCTCAAGACTGGGCATTTTCTCTTGCGCCAGGAGACCCTGCATTGAGTAGTGTCGATGCGTTTTTCCTGGCATTCGGATTACTGTACGATGAGCCTAATTCAGTGGATCAGGCTGAGAAAAATTTGCTGGCTTTGTGCCAGGGTCAGGATGATATAGAAGTATATTGTCAGAAATTTAGGAAATGGTCAGTACTCACTCAGTGGAATGAATCTGCGCTGGCAGCTTTGTTCAGAAAGGGTCTCTCTGAGGCTCTTAAGGATGTAATGGTGGGATTTCCTATGCCTGCTGGTTTGAATGAGTCTTTGTCTTTAGCCATTCAGATCGGTAGACGCTTGCGCGAGCGTAAATCTGTGCACCATTTGGCGGTATTGCCTGAGATTAAACCTGAGCCTATGCAGTGCGATAGGACTATGACCAGAGTGGAACGGCAGGAATACAGACGTCTGAATGGGCTATGTTTCTACTGTGGTGATTCCACTCATGCTATTTCTGATTGTCCTAAGCGCACTAAGCGGTCCGCTAGGTCTGCCGTCATTGGTACTGTACAGTCCAAATTCCTTCTGTCCATTACCTTGATATGCTCTTTGTCGTCGTTTTCTGTCATGGCGTTTGTGGATTCAGGCGCTGCCCTAAATCTGATGGATTTGGATTATGCTAAAAGTTGTGGGTTTTGCTTGGAGCCTTTGCGGTGTCCTATTCCATTGAGAGGAATTGATGCTACACCTTTGGCCAAGAATAAACCTCAGTACTGGGCCCAGCTGACCATGTGCATGGCTCCTGCACATCAGGAAGTTATTCGCTTTCTGGTGTTGCATAATCTGCATGATGTGGTCGTGTTGGGGTTGCCATGGCTACAAACCCATAATCCAGTATTGGATTGAAATTCCATGTCGGTATCCAGCTGGGGTTGTCAGGGGGTACATGGTGATGTTCCATTTTTGTTGATTTCGTCATCCACCCCTTCTGAGGTCCCAGAGTTCTTGTCTGATTATCAGGATGTATTTGAAGAGCCCAAGTCCGATGCCCTACCTCCGCATAGGGATTGTGATTGTGCTATCAATTTGATTCCTGGTAGTAAATTCCCTAAAGGTCGATTATTTAATTTATCCGTGCCCGAACACGCCGCTATGCGCAGTTATGTGAAGGAATCCCTAGAGAAGGGACATATTCGCCCATCGTTATCACCACTGGGAGCAGGGTTCTTCTTTGTAGCTAAGAAGGATGGTTCGCTGAGACCGTGTATTGATTACCGCCTTCTTAATAAGATCACTGTTAAATTTCAGTATCCCTTGCCATTGTTATCTGACTTGTTTGCTCGGATTAAGGGGGCTAGTTGGTTCACTAAGATAGATCTTCGTGGTGCGTATAATCTGGTGAGAATCAGGCAAGGAGATGAATGGAAAACTGCATTCAATACGCCTGAGGGTCATTTTGAGTATCTAGTGATGCCGTTCGGACTTGCCAATGCTCCATCAGTGTGTCAATCCTTTATGCATGACATCTTCCGTGAGTACCTGGATAAATTCCTGATTGTTTACTTGGATGACATTTTGATCTTCTCAGATGATTGGGAGTCTCATGTGAAGCAGGTCAGAATGGTTTTTCAGGTCCTGCGTGCTAACTCTTTGTTTGTGAAGGGATCAAAGTGTCTCTTCGGTGTGCAGAAAGTTTCATTTTTGGGGTTCATCTTTACCCCTTCTACTATCGAGATGGATCCAGTTAAGGTCCAAGCCATCCAGGATTGGATTCAGCTGACATCTCTGAAAAGTCTGCAAAAGTTCCTGGGCTTTGCTAATTTTTATCGTCGCTTCATCTGTAATTTTTCTAGCATTGCCAAACCATTGACCGATTTGACCAAGAAGGGTGCTGATTTGGTCAATTGGTCTTCTGCTGCTGTGGAAGCTTTTCAGGAGTTGAAGCGTCGTTTTTGTTCTGCCCCTGTGTTGTGTCAGCCAGATGTTTCTCTTCCGTTCCAGGTCGAGGTTGATGCTTCTGAGATTGGAGCAGGGGCGGTTTTGTCACAGAGAGGTTCTGATTGCTCAGTGATGAAACCATGTGCTTTCTTTTCCAGGAAGTTTTCGCCCACTGAGCGTAATTATGATGTGGGCAACCGAGAGTTGCTGGCCATGAAGTGGGCATTCGAGGAGTGGCGTCATTGGCTTGAAGGAGCTAAGCATCGCGTGGTGGTATTGACTGATCATAAGAACTTGACTTATCTCGAGTCTGCCAAGCGCTTGAATCCTAGACAGGCCCGTTGGTCGTTATTTTTTGCCCGCTTCGACTTTGTGATTTCGTACCTTCCGGGCTCTAAAAATGTGAAGGCGGATGCTCTGTCTAGGAGTTTTGTGCCCGACTCTCCGGGTTTATCTGAGCCAGCGGGTATCCTCAAGGAAGGAGTCATTGTGTCTGCCATCTCCCCTGATTTGCGGCGGGTGCTGCAAAAATTTCAGGCGAATAAACCTGATCGTTGTCCAGCAGAGAAACTGTTCGTCCCTGATAGGTGGACTAATAAACTTATCTCTGAACTTCATTGTTCGGTGTTGGCTGGTCATCCTGGAATCTTTGGTACCAGAGAGTTAGTGGCTAGATCCTTCTGGTGGCCATCTCTGTCACGGGATGTACGTACTTTTGTGCAGTCCTGTGGGATTTGTGCTAGGGCTAAGCCCTCCTGTTCTCGTGCCAGTGGGTTGCTTTTGCCCTTGCCGGTCCCAAAGAGGCCTTGGACACATATTTCGATGGATTTCATTTCTGACCTTCCCGTTTCTCAAAAGATGTCAGTCATTTGGGTGGTCTGTGATCGCTTTTCTAAAATGGTCCATCTGGTGCCCTTGGCTAAATTGCCTTCCTCCTCTGATTTGGTACCTTTGTTCTTTCAGCATGTGGTTCGGTTGCATGGCATTCCTGAGAATATTGTTTCTGACAGAGGTTCCCAGTTTGTTTCAAGGTTCTGGCGAGCCTTTTGTGGTAGGATGGGCATTGACCTATCCTTTTCCTCGGCTTTCCATCCTCAGACTAATGGCCAGACCGAACGAACCAATCAGACCTTGGAAACATATCTGAGATGTTTTGTTTCTGCAGACCAGGATGATTGGGTGTCCTTTTTGCCGTTGGCTGAGTTCGCCCTTAATAATCGGGCCAGCTCGGCTACCTTGGTTTCTCCATTTTTCTGCAATTCTGGGTTCCATCCTCGTTTCTCTTCAGGACAGGTTGAGTCTTCGGACTGTCCTGGTGTGGATTCTGTGGTGGACAGGTTGCAGCAGATCTGGACTCAGGTAGTGGACAATTTGACCTTGTCCCAGGAGAAGGCTCAACTTTTCGCTAATCGCAGACGCCGTGTGGGTCCCCGACTTCGTGTTGGGGATCTGGTTTGGTTATCTTCTCGTCATATTCCTATGAAGGTTTCCTCTCCTAAATTTAAACCTCGTTTTATTGGTCCGTATAGGATTTCTGAGGTTCTCAATCCTGTGTCTTTTCGTCTGACCCTCCCAGACTCCTTTTCCATACATAATGTATTCCATAGGTCATTGTTGCAGAGATACGTGGCACCTATGGTTCCATCTGTTGAGCCTCCTGCCCCGGTATTGGTGGAGGGGGAATTGGAGTATATTGTGGAGAAGATTTTGGATTCTCGTGTTTCTAGACGGAAACTCCAGTATCTGGTTAAATGGAAGGGTTATGCTCAGGAAGATAATTCCTGGGTTTTTGCCTCTGATGTTCATGCTCCCGATCTTGTTCGTGCCTTTCATGCGGCTCATCCTGGTAGGCCTGGGGGCTCTGGTGAGGGTTCGGTGACCCCTCCTCAAGGGGGGGGGTACTGTTGTGAATTCTGTGGCTGAATTCACTCCTGTGGTCACAAGTGGTACTGCAGCTTCTGAGCTTCCTTCCTCAGGTGTTCTGGTGAGCTCATTAACTGCTTCGTTACTTAACTCCACCTGATGCTGCTATCCTTGCTCCTAGTCAATGTTCCAGTGTTGGATCTGAGCTTCTCCTGATTGTTCCTGTGACCTGCTGCTCTGTATAGCTAAGTGCTTTTTTGCTATTTTGTTGTCTTTTTTCTGTCCAGCTTGTCTTTTGTTTTGCTGGAAGCTCTGAGACGCAAAGGGTGTACCGCCGTGCCGTTAGTCCGGCACGGTGGGTCTTTTTGCCCCCTTTGCGTGGGTTTTGCTTTAGGGTTTTTTGTAGACTGCAAAGTTCGCTTTACTGTCCTCGCTCTGTCTAAGAATATCGGGCCCCACTTTGCTGAATCTATTTCATCCCTACGTTTTGTCTTTTCATCTTACTCACAGTCATTATATGTGGGGGGCTGCCTTTTCCTTTGGGGTATTTCTCTGGGGGCAAGTCAGGCCTATTTTTCTATCTTCAGGCTAGCTAGTTTCTTAGGCTGTGCCGAGTTGCATAGGTAGTGGTTAGGCGCAATCCACAGCCACTTTTAGTTGTGTTTAGGATAGGATCAGGTGTGCAGTCTACAGAGTTTCCACGTCTCAGAGCTCGTTCTTTTGTTTTTGGGTATTTGTCAGATCACTGTGTGCGCTCTGATCGCTAGGCACACTGTGTCTCTGGATTGCCTTCATTACACCTTTCATTAGCAGACATAACAGCTTAGCACAGAATTTGGCCAAATTGTGTGAGCCCGTCAAGTATAAGAGACCGGCGCAGCCCTGCTCGATGCATTCTGCTCCCCGGTAGGGAGAGCTGCTGCCGAGAGAGGGTCAGATTCGTGATTTTTAGAGTTAGTGTAGGTCTGGAACGCTTAAATCCACAACAGTCCTTTTTAGGGCTAATTCATGGGTCCCGAAATTGCTATTCATATTTCATGTATTTCATATTTGACGTGTTTTGGCATGATAGAGTGCAACCTTTTTTTGTATATTATTTATGGAGGTAGCTGCTTCTGGTATGCACCTATTCACACTACTTTGGATGTGCCAGTCTTTTTTCTGTCATTTCTATGTTAGCTTACTGACTGAGCACTCCTCCCTTCACCATCTGGTTTTTAATTACATCTATTCGCACTTGGTTCCGGCCAACCCATATGTAGGCTTTGCTGAGAGACGTGTCCATATTCACCCAAGCATGCAGACATTAGCCTTCGGTAAGTGTTCACATTTGGACAGGGAGGTCAGGTACCCATCAGTTTTTATGAGACCACCTTGACAATGGTTGATGGGCTCACACTATTTGGCCAAATTCTGTGCTAAGCGTCTCAAAATTTTTTTTCCTAATGTTTAAAAAGCAATTTTGCTATTCATATTTCATGTATTTCATATTTGATGTGTTTTGGCACGATAGAGCGCAACCTTTTTTTGTATATTATATATGGAGGTAGCTGCTCCTGGTATGCACCTATTCACTCTAGTTTGGATGTGCCAGTCTTTTTTCTGTCATTTCTATGTTAGCTTGTTGACTGAGCACTCCTCCCTTGACCATCTGGTTTTTAATTACATCTATTCACACTTGGTTCCGGCCAACCCATATGTAGGCTTTGCAGAGAGAGGTGTCCATATTCACCCAAGCATGCAGACATTAGCCTTCGGTAAGTGTTCACTTTTGGTCAGGGAGGTCAGGTACCTATCAGTTTTAATGAGACCACCTTGACGATGGTTGATGGGCTCACACTATTTGGCCAAATTCTGTGCTAATCGTCTTAAAAATTGTTTTCCTAATGTTCAAAAAGCAATTTTGCTATTCATATTTCATGTATTTCATATTTGATGTGTTTTGGCACGATAGAGTTCAACCTTTTTTTGTATATTATATATGGAGGTAGCTGCTCCTGGTATGCACCTATTCACACTAGTTTGGATGTGCCAGTCTTTTTTCTGTCATTTCTATGTTAGCTTATTGACTGAGCACTCCTCCCTTCACCATCTGTTTTTTTTTAACCATATTTTTTTTTTTTTTTTATTAAACATTGTAGAACAAAACATGGTCTAACAAGTATGTAGTTTCTGTATAGAATGCATGAACAATAAACGATATAAACGATATAGACGATATAAGGCTATCAATGACCTTAATTCTACAAAGACGTAAATGACAAAGACAAGACAAGACAGTAAGGGGTAGAGGGAAGGGAGGAAAGAGAGAGGAAGGAAAAAAAAAGGGAAAAACCTCAGTTAAATCGATTAATTAAATCCGAACTCAGTCGCACTACAGGTCGGATCCCGCTGCATAATAATCCCACGGGGACCATATAGACTGGAAGCGCACCACCGAGTCACTTAGTAAGGCTGTAAGGTGTTCCATCCTTCTGACATCCATAATCCATCCAAGGAGGATCTGAAGCGAAGGGGGACATGGCTGTCTCCCAAGCGGCGCAATCAGGCATCTGGCCGCAGTAAGGATATGTTGCAATAATCTATTGGAAAGTTTGCCCATACCCGGCGCCCCGTGACCCAGGAGAAGCACTAGCGGGTTTAGTTCTATGTCTGTATGCAATACCTTATCGATGAGGGACTTAACCTGACCCCAAAAGGGCACAATTTTTGGGCATGACCAAAATATGTGGACAAGAGACCCAGTGCTTCCCCCACATCTCCAACAGGAGGGAGGGATAGAGGGATTCAGTCCATGCAGAAACTCTGGAGTGTGATACCAGTGCATTAGTATCTTATAGATATTTTCTCTGTAGAGTACACACTGATGATTTTGTGGCTGTTACAGAACCCCCAGCACCAAGAATATGTTATGCAGTATATATTATGTATAATAGGTTCCATGTGAAATGCATCAGTCCACAGGCTGCGCCCCTGGGCAGAGAGGACAAGATATCCCCCTTCTGTCCTCCCCCACCTTTGTAATTCCCCCAGTAAATATCAGCAGGCTCCGGCCCCCTGCGGCTATTGTAATGCATGTCTGGCCTGCTTTTTCTATTGGCCTGCCCTGTTTATCTGTGTTATATATTCTGTGTGCTGTAAATAAAGTGAGTTCTTTTAGACTGGAAATACATGGAGAAGCAGTCAGCTTTTATATGCTCTCACGTAATCAAGGAATTCCAGCCAGCGTCCTTCATTCAAAATCCAGCAAAAGCAGAGTGGACCTCCTGAAACACGGGGTTGTTCTGAAAGAGTTACCCTAGCTTGGTAGACCTCGTTACACTGGTGGCAGACAGCAGGATGTGATACCCCGTCTAAAGGATGAAAGGAATGAATGGAAGACAACTACCAGAAGTTAAAGAGGACTACATTAAAATATCTGGTGGAAGCCTGAGGGTTAATCGCCAGCAAGAAAACAAAAGCGGATTTGATAGCAGCCATCATGGAACACGACAGTGCAGCACCCCCCAATGTGAACGTGGAGGAGACTGAATTCCAGAGGGAGGTAAAGAACAGACTGGCATTCTATGGCACAAACCCTGCAGTAGAGATCATACGAGAGGTGATGGCTGATGTGCGTACTGATCTGAAGGAAGAGATGGCCGAGCGGTCCAGGATAGAGCTAACCAAGATGGAGATGGCAGAGCGGACCAAAGTGGAGCTGGCCAAGATGGAGATGGCAGAGCGGAGAGAGGAGAGTCAGCGAGCAAGGGGAGCTCTGGCCTCCGCCCAGGTACCTTCAACAGTAAGCCACAAAAAGATCCAGTATAATGCCTTCCGACAGTTGGGGGAGGCAGAGGAAGACATTGATGGCTTTCTGCAGGACTTTGAGCGGCAGTGTGCCCTTCATCAAGTGAAGCCGGAGGAACGGGTTCAGATTCTGGCCAGCAAGATGACAGGCCGGGCAGCGGATGCCTATCGCATGGTACCTGAAGAGGACTGTATGGACTATGAGTGGATCAAAGAAGTGATCGTGGCCCGGTATGCGCTGACACCAGAGGCATACCGCCAAAAGTTCACCCACGCTGAATGGGTCTGTAAATTACGGCGGTCACTGCTACAGTGGGTACAAGGGAGCCAAGCAACCACTAAGGAGGACGTCCTCCAGCTCTTCTTGTTAGAACGATTCTTTAATGGACTAAACCCCGAGACACAGGAATGGCTTCGGGACAGGCGGCCAATGACTCTTGAGGAAGCAGCTCGTCTGGCCGATGAACATCATGACGCCAGGAGGCCTCAGTTGTCCGGATCAAAGATGGTCACTAGGAGTCCGCCTATGGACCTGGAGGGCCCCAAACCACCAAAGATTGTAGGGGGACCAGCTAGAAACCCGGCCTACCACAGTTCCCCTGGGACGCGATGCCACACCTGCCGTCAGCTGGGCCACCTGCAAAGACAATGTCCCAATTGGACTCAGCATACCCAGTGGCCAAAGGCGGGAACAGCTACCTTCCGTCGGGCCGCTGTACACTGCTACCAAGGCGAAGCTGACCCAGCATTGGGGGCTACAACTAACCAAGGGGTGGAAGACATGGAGGAAGTGCTGCATGAAGTAGACCCCGTGCAGGCAGCCTGGGCAGATAATCGACAGCATCGACAGGTCGTGTGGGTTAATGGGAAACGCATACAGGGACTAAGCGATTACGGAGCAAATTTGACCCTTGTGAAGCCTCATCTCGTCCGGGACCAAGAGAAGACGGACCGGACAGTGGCAGTCCATGTAGCAGGGGTAGCCATACTCGACTGCCCACTGCCAGGATTCACCTGAACTGGGGAGTTGGGGATGGCCTTGTTGAGGTCGGCTTGATGGAGGATTTTCCTGCAGATGTTTTGCTGGGAAATGACTTGGGGCCCATGTTGTCTGCCTTCTCGGTTGCCCCTCTGGCTGAGACATATCCTGTGACCACCCGGAGACAAGCTCGAGCTGCGGCGGCGGAATCACATTCAGAGGAGGCCCAGGTAAGACATCTCAGCCCTACACGTATTCCCAGAGCGAGACACATTTCTTGGGCCACCCCAGATGAATTTAAGAGGGAGTTACTTGAGGATCCTTCATTGGAGGGATATCGTGAGAAGGCACAGGAGGGGGGAGGGGTACTGGAAGGGGAACAGTTTGTATGGAAGCAGGGACTCCTCTACCGGATCACAGAGCAGCACCACACAGGGATGAGCCCCATTATAAAACGACAGCTGGTAGTTCCCAAGAAGTATAGGCAGGAGTTACTGTAAATCTCTCATGACATACCCTTGGCCGGGCACTTCGGCATCAGTCGCACCAGGCATCGTCTGACACAAAAATTCTTTTGGCCGGGGGTAACCTATGATGTTCGTCAATACTGCCAGACCTGTGACAGTTGCCAGCGCATTGGCAAGAGGGGAGATCGATGCAAGGCCAAATTACGCCCCCTCCCCATTGTGGAGGAACCATTTAGCTGAGTAGCGGTCGATCTGATAGGGCCGTTAGCCAAACCCAGTCCGTCAGGGAAAAGGTATATATTGACAGTTGTAGATTATGCCACACGGTATCCAGAGGCGGTTGCGTTACCTAACATACTGGCAGAGACGGTGGCGGCTGCCCTGCTCCAGGTTTTCTCACGGGTTGGATTTCCCCGGGAGATTATCTCAGGCCAGGGTACCCAGTTTACAGCAGAGGTGACCAACCAACTGTGGAAGCTGTGCGGCGTAAAGTCCATTAGAAGCGCCCCATACCACCCGCAAACCAATGGGTTGTGTGAACGCTTTAACGGGACGTTAAAACAACTCATTGGGACTTTTACCAGGACCTACAGGGACTGGGAGAAATTCTTGCCTCACCTCCTGTTTGCCTATCGAGAGGTGCCTCAAGAATCCACGGGGTTCTCCCCATTCGAACTGGTATATGGGAGACGGGTAAGGGGACCCCTAGACTTAGTGCTAGAACACTGGGAAGGGGAGGGCATCATAGAAGGGGTACCTATTGTACCCTATGTGCTGGAATTACGGGACCGCCTACAGGAGCTGACCCATGCTGTACGTGGGAACATGCAGGTGGCCCAGCGGCACCAGCGCGTATGGTACGATCGGAGGGCCAGAGAGCGCACCTTGGAAATAGGGCAGAAGGTCCTGGTGTTAGAGCCCACTAGGCAGAACAAGTTCCAAGCTGTATGGCAGGGGCTCTACCAGGTAGTAGGGAAAATAGTCGACACCACCTATAATGTCGCCGATTGTGACGATCCCAGGGTTATCCGCATGTTCCACGTGAATATGCTGAAGCCCTATCGGGAGCGCCCTGAAGAGGTAGTGGCCATCTGTGCACCTGAAGTAGAGGATTTAGCCGGACTTCATTTGCCTGATGTCTTAGGGGATTGGACTCAGTCTAAAACATGGGACCAGGTACATTTGGGTGAAGACCTAGGCCCCCGGGAGAGACATCAGGTGGAGGAGTTGTTGAGGCAGCGACAGAGGATGTTTTCGGGGAAACCCGGGTACACTCACCTGGCACAACACAAGGCTGAGACCCAGGATCAGACCCCCCTGTGACAACCCCCCTTCCGCGTCCCTGAGTCTGTACGAGAAGGGATGTGACAAGAGATACAAGAGATGTTGTGTTTAGGGGTCATTGAAGAGTCAGATAGTCCCTGGGCATCCCCCGTAGTGTTAGTGCCTAAGAAGGATGGGAGTACATGGTTTTGCGTAGACTATCGTAAGCTCAATGAGAAAACAGTGACGGATGCATATCCCATGCCGCGTGTGGATGACTTGTTAGACCAGCTGGCAAGGGCAAAGTATTTGACCACCATCGATCTATGCAAAGGCTACTGGCAGATTCCCCTTAGTCCTGATGCTATTTCCAAGTCGGCATTTGTCACCCCGTTTGGCTTATTCCAGTTTCGAGTTATGCCATTCGGGATGAAGACTGCCCCGGCGACCTTCCAGAGGCTGGCTGACCGGCTTCTGGATGGTCTCCAGGACTATGCGTGTGCCTACCTGGATGACATCGCCATCTACTGCGCGACATGGGAAGAGCATCTAAGTCACCGAGAGACAGTATTAAACAGGATCCACAAGGCCGGAATCACCCTGAACCCAAACAAGTGTCACGTGGGCAAAGCAGAGGTTCAGTATTTAGGGCATTGGGTGGGAAGTGGGAAACAGAGACCAGAACCAGCCAAGATTGAGGCCATAGTCAAATGGCCCACCCCACGCACTAAAACACAGGTCATGGCATTGTTATGATGAGGCGGCCTTGGAACAACATGAAAAAACCCTCGCTGGAGTAGTGGTAACTATACAGACCGCTAACCCTGAACTTATCACAGACACTAGAAGTAGCCGTGGGGTGTGCCTATCCAGACCTAGACACCTCGACACAGCCGGAGGACTAATTATCCCTAAAGATAGAAAATAGGAAAACTAACTTGCCTCAGAGTAGACCCCCAAAGGATAGGCAGCCCCCCACAAATAATGACGGTGAATAGGAGAGGAAAAGACACACGCAGGCGGAAAACAGATTTAGCAAAGGAGGCCACTTCTACCTGGATAGGAAAGTATAGTACAGGATACCGAGCGGTCAGTACAAAAACTACAAAATATCCACAGCAGAAAAATACAAAAACTCCACCACCTAACTAAAGGTGTGGAGAGTATATCTGCAACTCCAGCGAATCCAACCAGACTGAGAAAAACAACAGGACTGTCGAAGCTGGAACCAAAATAGAAACTATGAACAGGACTGAAAAATAGACACAAAGCCTGTGAGTCTAAGAAACAGAATGAGACACTTATCTTTAGCTGAAATGGCAGCAGGCAGGAGAGGCCAGGAGAGAACCATTACTGGCAATAGTGCATTGTCAACTGGCAGGGACTAATGAGTCCTGCACAGCTAAATACCCCAGTCAGCTTTGCAATTAGCAAATACACCTGTCCAATCATGCAGTCCAGGCACAACTGCATTACCATCTACAGCCACCGGAGGGAGCCCAAAATCAGAATTCACAACAGTACCCTCCCTTGAGGAGGGGTCACTGAACCCTCATCAGAGCCCCCAGGCCGATCAGGAAGAGCCCGATGAAAGGTACGAACGAAATCAGCAGGATGGACATCAGAGGCAGAAACCCAAGAATTATCCTCCTGGCCATAACCCTTCCATTTGACAAGGTACTGAAGCTTCCGCCTCGAAAAACAAGTATCCAATTCTTCTCAACAGCATATTCCAACTCCCCATCGACCAACACGGGGGCCGGAGGATCAACAGAGGGAACAACGGGCTCCACATATTTCCGCAACAAAGATCTATTGAAGACATTTTGAATAGCAAAAGAGGCCGGAAGCGCCAGGCAAAAGGACAATGGATTAATAATCTCAGAAATCCTATAAGGACCAATAAACCGAGGCTTAAACTTAGGGGAAGAAACCTTCATAGGAACATGACGGGAAGATAACCAAACCAGATCCCCAACCCGAAGCCGGGAACCAATACACCGACAACGGTTAGCAAAACGTTGAGCCTCCTCCTGAGACAGCACCAAATTGTCCACCACATGAGCCCAAATCTGCTGCAACCTGCCGACCACAGAATCCACACCAGGAAGGTCAGAAGGCTCAACCTGCCCAGAAGAAAAACGAGGATGAAAACCAAAATTACGAAAAAAAGGCAAAACCAAAGTAGCCGAACTAACCCGATTATTAAGGGCAAACTCGGCCAATGGCAAAAAAGCCACCCAATCATCCTGATCAGCAGACACAAAGCATCTCAAATAGGTCTCTAAGGTCTGATTAGTTCGCTCAGTCTGGCCATTTGTCTGAGGATGAAATGCAGAAGAAGAAGACAAATCAATGCCCAGCTTGGCACAAAAGGCCCACCAAAACCTAGAAACAAACTGGGAACCTCTGTCGGACACAATATTCTCCGGAATACCATGCAAACGGACCACATGCTGAAAAAACAACGGAACCAAATCAGAAGAAGAAGGCAATTTAGGCAAAGGTACCAAATGAACCATCTTAGAGAATCAGTCACAAACAACCCAGATAACCGACATCCTTTGGGAAACAGGAAGATCGGAAATAAAATCCATAGAAATATGCGTCTAGGGCCTCTCAGGGACCGGCAATGGCAAAAGCAACCCACTAGCACGGGAGCAACAAGGCTTGGCCCACGCACAAGTCCCACAGGACTGCACAAAAGACCGCACATCACGCGACAAAGAAGGCCACCAAAAGGACCTGCCAACCAAGTCTCTGGTACCAAAAATACCAGGATGACCAGCCAACACAGAACAATGAACCTCAGAAATCACTCTACTGGTCCATCTGTCAGGAACAAACAGTTTCCCCACAGGACAACAATCAGGTTTGTCAGCCTGAAATTTCTGAAGAACCCGTCGTAAATCAGGAGAAATGGCAGAAAGGACCACCCCTTCCTTCAAAATACTGACTGTTTCCAAGACCTCAGGAGAATCAGGCAAAAAACTCCTAGAGAGGGCATCAGCCTTAACATTCTTAGTACCAGGAAGGTACGAGACCACAAAATCAAAACGAGAAAAAAACAAGGACCATCGAGCCTGCCTAGGATTCAACCGTTTGGCAGACTCGAGGTAAATCAAATTCTTATGGTCAGTCAAGACCACAATACGGTGCTTAGCTCCCTCAAGCCAATGTCGCCACTCCTCAAACGCCCACTTCATAGCCAACAACTCCCGATTGCCGACGTCATAATTGCGTTCCGCAGGCGAAAATTTACGGGAAAAGAAGGCACACGGTTTCATCAAGGAACCAACAGGATCCCTCTGAGACAAAACGGCCCCTGCCCCAATCTCAGGAGCGTCAACCTCAACCTGAAACGGAAGAGAAACATCCGGTTGGCGCAACACTGGAGCAGAAGAAAAATGACGTTTAAGTTCTTGAAAGGCAGAGACAGCCGCAGAGGGCCAATTTGCCACATCAGCGCCCTTCTTAGTCAAATCAGTCAAGGGTTTAACCACGCTGGAAAAATTAGCAATGAAACGGCGATAAAAATCAGCGAAACCCAAAAATTTCTGAAGGCTCTTCACGGATGTAGGCTGAATCCAATCATGAATGGCCTGAACCTTAACCGGATCCATCTCTATAGGTAAGGGAGAAGAAATAAAGCCCAAGAAGGAAACCTTCTGCACCCCAAAAAGACACTTAGACCCTTTCACAAACAAGGCATTGTCACGAAGGATCTGAAACACCATCCTGACCTGCTGCACATGAGACTCCCAATCATCGGAAAAAATCATAATATCGTCCAAATATATGATCAAGAATTTATCAAGATAACTCCAGAAGATATCATGCATGAAGGACTGAAAAACAGATGGAGCATTATAGAGTCCGAATGGCATCACAAGGTATTCAAAATGGCCTTCGGGCGTGTTAAACGCAGTTTTCCATTCATCACCCTGCTTTATACGAACAAGATTATAAGCCCCCCGAAGGTCAATCTTGGTAAACCAACTAGCTCCCTTAATCTTAGCAAACAAATTAGAAAGCAAAGGCAAGGGGTATTGAAACTTGACCATGATCTTATTTAAGAGGCGATAATCAATACAGGGCCTCAAAGAACCATCTTTTTTAGCAATGAAAATGAACCCCGCTCCCAACGGTGAAGAAGATGGACGAATATGCCCCTTCTCCAAAGACTCCTTAATATAACTCCGCATGGCGGTATGTTCAGGTACAGAAAGGTTGAATAGACGACCCTTAGGAAACTTACAGCCTGGAATCAAATTAATAGCACAATCACAGTTCCTATGCGGTGGAAGGAAACTGGACTTAGGCTCATCGAATACATCCTGAAAATCAGACAAAAACTCAGGAATTTCAGAAGAGAGAGAAGGAATGATTGACATCAGAGGAACATCATTATGAACCCCCTGACAACCCCAACTAGTTACAGACATGGACTTCCAATCCAAAACAGGATTATGGACAGGGGCAGACTGGGCCAGGTGGCCGGGTGGCATATGCCCCCCGGGCTAGTCCCTGAGCAGCTGTTTAGGGCCTCGTGACCACTTGCTGCTTTAGAAGCACTGCACCTTTAAATTCTGCAGCCAGGACGCCGGCACTTCCTATCAGCAGCAGTGGCTGGTGAGGAGGATTCATGGGCTCCTTCCCTTCCCTGGACCCCTGCAGCCAGGACATGTGCGGTGCTCGGTGCTGGCTCTGCCTCCTGCTGGGCTGCCATTGGGGCTTCTCTTCTTCTCCTGCTGCATACAGCAACCTCTGGACGGGAAATAATGGTAAGATGCAAAATGCATCTAATAGTCTGTGTGCAGTGAGGGAAGGTGGTGTTTTACTGAGGTGTCTACTGTGTGGTAACAGGTTTCCTTGTGTGCATTACTGTGTACTGAGGTGGGCTGGGGGAGGGGCTATAATAAGGGTCTGCTGCTAACAAGTATATGAGGTGATGGCTGTACGTTACCATGTATGTTATAAGGGGCTGGGGTCAGGGGCGGACTGGGCCAGGTGGCAGGGTGGCATATGCCCCCCGGGCTAGTCCCTGAGCAGCTATTTAGGGCCTCGTGACCACTTGCTGCTTTAGAAGCACTGCACCTTTATATTCTGCAGCCAGGACGCCGGCACTTCCTATCAGCAGCAGCGGCCGGTGAGGAGGATTCATGGGCTCCTTCCCTTCCCTGGACCCCTGCAGCCAGGACATGTGCGGTGCTCGGTGCTGGCTCTGCCTCCTGCTGGGCTGCCATTGGGGCTTCTCTTCTTCTCCTGCTGCATACAGCAACCTCTGGACGGGAAATAATGGTAAGATGCAAAAAGCAACTAATAGTCTGTGTGCAGTGAGGGAAGGTGGTGTTTTACTGAGGTGTCTACTGTGTGGTAACAGGTTTCCTTGTGTGCATTACTGTGTACTGAGGTGGGCTGGGGGAGGGGCTATAATAAGGGTCTGCTGCTAACAAGTATATGAGGTGATGGCTGTACGTTACCATGTATGTTATAAGTGGCTGGGGTGCTACTACACTGTGTGTGGGGATGTGAGACTAATGCTATGGGCTGGGGAATCCTACACTGTGCAGCGCTGTATGTAATGCTATGGCCTGGGGAATCCTACACTGTGCAGCGCTGTATGTAATGCTATGGCCTGGGGAATCCTACACTGTGCAGCGCTGTATGTAATGCTATGGGCTGGGGAATCCTACACTGTGCTGCGCTCTATGTAATGCTATGGCCTGGGGAATCCTACACTGTGCTGCGCTGTATGTAATGCTATGGGCTGGGGAATCCTACACTGTGCTGCGCTGTATGTAATGCTATGGGCTGGGGAATCCTACACTGTGCAGCGCTGTATGTAATGCTATGGGTTGGGGAATCCTACACTGTGCTGCGCTGTATGTAATGCTATGGCCTGGGAAATCCTACACTGTGCTGCGCTGTATGTAATGCTATGGCCTGGGAAATCCTACACTGTGCTGCGCTGTATGTAATGCTATGGCCTGGGGAATCCTACACTGTGCTGCGCTGTATGTAATGCTATGGCCTGGGGAATCCTACACTGTGCTGCGCTGTATGTAATGCTATGGCCTGGGGAATCCTACACTGTGCTGTGCTGCGCTGTATGTAATGCTATTTGCTGGGGAATCCTACACTGTGCTGCGCTGTACAGTATGTGGTGTGATGGGCTGGGGGTGTTACACTGTAAACTGTGTGTCATGAGCTCTGTGGATTTTCCCTGAGCAAATGAGAAGTTTGTGTATCTGGATGAAAGCATGCAGAGGCTAAAGGGGTGGTCTGGCGGTCTGCAACAACATTTCACCCTAAATGTCTATTTAAAGGGGTTGTCTTCTTGTCTGGCCTTAAAGTGACTTCAGACTTGTAACCTATGTGACGCTGCACGGTGTGAGGCTTCTCTGGAGCCAGGAGCTGTGGGCGCATGACTGACAGTATCTATCATTTTCATACATGCGGTCACATGCCGACTAGATGTTCGCAGCTTCACTCAATGCCAGTATACTGAGAGAGGCGGAAACAGGCTAGCTGGAATGTGGACGGAAGTATGTAAATCACATACTAGCAGACATGTGTCTGCGGCTTTTGGCTCCTGAGAATCCTCACAGCGTGTCGTGCACCCAATGTGAAGATTCACAAGTCTGCAGTCTCAGAGTGACTGCAGACTTGTAGCCTAAGACTGGACAACCCCTTTAATTTAATAATTAGAATCATTTTTCTAGTATGCGTTAATTAAAAATTCCCCAGTGACCGCAGCCGAGCCCCCTGATAAGATCCGTTGGAGTATCCCAACATGCGCTAAGGGGTCGCAAATTTAATGTATTCAGAATGGAAGTGGAAAAAAAAGAAGAGTTACAGCAGAGAGGGAGCCGTCGGACATTGTTACTTAAAATATTTTAGAAACGTGATTCAATGATTACATTAGATATAGACATTTAGGATGAACTTCAAATTTCGTTTCAGACCACCCCCTTTTACCTCTTCAGCCCAGGGGCCGTTTTCCATTTTCATTTTTTCCTCTCCTTTTTCCAGGAGCCATATATTTCTTATTTTTTTCATCAATATAGCTGTATGAGGGCTAATTTTTTGCAGGGCGAGATGTACTTTTGAATGGTACCATTGACTTTTCCATATAGTGTACTGGAAAATGGGGGGAAAAAATTTCAAGTGCAGCGAAATTGTAAAACAATGCAATTCCAAAATTGTTTATTGGATGTTTTTATGTACCATGTCTACTATATGGTAAAACTGACCTGGTAATATGATTCTCCAGGTCAGTATGAGTGCGCAGATACCCAACATGTGCAGTTTATATTTTATTTAATTGGTGCAAAAAATTCCAAAATTTGTATACATTTTTTTTTTTTTTGGACATTTATCATAATTTTCAGAGACCCGTAGCGTTTTCAGTTTTTTGGGAGTAGGGACTGGGTAATAACTTATTTTTTGTGTCTTGAGCTGACGTTTTTATTATTTATTGATAGTTTGATCGTCT
Source organism: Ranitomeya imitator (assembly GCF_032444005.1). Lineage (NCBI taxonomy): Eukaryota > Metazoa > Chordata > Amphibia > Anura > Dendrobatidae > Ranitomeya > Ranitomeya imitator. The sequence goes on from NC_091286.1 coordinate 467,796,193, forward strand.
CTTAATGCATTTTATTGCTATGTTGCGGTGGCAAAGAAATGTAAGGCTATATGCACACGTTGCGGATTTGGCTGTGGATCCGGAGCGGATTGGCAAACGAATCCGAGTGAGTGAAATTGATTGTCAGTGTTGCTTCCTAGCTACTTTCACACTAGCGTCGTACTCGGCCCGTCGCAGTGCGTCGGGCCGACGTACTGACGCTAGCAGTGAATGCGCCGCACAACGGGAGCAGCGGATGCTGTTTTTCAGCACGCACGCGCGGTCGGAAATGGCGGACACGACGCTGCAAAAAAAATTACATGTAACTTTTTTGCTGCTGACAGTCCGCCACAACACGACGCAACCGTCGCAAGACGGTTGCGACGTGTGGCAAAGCGTCGCAATGCGACGCTAATGTAAGTCAATGGAGAAAAAACGTATCCTGCAAGCACTTTTGCAGGATGCGTTTTTCTACAAAACGACGCATAGCGACGTGCAGTGCACGACGCTAATGTGAAAGTAGCCTAAGTGGACAGTTTCCTTTCACAGAAGTTTGATTTACTTGGAGTTATTTTCTGTTGTTTAAATGTTCCCTTTATTTTTTTGAGCAGTGTATAAACTATAGGATGTCTCAGATGACTGTTTTTATGTTTTATAATGGTGATGGATAGATTTTTTTCTTGACTGTGCCCATTCAAGTCTATGGTTACAAAAAAATAATCAAATGCCACATCTAATTTTTGCTAATACATTGCAATCCTGTAACATAGGAAACTGTAAATTTTCCTGTAAATGATTAATAGCTGCTCCTGTAAAAAAAAAAAAAAAATGGACAGCACACAGATGACAAGGGAGAAAAAGTCATCCGACTTTTCTGGATTGAAACTCATTAAATGATTTTATGTACAGTTGTGTGAATCTGCCTTCACATGCAGAAGATTAAGGCCGGGTGCACACCATCGGGAATTAGCAGCGCTGTGGATGCAGAGCATGTCCGCTATGTCCAAAGCGCTGCTGTCTATTGAACGCAGGTGAATCCGCATGTGTTCACTGAACCGTGCAGATTCACCACATCTAATACATTCTATTGGTGAAATTTGTCTTGCGGTCACGAGCAGCTCCACAAGAGAAATAGACATGCTGTGGTCTGGAGAGACGCGCTGCATGTCCGTGTCCGCGGGTGATCCGCAGGCGACTATGGACGCATAGTGGACATGGGATGTCTTGACATCCCATCCACTTTGCTGTACCATCCGGCCGCTGTGGGTTTGACACTGCATAAGTACACAGCGTCAAACCTGCAGCAATTACTGATCGTGGGCACATACCCTCACAGTTTGTAATATACTACTAACATACCATTGATTTCACTCTCTCTGTGCTCATCAAGTATTTATTCAGTTTGCATATAACCAATCACGAGCAAATGTTGTGGTAACAACTGAGAGAAATTTAAATGAGAGGTTGGCTCATACTTGCGTATGCATCATGTATGGAGCGGTCACGTGACAAGTACAGAAAATATGCAGTTTGAATATGGCAGAAATTATGAGGATAAAATGCAACTTCCAGGCAGCAAACGTTTGTTTCTGATAACCGAATCTGTTCTTGTATCTGTGTGTCTGTAGTAAGCTTGATTCTGTTCCCATATACTGTACATACTGTACATGTCCTGAGCTCAGTTCTGTTCCCATATCAATGTGGTAAGCTCGGTTTTGCTCCCGTATCTATTTGGTAAGCTTGGTTGCTGTTTTATGCAGCAGCATGAGGTAAGTTGTTTAAAAATGGGCCGCCACAACTTCTGAGCCACTGTTGTGTGCCTGACCCCAGGCTAAAATTTGCCAGCCAGCCCCTGCAGAAAGGGCTTATTTACATTCCGATATTTGTGTCCCATTGACTTGCATTGGTATCGTGTATCGGTATCGGCGATATCCGATATTTTTTGGATATCGGGCGATCCAATCCAATACCAATACTTCTGGGTATCGGAAGGTATCGCTTAACACTAATGTTGAGGAGTATATATAAGTTATATGGTTTAGCAGTGATAAACAATAAATCTCCCGCACTTATAAAAAATTTAACCCCTTTACCCCCAAGGGTGGTTTGCACGTTAATGACCGGGCCAATTTTTACAATTCTGACCACTGTCCCTTTATGAGGTTATAACTCTGGAACGCTTCAACGGATCCCAGTGAATCTGACATTGTTTTCTCGTGACATATTGTACTTCATGACAATGGTAAAAATTATTTGATAGTACCTGCGTTTATTTGTGAAAAAAACGGAAATTTGGCGAAAATTATGAAAATTTCGCAATTTTCCAACTTTGAATTTTTATGCAATTAAATCACAGAGATATGTCACACAAAATACTTAATAAGTAACATTTCCCACATGTCTACTTTACATCAGCATAATTTTGGAACCAAAATTTTTTTTTGTTAGGGAGTTATAAGGGTGAAAAGTTGACCAGCAATTTCTCATTTTTACAACACCAATTTTTTTTAGGGACCACATCTCATTTGAAGTCATTTTGAGGGGTCTATATGATAGAAAATAACCAAGTTTGACACCATTCTATAAACTGCACCCCGTAAGGTGCTCAAAACCATATTCAAGAAGTTTATTTACCCTTCTGGTGCTTCACATGAATTTTTGGAATGTTTAAATAAAAATGAACATTTAACTTTTTTTCACAAAAAATTTAATTCAGCTCCAATTTGTTTTATTTTACCAAGGGTAACAGGAGAATATGGACCCCAAACATTGTTGTACAATTTGTCCTGAGTACGCCAATACCCCACATGTGGGGGTAAACCACTGTTTGGGCGCATGGCACAGCTCGGAAGCGAAGGAGCGCCATTTGACTTTTCAATGCAAAATTGACTGGAATTGAGATGGGACGCCATGTTTTGTTTGGAGAGCCCCTGATGTGCCTAAACATTGAAACCCCCCACAAATGACACCATTTTGGAAAGTAGACCCCCTAAGGAACTTATCTAGAGGTGTGGTGAGCACTTTGACCCACCTAGTGCTTCACAGAAGTTTATAATGCAGAACCGTAAAAATAAAAAATCATATTTTTTCACAAATATTATCTTTTCGCCCCCAATTTTTTATTTTTCCAAGGGTAAGAGAAGAAATTGGACCCCAAAAGTTGTTGTACAATTTGTCCTGAGTACGCTGATACCCCATATGTGGGGGTAAACCACTGTTTGGGCGGATGGGAGAGCTCGGAAAGGAAGGAGCCCTGTTTGACTTTTCAATGCAAAATTGACAGGAATTGAGATGGGATGCCATGTTGCGTTTGGAGAGCCACTGATGTGCCTAAACATTGAAACCCCCCACAAGTAACAGCATTTTGGAAAGTAGACCCCCTAAGGAACTTATCTAGATGTGTGGTGAGTAGTGTTGAGCGATACCGTCCGATACTTGAAAGTATCGGTATCGGATAGTATCGGCCGATACCCGAAAAATATTGGATATCGCCGATACCGATATCCGATACCAATACAAGTCAATGGGACACCAAGTATCGGAATGTATCCAGATGGTTCCCAGGGTCTGAAGGAGAGGAAACTCTCCTTCAGGCCCTGGGATCCATAGTGAGGTGTAAAATAAAGAATTAAAATAAAAAATATTGATATGCTCACCTCTCCGGCGGCCCCTGGACATCACGCTGGTAACCGGCCGGCTTCTTTGTTTAAAATGAGCGCCTTTATGACCTGCGAATGACGTCGCGGCTTCTGATTGGTCGCGTGCCGCCCATGTGACCGGCACGCGACCAATCAGAAGCCGCGACGTCATTTGCAGGTCCTTAATTCCTAGAATTAGGAATTTTGTGAATGAGAATGACGTCGCGGCTTCTGATTGGTCGCGTGCCGCCCATGTGACCGCCACGCGACCAATCAGAAGCCGGGACGTCATTCTCAGGTCCTAAAGGCGCTCATTTTAAACAAAGAAGCCGGCCGGTTACCAGCGTGATGTCCAGGGGCCGCCGGAGAGGTGAATATACCAATATTTTTTATTTTAATTCTTTGTTTTACACATCCCTATTGATCCGATACCGATACCCGATACCACAAAAGTATCGGATCTTGGTATCGGAATTCCGATACCGCAAGTATCGGTCGATACCCGATACTTGCGGTATCGGAATGCTCAACACTAGTGGTGAGCGCTTTGACCCACCAAGGGCTTCACAGAAGTTCATAATGGAGAGCCGTAAAAATAAAACAAAAATTTTTTCCCACAAAAATTATTTTTTAGCCCCCAGTTTTGTATTTTCCTGAGGGTAACAGGAGAAATTGGACCCCAAAATTTGTTGTCCAATTTGTCCTGAGTGCGCTGATACCCCATATGTGGGGGGAGGAACCACTGTTTGGGCGCATGAGAGGGCTCGGAAGGGAAGGAGCTCCATTTGGAATGCAGACTTAGATGGAATGGTCTGCAGGTGTCACATTGCATTTGCAGAGCCCCTAATGTACCTAAACAGTAGAAACCCCCCACAAGTGACACCATTTTGGAAACTAGACCCCCTAAGGAACTCATCTAGATGTGTTGTGAGAGTTTTGAACCCCCAAGTGTTTCACTACAGTTTGTAACGCAGAGCCGTGAAAATTTTAAAAAAAATCTTTCCCCCCAAAATTATTTTTTAGCCCCCAGTTTTGTATTTTCCCGAGGGTAAGAGGAGAAATTCGACCCCAAAAGTTGTTGTCCAATTTGTCCTGAGTACGCTGATACCCCATATGTTGGGGGGAACCACCGTTTGGGCACATGGAAGGGCTCGGAAGGGAAGGAGTGCCATTTGGAATGCAGACTTAGATGGAATGGTCTGCAGGCGTCACATTGCGTTTGCAGAACCCCTAATGCACCTAAACAGTAGAAACCCCCCACAAGTGACCCCATATTGGAAACTAGACCCCCAGGGAACTCATCTAGATGTGTTGTGAGAACTTTGAACCCCCAAGTGTTTCACTACAGTTTATAACGCAGAGCCGTAAAAATAAAAAATATTTTTTTTCCCCACAAAAATTATTTTTTAGCCCCCAGTTTTGTATTTTCACAAGGGTAACAGGAGAAATTGGACCGCAAAAGTTGTTGTCCTATTTGTCCTGAGTACGCTGATACCCCATATGTTGGGGTAAACCCCTGTTTGGGCACACGGGAGAGCTCGGAAGGGAAAAAGCACTGTTTTACTTTTTCAACGCAGAATTGGCTGGAATTGAGATCGGATGCCATGTCGCGTTTGGAGAGCTCTGATGTGCCTAAACAGTGGAAACCCCCAAGTATAACTGAAACCCTAATCCAAACACTCCCCTAACCCTAATTCCAACGGTAACCCTAACCACACCTCTAACCCTGACACACCCCTAACCCTAATACCAACCCTATTCCAAACTGTAAATGTAATCTAAACCCTAACTGTAACTTTACCCCAACCCAAACTGTAGCCCTAGCCCTAACCCTAGCCCTAACCCTAACCCTAACCCTAGCCCTAACCCTAACCCTAGCCCTAACCCTAGCCCTAACCCTAACCCTAACCCTAGCCCTAACCCTAACTCTAACCCTAGCCCTAGCCCTAACCCTAGCCCTAACCCTAGCCCTAACCCTAGCCTTAGCCCTAACCCTAGCCCTAACCCTAACCCTAGCCCTAACCCTAGCCCTAATGGGAAAATGGAAATAAATACATTTTTTTAATTTTTCCCTAACTAAGGGGGTGATGAAGGGGGGTTTGATTTACTTTTATAGTGGGTTTTTAGCGGATTTTTATGATTGGCAGCCGTCACACACTGAAAGACGCTTTTTATTGCAAAAAATATTTTTTGCATTACCACATTTTGAGAGCTATAATTTTTCCATATTTTGGTCCACAGAGTCATATGAGGTCTTGTTTTTTGCGGGACGAGTTGACGTTTTTATTGGTAACATTTTCGGGCACGTGACATTTTTTGATCGCTTTTTATTCAGATTTTTGTGAGGCAGAATGACCAATAACCTGCTATTCATGAATTCCTTTTGGGGGAGGCGTTTATACCGTTCCGCGTTTGGTAAAATTGATAAAGCAGTTTTATTCTTCGGGTCAGTACGATTACAGCGACACCTCATTTATATCATTTTTTTATGTTTTGGCGCTTTTATACGATAAAAACTATTTTATAGAAAAAATAATTATTTTTGCATCGCTTTATTCTCAGGACTATAACTTTTTTATTTTTTTGCTGATGATGCTGTATTGCAGCTCGTTTTTTGCGGGACAAGATGAAGTTTTCAGCGGTACCATGTTTATTTATATCTGTCTTTTTGATCGCGTGTTATTTCACTTTTTGTTCGGCGGTATGATAATAAAGCGTTGTTTTTTGCCTCGTTTTTTTTTTTTCTTACGGTGTTTACTGAAAGGGTTAACTAGTGGACCAGTTTTATAGGTCGGGCCGTTACGGACGCGGCGATACTAAATATATGTACTTTTATTTTTTTTTTTTATTTATTTAGATAAAGAAATGTATTTTTTTTTACACATTTGGAAATTTTTTTTTTTACTTTGTCCCGGGGGGGACATCACAGATCGGTGATCTGACAGTGTGCACAGCACTCTGTCAGATCACCGATCTGATAGCAGTGCAGGCTGCTTCACAGTGCCTGCTCTGAGCAGGCTCTGTGAAGCCACCTCCCTCCCTGCAGGACCCGGATCCGTGGCCATCTTGGATCCGGGCCTGGAGCAAGCAGGGAGGGAGGTAAGACCCTCACAGCGGGGGGCTCAGGGAAGCCCGCAGGGAGCCCCCTCCCTGCGCGATGCTTCCCTGCACCGCCGGCACATCGCGATCATCTTTGATCGCGGTGTGCCAGGTGTTAATGTGCCGGGGGTGGTCCGTAACCGCTCCTGGCACATAGTGCCGGATGTCAGCTGCGATAGGCAGCTGACACCCGGCCGCGATCGGCCGCGCTCCCCCCATGAGCGCCGCCGATCGCGCTGGACTACTATCCCGTCCGTGGTCATAGGGGCCCACCCCACCTCGACGGGATAGTACGTCCGATGTCAGAAAGGGGTTAATAAAAATCCTACCGACAATTATGTTAAAGAAATGAAAATTCTCACAAAAAAAGGTTTGGATTTGGGATTCATCAATAAACAGGAGTTTGAATTTATGAATTATGGACCACCTAAATTAGCAGTATTTTACTATCTACCCAAAATACATAAAGATGCTAATAACCCCCCTGGTAGACCTATTGTTTCAGGCATTCAGTGTCTAACAGCTAATACGTCCAAGCTTGTTGATTTACATTTACAGCCCATTGTACCACTGCTGCCATCCCACCTGAAAGACAGCTCACATGTTTTAAAGCTATTACAAACAGTTGAATGGCGTGAAGAATATATTATGGGCACTTTGGACATAACTTCTCTTTACACGGTCATTGATCATAATAAAGGTTGTCAGGCGGCCCAGTATTTTTTAAACAAACTGTCTGAGGTTCCTCCAGAACAGATAGAATTTTTAGGTGAATTGATGAACTTCATTTTAACCCATAATTACTTTGTATACCAGGATGACTACTACTCCCAGCAGTGGGGGACCGCTATGGGGACCAGGTTCGCGCCCAGTTATGCTAACCTCTATGTGGGGAGTTGGGAAGAACAGTATATATACCCAGGAGGTTGCCTGCGCGCGAACCTGGTCCTCTGGAGGCGTTTTATTGATGACATTGTTTTTATTTGGTCTGGTGGTTGGGATACTCTAAACCAGTTTTTAATGGATATAAATAAAAATCAGTATTTTTTAAAGTTCACCTCCACCACCAGTACCACTGAGATACATTTTTTAGACTTGAAGATTTTTATTGAGGATTTTAAAATTCAAACATGTACTTTTATAAAACCCACTGACACGAACAGCTATATCCCCTTAGATAGTTGTCATCTCCCGAGCTGGCTGCTTAACATCCCGAAAAGCCAGTTTACCAGGATTTATCGCAATTGCTCGAGACTTCATGATTTTGAAGTGGAGTCGTCAACTCTAACAAAAAAATTTTTAGAAAAAGGCTATGATAAAGGAATGTTGAAAAAAATCAAAAGAAATGGCCTTGATCAAATCTAGACAAGAACTGATCAATCCAGTCCCCAGAGATACGGAAAATGCGGACTTTATCCCTATTATAACGAGATATAACACCAACTCAAATTTTCTTAGAAAGATAGTCAGTAAACACTGGCATATCTTAAAAAATGACAAGATCCTGGGTGAGGTTATTACGAATAAGCCTCGTTTTGTATACAGAAAATCCCACAACTTGGGAAATTTAATTGCCCCTACGGTACAGAAGAAGCCCTTCCCTATGGTACAATCCTCTATTTGTCATACCAAGCTTAAAGGATTTTTTCCGTGCCATAAATGTAACATGTGCAAAAACACTATCACACAAAAATGCACTGATATTAAGAATGGAGACAGGAGGATCCAAATTAATGGCTTCATTACATGCTCCACCACATGGGTAATCTATATTTTAGAGTGCCCCTGTGGGAAATTATATGTGGGTAGGACTAAACATCCTTTAAAAACTAGGATCAGTGAGCATGTTAGGAACATTAAGAACCAATTTATGGGACATCCACTTTCCCAGCATTTTATAGAACATCATAAAGGACTGACACATATGATGAAAGTCTCGGGCATAGCCACGGTACACCAACACTGGAGGGGCGGTGATTACATCAAAGCGATGTCTAGCACTGAGACTGAATGGATTTTCATCTTGGATACGATTGTGCCAAGAGGTTTGAATATTGGCACGGAACTTTTTGGCTTCCAATGAGCAATTTGCAATATGGGAGACAGACTATATAAGGACTTAGACTACAGAGCTGAGATCATCCCTGAGGAAGGAGACAGACGTCTCCGAAACGCGTTGGTAGATTGATCTCACTGCACTCCGTACTTTCTTTCACTCTCGGGTTCGGGTAAGTACGGTACGTGACTGGTTACATCACGAAGGTCCTGCGCACCGCTTTCACTCCATGCGGCGGCGTCCGGCTTCACAAGACCACGCTCCCACCCGGAGATCGGCTTAACCGGCCGGAGCAGCCACTTGTTTTGGACTCTTTCCCTGCCTGTTGGGAGCATATTGGGAGACCTTCTGGAGCCACATCGGCAACACTTCAGCCTGTTATGGCTGGCAATCAGGCAACACAGCGTGCAGTAATCAGCGCACATACAGAGATCTGGCAATAACCAAAAACAATAGGACGAGCTCTGAGACGTGGAATCTCTGTAGACTGCAGTACCTGATCTATCCTCACACAACTATAAGCAGCAGTGGATTGCGCCTATCACTACCTATGCAACTCGGCACTGCCTGAGGAGCTGACTAGCCTGAAGATAGAAATACAAGCCTGACTTACCTCAGAGAAATACCCCAAAGGAATAGGCAGCCCCCCACATATAATGACTGTTAGCAAGATGAAAAGACAAACGTAGGAATGAAATAGATTCAGCAAAGTGAGGCCCGATATTCTAGACAGAGCGAGGATAGCAAAGAGAACTATGCAGTCTACAAAAAACCCTAAAACGAAAACCACGCAAAGGGGCAAAAAGACCCACCGTGCCGAACTAACAGCACGGCGGTGCACCCCTTTGCTTCTCAGAGCTTCCAGCAAAAGTTAATAGCAAGCTGGACAGAAAAAACAGAAAACAAACTAGAAGCACTTATCTAGCAGAGCAGCAGGCCCAAGGAAAGATGCAGTAGCTCAGATCCAACACTGGAACATTGACAAGGAGCAAGGAAGACAGACTCAGGTGGAGCTAAATAGCAAGGCAGCCAACGAGCTCACCAAAACACCTGAGGGAGGAAGCCCAGAGACTGCAATACCACTTGTGACCACAGAAGTGAACTCAGCCACAGAATTCACAACAGTACCCCCCCCTTGAGGAGGGGTCACCGAACCCTCACCAGAACCCCCAGGCCGACCAGGATGAGCCACATGAAAGGCACGAACAAGGTCTGGGGCATGGACATCAGAGGCAAAAACCCAGGAATTATCTTCCTGAGCATAACCCTTCCATTTGACCAGATACTGGAGTTTCCGTCTAGAGACACGAGAATCCAAAATCTTCTCCACAATATACTCCAATTCCCCCTCCACCAAAACAGGGGCAGGAGGCTCCACAGATGGAACCATAGGTGCCACGTATCTCCTCAACAACGACCTATGGAATACATTATGTATGGAAAAGGAGTCTGGGAGGGTCAGACGAAAAGACACCGGATTGAGAATCTCAGAAATCCTATACGGACCAATAAAACGAGGTTTAAATTTAGGAGAGGAAACCTTCATAGGAATATGACGAGAAGATAACCAAACCAGATCCCCAACACGAAGTCGGGGTCCCACACGGCGTCTGCGATTAGCGAAAAGCTGAGCCTTCTCCTGGGACAAGGTCAAATTGTCCACTACCTGAGTCCAGATCTGCTGCAACCTGTCCACCACAGAATCCACACCAGGACAGTCCGAAGACTCAACCTGTCCTGAAGAGAAACGAGGATGGAACCCAGAATTGCAGAAAAATGGAGAGACCAAGGTAGCCGAGCTGGCCCGATTATTAAGGGCGAACTCAGCCAACGGCAAAAATGACACCCAATCATCCTGGTCAGCGGAAACAAAACATCTCAGATATGTTTCCAAGGTCTGATTGGTTCGTTCGGTCTGGCCATTAGTCTGAGGATGGAAGGCCGAGGAGAAAGATAGGTCAATGCCCATCCTACCACAAAAGGCTCGCCAGAACCTCGAGACAAACTGGGAACCTCTGTCAGAAACAATATTCTCAGGAATGCCATGTAAACGAACCACATGCTGGAAGAACAAAGGCACCAAATCAGAGGAGGAAGGCAATTTAACCAAGGGCACCAGATGGACCATTTTAGAAAAGCGATCACAGACCACCCAAATGACCGACATTTTTTGAGAAACGGGAAGGTCAGAAATGAAATCCATCGAAATATGTGTCCAAGGCCTCTTCGGGACCGGCAAGGGCAAAAGCAACCCACTGGCACGTGAACAGCAGGGCTTAGCCCTAGCACAAATTCCACAGGACTGCACAAAAGCACGCACATCCCGTGACAGAGACGGCCACCAGAAGGATCTAGCAACCAACTCCCTGGTACCAAAGATTCCTGGATGACCGGCCAGCACCGAACAATGAAGTTCAGAGATAACTTTACTAGTCCACCTATCAGGGACGAACAGTTTCTCGGCCGGACAACGATCAGGTTTATTAGCCTGAAATTTCTGCAACACTCTCCGCAAATCAGGGGAGATGGCAGACACAATGACTCCTTCCTTGAGGATACTCGCCGGCTCAGATAACCCCGGAGAGTCGGGCACAAAACTCCTAGACAGAGCATCCGCCTTCACATTTTAAGAGCCCGGAAGGTATGAAATCACAAAATCAAAACGAGCAAAAAATAACGACCAACGGGCCTGTCTAGGATTCAAGCGCTTGGCAGACTCAAGATAAGTAAGGTTCTTATGATCAGTCAAAACCACCACGCGATGCTTAGCACCCTCAAGCCAATGACGCCACTCCTCGAATGCCCACTTCATGGCCAGCAACTCTCGGTTGCCCACATCATAATTACGCTCAGCAGCAGAAAATTTCCTGGAAAAGAAAGCACATGGTTTGAACACTGAGCAACCAGAACCTCTCTGTGACAAAACCGCCCCTGCACCAATCTCAGAAGCATCAACCTCGACCTGGAACGGAAGAGAAACATCAGGTTGACACAACACAGGGGCACAGCAAAAACGACGCTTCAAGTCCTGAAAAGCTTCCACGGCAGCAGAAGACCAATTAACCAAATCAGCACCCTTCTTGGTCAAATCGGTCAATGGTCTGGCAATGCTAGAAAAATTACAGATGAAGCGACGATAAAAATTAGCAAAGCCCAGGAATTTCTGCAGACTTTTTAGAGATGTCGGCTGAGTCCAATCCTGGATGGCCTGAACCTTAACCGGATCCATCTCGATAGTAGAAGGGGAAAAGATGAACCCCAAAAATGAAACTTTCTGCACACCGAAGAGACACTTTGATCCCTTCACGAACAAGGAATTAGCACGCAGTACCTGGAAAACCATTCTGACTTGCTTCACATGAGACTCCCAATCATCTGAGAAGATCAAAATGTCATCCAAGTAAACAATCAAGAATTTATCCAGATACTCACGGAAAATGTCATGCATAAAAGACTGAAAAACAGATGGAGCATTGGCAAGTCCGAACAGCATCACCAGATACTCAAAATGACCCTCGGGCGTATTAAATGCCGTTTTCCATTCATCTCCCTGCCTGATTCTCACCAGATTATACGCACCACGAAGATCAATCTTAGTAAACCAACTAGCCCCCTTAATCCGAGCAAACAAGTCAGAAATCAATGGCAAGGGATACTGAAACTTAACAGTGATCTTATTAAGAAGGCGGTAATCAATACACGGTCTTAGCGAACCATCCTTCTTGGCTACAAAAAAGAACCCTGCTCCCAATGGTGACGACGATGGGCGAATATGTCCCTTCTCCAGGGACTCCTTCACATAACTGCGCATAGCGGTGTGTTCAGGTACGGACAAATTAAATAAACGACCCTTAGGGAATTTACTACCAGGAATCAAATCGATAGCACAATCACAATTCCTATGCGGAGGTAGGGCATCAGACTTCGACTCTTCAAATACATCCTGAAAGTCCGACAAGAACTCTGGGATGTCAGAAGGAATGGATGACGAAATAGACAAAAATGGAACATCACCATGTACTCCCTGACAACCCCAGCTGGTTACCGACATAGAGTTCTAATCCAATACTGGATTATGGGTTTGTAGCCATGGCAACCCCAACACGACCACATCATGCAAATTATGCAGTACCAGAAAGCGAATAACTTCCTGATGTGCAGGAGCCATGCACATGGTCAGCTGGGCCCAGTACTGAGGCTCATTCTTGGCCAAAGGTGTAGCATCAATTCCTCTCAACGGAATAGGACACCGCAAAGGCTCCAAGAAAAATCCACAACGTTTAGCATAATCCAAATCCATCAGATTCAGGGCAGCGCCTGAATCCACAAACGCCATGACAGAATACGATGACAAAGAGCACATTAAGGTAATGGACAAAAGGAATTTGGACTGTACAGTACCAATAACGGCAGAGCTATCGAACCGCCTAGTGCGTTTAGGACAATTAGAAATAGCATGAGTAGAATCACCACAATAGAAACACAGTCTGTTCAGACGTCTGTGTTCTTGCCGTTCTACTTTAGTCATAGTCCTGTCGCACTGCATAGGCTCAGGTTTACTCTCAGACAATACCGCCAGATGGTGCACAGATTTACGCTCGCGCAAGCGACGACCGATCTGAATGGCCAAGGACATAGACTCATTCAAACCAGCAGGCATAGGAAATCCCACCATTACATCCTTAAGAGCTTCAGAGAGACCCTTTCTGAACAAAGCCGCTAGTGCAGATTCATTCCACAGAGTGAGTACTGACCACTTCCTAAATTTCTGACAATATACTTCTACATCATCCTGACCCTGGCATAAAGCCAGCAGATTTTTCTCAGCCTGATCCACTGAATTAGGCTCATCGTAAAGCAATCCCAGCACCTGGAAAAATGCATCAACATTACTCAATGCAGAATCTCCTGGTGCAAGAGAAAACGCCCAGTCCTGTGGGTCGCCGCGCAAAAAAGAAATAATAATCAAAACCTGTTGAATAGGATTACCAGAAGAATGAGGTTTCAAGGCCAGAAATAGCTTACAATTATTTCTGAAGCTCAGGAACTTAGTTCTGTCACCAAAAAACAAATCAGGAATCGGAATTCTTGGTTCTAGCATCGATTTCTGATCAATAGTATCTTGAATCTTTTGTACATTTACAACGAGATTATCCATTGAGGAGCACAGAGCCTGAATATCCATGTCCACAGCTGTGTCCTGAAGCACTCTAATGTCTAGGGGAAAAAAAAGACTGAAGACAGAGCTAAGAAAAAAAAATGATGTCAGGATTTCTTTTTTCCCTCTATTGGGAATCGTTGGTGGCTCCTTGTACTGTTATGGCTGGCAATCAGGCAACACAACGTGCAGTAATCAGCGCACATACAGAGATCTGGCAATAACCAAAAACAATAGGACGAGCTCTGAGACGTGGAATCTCTGTAGACTGCAGTACCTGATCTATCCTCACACAACTATAAGCAGCAGTGGATTGCGCCTATCACTACCTATGCAACTCGGCACTGCCTGAGGAGCTGACTAGCCTGAAGATAGAAATACAAGCCTGACTTACCTCAGAGAAATACCCCAAAGGAATAGGCAGCCCCCCACATATAATGACTGTTAGCAAGATGAAAAGACAAACGTAGGAATGAAATAGATTCAGCAAAGTGAGGCCCGATATTCTAGACAGAGCGAGGATAGCAAAGAGAACTATGCAGTCTACAAAAAACCCTAAAACGAAAACCACGCAAAGGGGCAAAAAGACCCACCGTGCCGAACTAACAGCACGGCGGTGCACCCCTTTGCTTCTCAGAGCTTCCAGCAAAAGTTAATAGCAAGCTGGACAGAAAAAACAGAAAACAAACTAGAAGCACTTATCTAGCAGAGCAGCAGGCCCAAGGAAAGATGCAGTAGCTCAGATCCAACACTGGAACATTGACAAGGAGCAAGGAAGACAGACTCAGGTGGAGCTAAATAGCAAGGCAGCCAACGAGCTCACCAAAACACCTGAGGGAGGAAGCCCAGAGACTGCAATACCACTTGTGACCACAGAAGTGAACTCAGCCACAGAATTCACAACATCAGCCCTTCTGTTTATCAAGGACCTATCACTGGAGGTAGGAAGACGCCTAGATATCTTTTGCACTTTATCCTTCCAGCGGACTGTTATTCACGTCACAGTGATATTTATCTGGTTTGTCCTTACAGCATATTACTGTTGTTGTATCAGCTCATTGTGTTACAAAGGTCACCTAGTAGCGTTTTTATTGCTATCACCCAGCGCGTACCTGTATACACTTAGGTGTATACGACGTTTTAGAAACAATAAATCTTGCCTTTTTTGTATTGACCTTTTATGCACAGTGATGACTATTTAATTGTAATGGAACAAGGATGACTGATAAAACTTGGAGTAAATAAACATTTTATACTCCATTTATAAAAGGGAATCGGTCATGTTGCTAGGAAGCCCAAGTATAAATATTGCGTTACATTGCTACATCATAAAATATGTAAACAGTTTATTCCCTAGATTGCATTACTATGTCACAGACATGTCAGTTCTGTCATTACAGGTCGAGTAAGCATCATAATGACCTCAGTTATGCCCCAATGCTCATTATATGTTGGTATAGTCATAAATCATTGCAGAATTTATAAACATAAAATATAAACCTTTGGGAGCAGGAATATTCACTTGGTCAAAAGAGTATTTTAAATGTCTGAGTTTTAGTTTGATATGAACATCATTAAGAATAGTATATCTTGCCTGCAAAAGACATGATCTCTATAGCACTGTCAACAACATTTTATGCCATCCATCATCTTGGTCATAACCAGCTTGTTGTATTTCTGGTTGATTATATATATATATTGTTTCTTTTATGGTGTTTTTTTTTATTTCTAGCAAGTATGCTGTCAAAACACATTTCTAATCAACATTTCACCCTCTCAGTAAGCTAAAAGAGTCATCACTAGAGAATTATATGACCTCAACCTTAAAATCCCAAAGACCCTGGTCTTGTCTCATTTTGCATGGTTCTTTGGCAGACCTTTATTTTATGGACCACTCACTTTTCCTAAACACTTTCTATTCCTTTGACACTTGAAACATAAGGCTAGAGCTTAACACGGAAAAATGTATGTGGATTAGAGTCAGTGACATTTTACAGATTTTCGCTGCAGGATGCCATTTTGAGTTGTATGTTTTGTCATTTTGCTTAATATAATGTAACCTGATGTAGAAAAGTCTTTAAAAGGGGAAAATGTTGCTTTTCATCATAAAGCATGATGTAAGAATAACCCAGTTTTACTGTTTTCTTTTCCCAAAAGTAGACAAGTTTAAAATTATAAGAAAAAATAACAACATTTTTGCTCTCTTATTTATTTATCTTAAAAATTAATATTTTTTTAAAGAAAAAATATTTTTTGACCCATCTATTCCAAATGGCAAAGAGGAAAGAAAATATTTTTAATTGCTTCAAAATTAATCACTGATTCATTTATAAAACAGTTGCAAGAAAAACTAAGTGAACTGACACAACAGGCTTTCGCCTACCACGGAAACCTTCAAAAGAAACCTGAAGACCCACCTCTTCCGACAAGCCTACAACCTGCAGTTATCCCCAGTTTACTGAACCATCGCATGACCAGCTCTACCCTCTCCTAGTGTATCCTCACCCATCCCCTGTAGACTGTGAGCCCTCGTGGGCAGGGTCCTCCCTCCTTATGTACCTGTGGGTCTTGTTTTTGCTCACGTTTATTGTACTTGCCTATATTTGCCCCATGTAAAGTGCCATGGAATAAATGGCACTATAAAAATGTATAATAATAATAAGTGAACCTTTTGGAGTTGAGCAAATAAATTTGAGATGAATCAAATGGTTACATTTTGTTTAAGATTCACCTTCCCTCAGCTCTGCCTGTACCTTTCCTGCCACAGGTGGTCTACTAATCAGCTCTTCTGTCTTTTTTTTTCTGTCTCCTATTTTCTAATTTACTTTTCTTTTCCCCTATCTTTGCATCATTTCAAAAGGTGGGACACATGCCACTGATGCAGGTTACTCTCCACATGACATAGGGTCTAGTAAATGGAAGACCCATTTGTCAGTGCCCTTCAAGTAGCCTTCAATTCGAATTTTCCATAATTTGTAATTGCTCATGAATTTCATATGCAATTTCATTTGCAATTTAAAAAAAAAAAAATACGTCCGCCAATTTGGTAATCCATTTATGGCCAGCAAACGCTAAAACCCAATAAAATTCACTTCACCATTCATCTCTCTGGCCGCGATCAGGCATTGGGGGTAACGGTGCATCGTAACATTATGTTGTGATGTCACTATGTGCATTATGCCCTTACAATGCACAGTGACTGGGCAAGAAATTCTGATCCATATTGAAGAGGGATGGAGATGTGAAGAAAGAAGACTGGCTACATTGTTCAGTGGAGTGTCCAGAGAGATGTGCACTGAAATGAGAATTTATTTTTGTTTTTGTATCCTACATTTATCTAATGACACCTCAGAGCATGATATTGAACATTAAATTTGCCACAGATAAAGGTGTCACAAATCAAATTTGACCACTTGTGAGTTAAAGACTATGCATGCATGAGCTTTTGATGAGGTTTTTGATGTTGCAGATTTACTGAAACATTTCTGCACTTATTATGTAAATTTGGTTATGTATGTTTTTTTCATTACATTTTTAGTTAGAATTTTTATTGCTTTTTGATGCTGAAATTTTTGTTTTGTTGATATGTCATGATTTACATAAAGCTGCTTTTGTATTGTTCCTGTTTGGTTTTAACAAAACTTTATGGATACAGTCATGTGCAAATTACTAAAAAAGTTTTTATATTTTTTTACCTGCAGATTTTCCACATCTTCTGCAATTTTATGAAAATAATCTGCACATAAAATACACCATATCTTTCAGAAAAATTGACATGTTGCGGATTTGAAACACGCATCACAGGTCAGTTTAATCAGACACTGATGTTGCAATTACTCATTCAAGCTCTGAATTCAGGCTGTCAAATTTTTGTACAAAATGAATATAATGACTGTGTCCATTTAAATTTAGGACATTTCTAACAGATATGAATGAATAAGTTTGGAAAATGATCGTCAAACGTAAATTTGGCACAAATGTCGCACACTCAGATTCGTGATCGGAAACAAAAGCAAATTTTCATAAAATCGGTTAAAGCCAGTAACATTTGGTGGAAGTGCAGGAAAATAATTGCATTGCCACTAAAGTATTTTTAGTTCTTTGGCTAGTGTAGTGGTGGTGTATGATGAGTGGGGGGCATGTTTTTGATGAGGAGAGGAGGTGGGGAGAGCTCAGAGGAGCAGCGCGCTGGTAAATTCTAACTTTATGTATGCACAATGTGGCTAGCTAATCAGGGTGCAGGAAACATGCACAATGTCAAGATACAATGGCTTGTGCCATTGCCTGCTGAAATCACATGTTCCTCTCTATATAAAAAGTGGATATATTGTTTTAGCACCATTTTGTCAGTATAAAAGAGCAGAGAGGCTGCTCCTGATGCTGGTCCTGGCTGCTGATTTATTTTAGCTACTTAGCCAGGCAGTTGTTTCCAAATCAGATAGCTTAGAAAGCTAGTGTCCTGGGTGGCTGTGAAATCGACCTTCCACAGATTTTTTTTCTTATGGCATTAATGAGTTCCACAGGCAAAGAGAGCAAGGCAAATGTCATAAAAGTGTGTTGTGCACTTGCTCCATGCACGAATAGCCCATTCAAAATCAATTTTTTCAGCTAATAAACGTGATTCAGCAAAGCATATGTCACCTTGTCTTTTAATGCTTCAAAACTTAATCTGTGTGCATAGCTGCTGCGAAGTAAAAAAAAAATCTGTTACAAATGTGATACAGCATGACATATCTCACCTCATTTTGTGGGGGTGAAATGTATCTGTGTGCAGAGCTGTTGCAGAGGAAAAAATTACATTTTTCTCAGTTACAAATGTTATGCAGCACGCCATACCCCACCTTCTCAACTTGTGGTAGTGAAATTCATCTGTGTGCAGAGCTGCTTCAGATTAAAAAATATATGTTATTCTGTTGCTAACATGATTCAGCAAAGCATTTGTTATCTTGTCATTTAGTGCTGCTGAACTTAATCTGTGTGAGGATCTATTGCAGGGAAAAAACTATGTTTTCACTTGCTAACATGATTCAGCACACAACATCTCATCTTGTCATTTAGTGGCAGTGAAATTCATCTTTGTGCAGAGGTGTTGCAGAGTACAGAAAACCTATTTTTTTCTGTTGCTAAATGTAATGCGGAATGCCATAAACCACCTTGTCATATAGTTGTAGCAAAATTAATCTGTGTGCAGAGCTGTTGCAGAGTAAAAAATGTTTTGTTTCAGTTGCTGATGCAGCATTCTATATCTCAACTTGTTATTTAGTGTTGCTGATATTAATCTGTGTGGAGAGCTGTTGCAGAGTAAGAGAAAAAAATTCTACAACAAACGTGAAATAGCAGGCTAGGGCTGAGCTTGAAATTGTTTGGAGCATATATTCTATTGTATACAGGCCTCATCCACACATAAAAAATATTTTCTTCTCTTACTAGCGTGATACAGTAAGGGATATCTCACTTTGAAAGTGTTTGTAGCATATATTTTGTTATACAGGCTTCATCCATACTGAACCAATTCTTCATTATGTTACTAGCATGATACAGTAGGGGAGATCTCACTTTAACATTGTTTGGAGCATATATTCATTGTTATAGAGGCCTCATCCACACTGAAACAATTCTTTCTTCTGTGACTAACATCATAAAGTACGGGAGATCTCAGTTTTGAATTGTTTGTAGAATACCTTCTTTGTAATAAAGGCCCCATCCACATACACAAAAATCTTTTGCTACTAACATCATACAGTATGGGAGATCTCAGTTTGAAATTGTTTGGAGCATATCTTTTTTGTTATACAGGCCTTACCCACACTGAAAAATTCTTTATTTTGTTACTAGTGTGATACAGTAGGGGAGATCTCACTCTATAATTGCTTGGCGCATATATTCTTTGTTATACAGGCCTCATCCATCTTGCAACAATTCTTTCATCTGTTACCAACATTATGCAGTAAGAGTTATATCACTTTTAAATTATTTGGAGCATATAATCTTTGTTACAGAGGCCTCATCCACAATGAAACAATTCTTTCTTCTGTTACTAATGTGATACAGTTGTAGAGATCTCACTTTATAATTGTTTGGAACATATGTTCTTTGTTATACAGGCCTCATCCATCCTGCAACACTTTTTTCATCTGTTACCAACATTATGCAGTAAGAGTTATATCACTTTTAAATTATTTGGAGCATATATTATTTGTTATAGAGGCCTCATCCATACTGAAATAATTATTCTTCTGTTACTAATGTGGTACAGTAGTAGAGATCTCACTTTAGCATTGTTTGGAGCATATCTTCTATGTTACACAGGCCTCATCCACCCTAAACAAATATTGTCTTCAATTTCTAACGTGATACAGTAGGGAAAATCTCAGTTTGAAATTGTTTGTAGCATATTTTCTGTCATACAGGCCTCATCCACATTAAAAATATTTTCGTTTGTTTGTTTCTTTCTCAGTTTGAAATTATTTAGAGAATATGTTCTTTGTTATACTTTTCTCATCCACATTGAAACAATTATTTCTGCTTTTACTTAATTGATACAGTAGGGGAGATCTCTGAAAGTGTCTGAAGCCTATCTTTTATGTCACACAGGCCTCATCCACCCTAAAAAATGCTTTCTTCTGTTTTGAATGTGATACAGTAGGGGAGATCTCAATTTCAAATTGTTTGTAGTATATCTTCTATGTTATGAGGGGCGATCTAATAACCATGTATAAGTATATAAGGGGACAATACAAATATCTCGCTGAGGATCTGTTTATACCAAGGAAGGTGATGGGCACAAGGGGGCATTCTTTGCGTCTGGAGGAGAGAAGGTTTTTCCACCAACATAGAAGAGGATTCTTTACTGTTAGGGCAGTGAAAATCTGGAATTGCTTGCCTGAGGAGGTGGTGATGGCGAACTCAGTCGAGGGGTTCAAGAGAGGCCTGGATGTCTTCCTGGAGCAGAACAATATTGTATCATACAATTATTAGGTTCTGTAGAAAGACGTAGATCTTGGGATTTATTATGATGGAATATAGGCTGAACTGGATGGACAAATGTCTTTTTTTGGCCTTACTAACTATGTTACTATGTTACTATGTTACTATAGAGGTCTCATCCACACTAAACAAATACTTTCCTTTGTTGCTAATGTGATACAGTAGAGGAGATCCCACTTTGAAATTGTTTGAAGCATATATTCTTTGTCACACAGGCCTCATCCAAACTGCAGCAATTCTTTCTTTTGTCACAAACGTGAAACAGTAGGGGAATTTCACTTTGAAATTATTTGGAGCATATATTCTTTGTTATAGAGGCCTCATCCACACTAAAACAATTCTTTCTTGTGCTACTAATGTGACACACTAATAGAGATCTCACTTTATAATTGTTTGGAGCATATATCCTTTGTTATACAGGTCTCATCCACACTGAAACAATTCTTTCATCTGTTACTAATGTGATGCAGTAAGGGATATCTCACTTTGAAATTGTTTCGATCATGTATTCTTTGTTATAGAGGCTTCAACCACACTGAAACAATTCTGTCTTCTGTTACTGATGTGATACAGTAGTAGAGATCTCACTTTATAATTGTTTGGAGCATGTATTCTCTGTTATAGAGGCCTCATCCACACTAGAACAATTCATTCTTTTGTTACTAATGTGATACAGTAGAAGATCTCACTTTATAATTGTTTGGAGCATATATTCTTTGTTATACAGACCTCATCCACACTGAAACAATTTTTTTTCTGTTACTAACGTAATGCAGCAGGGGAGATCTAACTTTAACATTGTTTGGAGCATATTTTCTATGTTACATAGGTCTCATCCGCACTAAAAAAATTTCTTCTGTTACAAACGTGATACAGTAGGGGAGATCTCAGTTTGAAATTGATTGGAGCATATGTTCTTTGTTATTCAATTCTCATTCACACTGAAGCAATTATTTCTTCTGTTACTAAATTGATACAGTAGGGGAGATCTCACTCTGAAAGTGTCTGGAGCCTATCTTCTATGTTATATATGCCTCATCCACCTTAAAAAATAAATACTGTCATTGTTTCTAACATGATACAGTAGGTGAGATCTCACTTTGGAAATGTTTGGAGGGTATACACTTTGCTAAACAGGGCTCATCCACACTGAAACAATTCTTCATTCTGTTACTAACTTGATAATGTAGGGGAGAACTCACTTTCAAATTGTTTGAAACATATATTATTTGTTATAGATGCTTCATCCACACTGAAACAATTCTTTCTTCTGTGACTATCGTCATAAATTTTAGGGGAGATCTCAATTTTGAATTGTTTGGAGAATACCTTCTTTGTAATACAAGCCTCATCCACATACACAGAAAAATCTTCAGCTACTAACATCATACAGTATGGGAGATCTCAGTTTGAAATTGTTTGGAGCATATATTCTTTGTTATACAGGCCTCATCCACACTGAAACAATTCTTTTTTCTGTTACTAACGTAATGCAGCATTGGAGATCACACTTTAACATTGTTTGGAGCATATCTTCTAGGTTACACACGCCTCATCAACCCTAAAAAACACTTTCTTCTGTTTCTAACGTGATACAGTAGGGCAAATCTCAGTTTGAAATTGTTTGTAGCATATCTTCTGTTATACAGGCCTCATCCACACTAAAAAATATTTGCTTCTGTTACTAATGTGATACAGTAGTGGAGATCTCTTTTTTAAATTGATTGGAGCATATGTTCTTTGTTATACAGTTCTCATCCACACTGAAACAAATATTTCTTCTGTTACTAAATTGATACAGTAGGGGAGATCTTACACTGAAAATGTCTGGAGCCTATCTTCCATGTTATATAGGCGTCATCCACCCTAAAAAAATACTTTCTTCTGTTTTTAACGTGATACAGTAGGGGAGTTCTCAGTTTCAAATTGTTTGTAGCATACCTTCTATGCTATGGAGGTCTCACCCACAATAAAAAAAATACTTTCCTCTGTTACTAATGTGATACAGTAGGGGAATTTCACTTTGAAATTATTTGGAGCATATATTCTTTGACATACAGGCCCCATCCAAACTGAAACAATTATTTATTCTGTTACTAACGTGATGCAGTAGGGGAGATTTCACTTTGAAATTGTTTGGATCATATCTCCTAAGTTATATAGGCCTCATCCATACTAAAAGAAAATGTATTTGGTTACTAATGTGATACCGTTAGGAGAGATCTCACTTTGAAATTGTTTGAAACTAACCTTCTATGTAATACAGGTTTCATCCAAACTAAAAAAAAATATTTCTTCTGTTACTAACGTGATTCAGCACTCCATATTTCACCTTGTTATTTATTGCCACTGAAATTCAGCTGTGTACAGAGCTGTTGCAAAAGTAAAAAAACTATTTCTTTCAGTTGCTAGACTGATTTAGCACGCTATGTTTCATGATGTCATTTAGTGCCGCTGAAATTCAGCTGTGTGCAGAGCTAGTGAAGAGTAAAAAATCTAATTTTTTTGCTTCTAAAAGTGTGCTCCTACCACACTATGTGAGCAACATGACTGGGAAAAAGCGAGGTTGTTGTGGAAGAGAGAATAGGCTTGGTGTTCAAGATGTATGTGGGCTAGGTGGTAATGTTAGTGAAAGCATTAGTGAACCAACACCATTACATCCTATCCAAAAACAGCTGACAACTTCTGTTACTAGATGGGCTACTCCACTACATTTCTTTGGCAGCCTCACAACGGTATGCCTTGTTGATGAGGTCTAGAAAGAGCATATGCTTGAGTGTATGGCAAGCACAGCTTTAAGTGACCCCTCCTCTTCTTTCTCCACCTCAACATCATACACAGTGCAGTCCACAAAGGTGACACCCCAATTTGAGTCAAGAGGAGGAAATCATCTGTACCCATTCACAATTTTTTTTTAGCTTGGATCTGGGGTAGGATGAAGTAGGGTCCGAGTAGCATCCTGACCCTCATCACCAGTCATTAACCCCAAGAGAAAAGGTGATCCTGATGAGACTCAGATATTTGAGGCTCACGTAGACTGTACTGTCTTGTCAGGGCACAAAGAGGAGAGCGCCGCTTATGCAGCCAGCAAGACAGGCCCTGTATTGCTGGGACCTTGCACACATAGATACACCACAACAGTGCTGTGCAACAGTGCACTCACAAACCTCAAGGGAACTCCCTGTAAATCCTATTTACCCTATGTAAAGTGACTAAATGATTAAGACTCGGGAGGAGAAGAAACATCAGTTTAGCTTCTGTCCTATAAATACTGTTAGGTGTCGAGTTCCCGCTTCTGCACAAGGGGAATCTCGAGCCATCTCCGCTGCGGTCTCCCATTCTTATCCAGCAGCAGTGGAGTCTGCTGAGCAGAGACATCGGTCCCAGCGTCTTGCTCAGTCTCACTCTGTACAAAGAGTTACTGCTGCTTTTCCTGCTTCTGCCATTGAAGTCAGTGTTGGGCAGCGGCGAGCAGATGCTTTTGGGGCTAAGTCCTGCTTTTCTCTTTCTGAGCATGCCCAGGGCAAGATCTCCCATCTCCCATTTGGAGATCGAGGGTCACATGCTCAGGTACTGCAGCACATCCCATTGGTCCTCCAGGAAGGTCCTGAAAGGGCAAAACTTTGGTAGCAGCTTCCCATTGGTCCTTTATTGGAAGGTCCTGAACGTGCTGCAACTATATAAGCTGCGCATGACCACACGGCCATGCGCTAGTGTACATTTGTAAATGTGTGTGTGTTGAGTGAAAGTCACTCTTTAAATAACCCTCCCTATTGGATGACTGTTCGCGGAAGGTGTATGTTTGCTATCTAGCGCCCGACTTAGCCATCAGCAGGCAAACACACAATACAGCGTCTTATTGCTGTGACCGCCAGTGCGGCGCCTTGTGCTTTCACAGCGCTTTCCTGACCCAAGCCTGGGTGGTTAGTGGCGTTCGCCAGTGCGGCACTGCATGCACTCTCGTGCTTCTATTGCTGTCACTCTGACACCTCAGTAGCGGTGTCGAGCGCATGAGGTCTATGTACTCAAATCCTGTTTCTTGGGATTGAGTCCTGAGACTCGTTGCTTGCGCTCTTGGTGCGGTACCACGGCCCTGTGACGTAACAGGGTTCGCTTCCTTCACACAGGGTGAGGTTAGCCCATGTGTGTATTCACTTTGTACTGCCATATAGTCCGTCATTACTTGGCAGCAGGTTCCATCTCTGCACGGTGGACCCCGGGCTGCGAACGCACCATACTCTATCTGTCTTATTATTTGGTGCGTTCCGCTAGCCCTAACATTACACTAGCGCCAGGGTCTGGCTAGTAATGACGGACAAACAGCAATCCTTGCTGTATATCCAGCAGCTGGAGGGTAGGTTGGTGGCTCTCGAGAGCTCAACCTCAGCTGTGGATGTTACCGCAGTTGCTGTACAGGCTGCTAGCGTGGCTGCAGCAACCTTGTCCATTGCCACCCCTGTTCCGACATTATCTCGCCTCCCCCTGCCAGAAAAGTTTTCTGGTGATAGCAAATTTTGTAGGGGATTCGTGAGTCAGTGCTCTATTCACCTCGAGCTCCTGGCTGCACGTTTTCCCACAGAGCGGGCTAAGGTGGGATTTATAGTGTCTCTCTTGTCAGACAGGGCGTTGGAATGGGCTACGCCGCTGTGGGAGCGTGGCGATCATGTGGTGCAGAGTGCTCCGCTGTTCCTGAGCACTCTGAAACAGGTCTTTTTAGGACCTCAAGTCACCCATGATACTGCGCTCCAACTGCTGGCATTAACTCAGGGTGAGTCCTTGGTCAGTCATTTTGCCGTCCAATTTCGCACTTTAGCTTCTGAGCTGGACTGGTCGGATAAAGCCCTTATCCCCATATTTTGGAGGGGCCTGGCTGATCACGTTAAGGACGCTCTGGCCACTAGGGAGATTCCTGCCACACTGGAGGAGTTAATAACTGTCTCCACTCGAATTGACCTCCGTTTTAACGAGCGGAGGTTAGAGCGAGCCCAGTGTAGGCAGAGGTTTCGGCTGGCTCCTACCTTCGCCAAACCTCTGGAATCTCCGGTCCTGGTTCCTGAGTCACATGAGGCCATGGAAGTGTCACAAGCGGGATCTAAGTCCCGGACCGCTTGTGCACTCAAGGTCTGTCATGTTTGCCAGCAGTCAGGACATCTAGCCACCAGATGTCCTCAGCGGTCGAGGAAACGTCAGCGTCTAGTGGTAGTAGGTGGAGGTACACTAGACACGGCGACGTTTGCCTCTAAATTGTCCTTTAAGGGGACAATTATTATAGGCTCATTCTCCCACTCGGTAGAGCTCTGCGTGGATTCTGGGGCGGAGGGCAATTTTATGTCTTCTGCCTTCGCCCAACGTCACGCAATACCCCTGGTTATGCTAGCTCAACCAGTAACGGTACGAGTGGTGAATGGGTCGACACTGCCCTCACAGATAACACACCAGACCATCCCTTTTACTCTGTCCATGTCGCCATCTCATCAGGAGATTATATCTCTGCTCGTCATTCCTGAGGGAATTGATGAGGTCCTGTTGGGAATACCTTGGCTACGGTACCACTCTCCTCATATCGAGTGGTCCTCAGGCAGAATTCTGGGATGGGGCGAATCTTGTGGGGGTAGGTGTCAGAGGGAGTGCGTTCAGGTTGCTACTACAGAGGTACCCGCAGATCTATCCTCTCTCCCCAAGCAGTATTGGTCTTATGCAGACGTGTTCTCCAAAAAGGCGGCGGAGATCCTTCCGCCCCATCGCCCCTATGACTGTCCTACTGATCTCTTGCCTGGTGCTGAGCCTCCCCGGCGTCGAGTCTATCCGTTATCTCTCCCGGAGACGGAGGCAAAGTCACAGTACATCCAGGAAAATCTGGCAAGAGGATTCATTAGGAAGTCAGTGTCACCTGCTGGGGCAGGGTTCTTCTTCGTGCAGAAGAAGAATGGGGAATTGCGTCCATGCATAGACTACAGGGGTCTTAACGCCATCACCGTTAAGAACAAGTATCCTTTGCCCTTGATATCTGAGCTCTTCGATAGGCTTCAGGGAGCAAGGGTATTTACTAAATTAGATCTGCGGGGTGCTTACAAACTGATTCGCATCCGTGAGGGGGACGAATGGAAGACGGCTTTTAACACCAGGGATGGGCACTATGAATATCTGGTGATGCCCTTCGGGCTCTGTAATGCCCCAGCCGTTTTCCAAGACTTTGTGAACGACATCTTCCGGGATATGCTTTCCACCTCGGTCGTAGTCTATCTGGATGATATTCTCATCTACTCTCCAGATATTGACTCCCACCGGAGAGATGTTTGCAAAGTCTTCGACCTCCTACGGGCAAACTCCCTCTATGCCAAGTTGGAGAAGTGTATGTTCGAGCAGGAGTCCTTACCTTTCCTAGGCTACATCATCTCTGCCCAGGGATTGGCTATGGATCCTGCCAAACTACAGGCTGTGATGGACTGGCAGGAACCCCATTCTCTTAAAGCGGTGCAGCGCTTTATGGGGTTCATTAATTATTATCGCCAGTTCATTCCGCACTTCTCAACTTTGGTAGCTCCCTTGGTTGCTCTCACCAAGAAGGGGGCAAATCCCAAATTGTGGTCTGAGGAGGTCTCCAAGGCCTTTAACTCTATAAAGTCACACTTCGCTAGCGCTCCCATCCTACATCGCCCCGATGTTGATAAGCCATTTATCATGGAGGGGGATGCCTCTTCTGTTGGTGCTGGAGCAGTCCTCTTCCAAAAGGATGCTCAAGGTCGGAAGCATCCTTGCTTCTTCTTTTCTAAGACCTTCTCACCAGCAGAGAGGAATTATTTCATCAGGGACAGGGAGTTGCTAGCCATGAAGTTGGCTTTCTCGGAGTGGAGACATCTCTTGGAGGGAGCACGTTTTCCCTTCCAAGTCTTCACAGACCATAAAAATTTGGTGTACCTGCAGACAGCCCAGCGGTTGAATTCTCGCCAGGCCAGATGGTCCTTATTCTTCTCCCGGTTTCATTTCACCCTCCATTTTCTTTCTGGGGAGAAGAACATTCGGGCCGACGCTCTCTCTCGCTCCATTGTGTCATCTGCGGAGGAGGAAGAGGAGCCTCGGCTTATTGTCCCCACCGAGAGCTTGAGAACTGTGGCCCCGGTTTCGCTAGAGTCTGTGCCTCCGGGAAAGACTTTTGTACCATCCAGTTTGCGACCGGAGGTTCTCTCTTGGGCACACTCGTCTAGGGTGGGTGGACATTTTGGTTCCAAAAGGACATCTGAGTTACTGGCGAGGACATACTGGTGGCCGCATATGGCTCGTGATGTCGCAGAATATGTTCGGGCGTGTGTCTCTTGTGCCAAGAACAAGTCCCCTCGGCAACGGCCAGCTGGTTTGCTTTACCCTCTGCCGGTGGCGGACAGGCCCTGGGAGATGGTCGGGATGGACTTTGTGGTGGGCTTACCCAAGTCTCGTAACTGCACCATTATCTGGGTGATCACCGACCATTTTTCCAAAATGGTGCACTTGGTGCCTCTTCCACAGCTACCTTCTGCACGGGCGTTGGCTGTCTTGTTCATCAAACATATCTTTCGCCTACACTGTATGCCAGACAAAATTGTTAGTGACTGGGGTCCCCAGTTTGCGTCTTGATTCTGGAGAGAGCTTTGTCGTCTACTCAGTATTGAGTTG
The DNA here is from genome assembly GCF_032444005.1 of Ranitomeya imitator. NCBI lineage: Eukaryota > Metazoa > Chordata > Amphibia > Anura > Dendrobatidae > Ranitomeya > Ranitomeya imitator. Next base: position 467,824,760 of record NC_091286.1, read on the forward strand.
AATCTCTCTTCGGCATATCATCCCGAGACGAATGGGTTGGTAGAGAGGGCCAACCAGACCTTGGTCACATATTTACGACATTTTGTTTCTGCCAGGCTGGATGACTGGGCATCCTTGCTACCGTGGGCAGAGTTTGCGCTTAACAACGCCGTAGCCGACTCCACCGGTCAGACTCCATTCCTCCTAAATTGCGGCCAGCATCCGCGTGTCCCTGTGCCCATGCCTGTGTCTTCTGTTGACTCCAGGGTGGCAGACTGGGCTGTGGAGGCACGGGACATTTGGGACCGCACTCAGGATGCCATTCGGGCCTCCAAGGAGAGAATGAGGTCCTCCGCCGATGCTCATCGGCGTCCCGCTCCGACCTTTGCTCCTGGCGACTTAGTGTGGCTCTCCGCCCGTAACATCAGGCTGCGTGTTGAGTCCACTAAGTTTGCACCTCGCTACTTGGGTCCCTTCAAGGTCCTTGAACAGGTTAACCCTGTGGTCTACCGTCTGGCCCTTCCTCCACGCTTGGGTATCACCGACACCTTTCATGTGTCCCTCTTGAAACATGTATACATGTCCCGGTTTACCGAGTCATCTGCCAGGACATCGGGTTCGTCTACGGACGATTACGAGGTGAACGCTATTTTGGGGTGCAAGGTGGTACGTGGCAAAAAGTTCTATCTGGTGGATTGGAAGGGTTATGGCCCAGAGGACAGGTCCTGGGAGCCTGCTGAAAACATTCGGGCCCCACAGCTCATTGCTGCCTTCAAGCGTAGCGAGGCCCAAGGAGGGGAGGGTCCTAGGAGGGGGGGTAATGTTAGGTGTCGAGTTCCCGCTTCTGCAAAAGGCGAATCTCGAGCCATCTCCGCTGCGGTCTCCCATTCTTATCCAGCCGCAGTGGAGTCTGCTCAGCAGAGACGTCGGTCCCAGCGTCTTGCTCAGTCTCACTCTGTTCAAAGAGTTACTGCTGCTTTTCCTGCTTCTGCCATTGAAGTCAGTGTTGGGCAGCGGCGAGCAGATGCTTTTGGGGCTAAGTCCTGCTTTTCTCTTTCTGAGCATGCCCAGGGCAAGATCTCCCATTGGAGATCGAGGGTCACATGCTCAGGTACTGCAGCACATCCCATTGGTCCTCCAGGAAGGTCCTGAAAGGGCAAAACTTTGGTAGCAGCTTCCCATTGGTCCTTTATTGGAAGGTCCTGAACGTGCTGCAACTATATAAGCTGCGCATGACCGCACGGCCATGCGCTAGTGTACATTTGTAAATGTGTGTGTGTTGTGAGTGAAAGTCGCTCTTTAAATAACCCTCCCTATTGGATGACTGTTCGCGGAAGGTGTATGTTTGCTATCTAGCGCCCGACTTAGCCATCAGCACGTAAACACACAATACAGCGTCATATTGCTGTGACCGCTAGGGTTGAGCGACCTTGACCTTTTTAGAGTCGAGCCGTGTTTCGCGAAACCCGACTATCTTAGAAGTCGAGTCGAGTGGAATCGGCCGATTATCGCGAAAAGTCGGGTATCGCCCGAAACACGAAACCCAATGCAAGTCAATGCAGGAGCATAGTTGGCAGTGAGTGGAGGCCAGGAAAACACCTACACTGCCCATTTTAATGGCAAAAACATCCATTCTTGTTACAGGAGCTTGTCAATCGTAATTTACCTTATAATAATTGGAAGGCATTTGAAATTGGGGGTCATTTGGCTAAAGTTGTGGGGGGTAGGGCTGGTTCAAGTAATTAGTGGGCCCAGGAAATCTGGAACACGTCACGGCAGTGGAGCAGGGAGAGGTAGGTATTTCAACTTTGCAAGTGCTGAGATCCTGAGCAAGCAGGGGGGGCCCATTCGTTGGCATTGGCACTGGCACAGGGCCCCTCAAAGTACAGCGGTGTGTTTGCACGGCGGGGGCGCCTCCCACCAGCAGCAACACTTTTGCGTACTATGAGAGGCCCTGTGCCAGTGACGTCGCCAACTAGTATTCCTCCCCTCACCTGATGAAGGAACCTGCACTTTCATCTGCACCTTCCTCTTTGTCCCGGTGTAAGGTGGTATGGTATGCGGGAAGAGGAACCTGACTTTCAGCAGGGTCACAATCTTGCTGTGTAGCGTGCACGGGGAATTTTGCGTTATGGGTCAATGTACCAGCAGACTCATCTATCACTGGCTGGGCAATGGGCAGGATGAGGAGGAAACACAGATATAGGCCCAAAGAATAAAGTGGGCTAAATGCAGTTCAAAATTGGTAACACAGGACTAACCAGGGGGCATTGCAGTGGAGGACAACTGGAATGAGAGGCTGACACAGAGAGTAGGCCCAAATCAGTAAGTAGTCGAAATGCAGTTCAAAATTGGCAACCGTAGTAAGGAAGTGCATTTGAACAGCAAGGTTGGTTGCTGTTGAGGGGAACTAGGAAAAAAAAAAAAAATCTCTATAAATCTTCAGCAGAGCGAGTGTGAGCGAGCTGAGTGTGACCAGAGCGTAAGTGTGGACGGCGGTAAGTGTGACTTGTGATTCAGTGAAGAGGTATTTGGAAAGCCTTTAACAAATACCTGTGTGAATTGGTGTGAGTTGCTGAATTGGGGGTAGCTATATTCATAAGGGTTAACTTAGGGTGGGGGCTCATAGTTAAGGGTTTATAAGGGGCAGCTGTTTGGGGCTCAAGTCCTTTTTGGAAGTGCATTTGAACAGCAAGGTTGATTGCTGTTGAGGGGAACTAGGAAAAAAAAAAAATCTCTATAAATCTTCAGCAGAGCGAGTGTGAGCGAGCTGAGTGTGACCAGAGCGTAAGTGTGGACGGCGGTAAGTGTGACTTGTGATTCAGTGAAGAGGTATTTGGAAAGCCTTTAACAAATACCTGTGTGAATTGGTGTGAGTTGCTGAATTGGGGGTAGCTATATTCATAAGGGTTAACTTAGGGTGGGGGCTCATAGTTAAGGGTTTATAAGGGGCAGCTGTTTGGGGCTCAAGTCCTTTTTGGAAGTGCATTTGAACAGCAAGGTTGATTGCTGTTGAGGGGAACTAGGAAAAAAAAAAAAAAAAAAAATCTCTATAAATCTTCAGCAGAGCGAGTGTGAGCGAGCTGAGTGTGACCGGAGCGTAAGTGTGGACGGCTGTAAGTGTGACTTGTGATTCAGTGAAGAGGTATTTGGAAAGCCTTTAACAAATACCTGTGTGAATTGGTGTGAGTTGCTGAATTGGGGGTAGCTATATTCATAAGGGTTAACTTAGGGTGGGGGCTCATAGTTAAGGGTTTATAAGGGGCAGCTGTTTGGGGCTCAAGTCCTTTTTGGAAGTGCATTTGAACAGCAAGGTTGATTGCTGTTGAGGGGAACTAGGAAAAAAAAAAAATCTCTATAAATCTTCAGCAGAGCGAGTGTGAGCGAGCTGAGTGTGACCAGAGCGTAAGTGTGGACGGCGGTAAGTGTGACTTGTGATTCAGTGAAGAGGCATTTGGAAAGCCTTTAACAAATACCTGTGTGAATTGGTGTGAGTTGCTGAATTGGGGGTAGCTATATTCATAAGGGTTAACTTAGGGTGGGGGCTCATAGTTAAGGGTTTATAAGGGGCAGCTGTTTGGGGCTCAAGTCCTTTTTGGAAGTGCATTTGAACAGCAAGGTTGATTGCTGTTGAGGGGAACTAGGAAAAAAAAAAAATCTCTATAAATCTTCAGCAGAGCGAGTGTGAGCGAGCTGAGTGTGACCAGAGCGTAAGTGTGGACGGCGGTAAGTGTGACTTGTGATTCAGTGAAGAGGTATTTGGAAAGCCTTTAACAAATACCTGTGTGAATTGGTGTGAGTTGCTGAATTGGGGGTAGCTATATTCATAAGGGTTAACTTAGGGTGGGGGCTCATAGTTAAGGGTTTATAAGGGGCAGCTGTTTGGGGCTCAAGTCCTTTTTGGAAGTGCATTTGAACAGCAAGGTTGATTGCTGTTGAGGGGAACTAGGAAAAAAAAAAAAAATCTCTATAAATCTTCAGCAGAGCGAGTGTGAGCGAGCTGAGTGTGGCCTGAGTGTAAGTGTGGACGGCGGTAAGTGTGACTTGTGATTCAGTGACTTTGGAGTCAGGGAGTTTTCAGGGGAGGAATTACTGAATTGCTGTCTGATTTTTATTAATACTTTGTATTTATTTATATTTTTTTTTATTGAACTGTTCTGTCTGGTGCAATCCCCATTAGGAAATGTGCTCCACGATTGTTAATGCCATCCAGTGCACATCTTGCCACATGTATGCAGTCCTTGAGCAGCCGATCGAGGGTGCATACTGCTGTGCGAGATGTGAGCACGTTGTGCATTTGGAAACCCAGATTCTGACTCTAAATGTGCAGCTGGCAACACTGAGATCCATAGACAACATGGAGAGGAGTCTTCTGCTCACGGAGCAGACGCTCAATGGGACAGATGAGGGGGGGGATGGTGGGATGGAGCTGCAGGACAATGAAGTAGCAAGCTGGGTGACAGTTAGGAAGCGGGGTTGAGGGAAGAGTGCCAGGGAGGCTAGTCCTGATCTGGAACACCCCAATAAGTTTGCTAAGTTGGCAGATGAGGGGGGTGCCAGTACAGGGGTAGCACTGCTGCAGCCAGGCATGTCCTCTGAAAGCCGGAGGAGTGACTGCTCCAGTAAGGAGGGAAATAGGAGAGCAGGGCAGGCCAGACAGGTGCTGGTAGTGGGCGACTCAATTATTAGGGGAACAGATAGGGCAATCTGTCACAAAGACAGGGATCGTCGAACGGTGTGCTGCCTACCTGGCGCTCGAGTCCGACACATCGCTGATCGGGTGGACAGATTATTGGGAGGGGCTGGTGAGGACCCAGCGGTCATGGTGCACATTGGCACTAATGACAAAGTTAGAGGTAGGTGGAAGGTCCTTAAAGATGATTTCAGGGAATTAGGCTGCAAGCTGAAAGCAAGGACCTCCAACGTGGTATTTTCCGAAATACTGCCGGTACCACGTGCCACGCCAGAGAGGCAACAGGAGATTAGGGAGGTTAATAAGGGGCTCAAGAATTGGTGTAGGAAAGAGGGGTTTGGGTTCCTGCAGAACTGGGCCGACTTCTCAGTTGGCTACAGGCTCTACGCTAGGGACGGGCTGCACCTCAATGGGGAGGGTGCAGCTGTGCTGGGGGAGAGAATGGCTAGAAGGTTGGAGGAGTGTTTAAACTAGGAATTGGGGGGGAGGGTATTCATTTTATAGGAGGGGAAGATAGTGCAGACAGAGTCCTGGGCACAAATAAGGAAGTTGGGGGTGGCGGTGGCATGGGGGGTGGGGTCAGAACAGTTAATAATTTAAGAAATAGAAGTACAGAGAGGAACATAAAGTGCATGTATACTAATGCCAGAAGCCTCGCCAACAAAATGGACGAATTAGAACTAATGTTGTTGGAGCATAATTATGACATGGTGGGGATATCTGAAACGTGGCTGGATGAGAGCCATGACTGGGCTGTTAACTTGCAGGGCTATAGCCTGTTCAGAAATGACCGTACAGATAAGCGAGGGGGAGGGGTGTGTCTATATGTAAAATCATCCTTAAAACCCATCATGCGCGATAATATAGGTGAATTTAATGAAAATGTAGAATCCCTGTGGGTGGAGATAAGGGGAGGGGGAAAAAATAATAAATTACTGCGAAATTTAGCCGGTGCGAAACCGGCTAAATAAGATTAAAATAGATAAATCTCCGGGTCCGGATGGCATACACCCACGAGTACTAAGAGAACTAAGTAATGTAATAGATAAACCATTATTTCTTATTTTTAGTGACTCTATAGCGACAGGGTCTGTTCCGCAGGACTGGCGCATAGCAAATGTGGTGCCAATATTCAAAAAGGGCTATAAAAGTGAACCTGGAAATTATAGGCCAGTAAGTCTAACCTCTATTGTTGGTAAAATATTTGAAGGGTTTCTGAGGGATGTTATTCTGGATTATCTCAATGAGAATAACTGTTTAACTCCATATCAGCATGGGTTTATGAGAAATCGCTCCTGTCAAACCAATCTAATCAGTTTTTATGAAGAGGTAAGCTATAGACTGGACCACGGTGAGTCATTGGACGTGGTATATCTCGATTTTTCCAAAGCGTTTGATACCGTGCCGCACAAGAGGTTGGTACACAAAATGAGAATGCTTGGTCTGGGGGAAAATGTGTGTAAATGGGTTAGTAACTGGCTTAGTGATAGAAAGCAGAGGGTGGTTATAAATGGTATAGTCTCTAACTGGGTCGCTGTGACCAGTGGGGTACCGCAGGGGTCAGTATTGGGACCTGTTCTCTTCAACATATTCATTAATGATCTGGTAGAAGGTTTACACAGTAAAATATCGATATTTGCAGATGATACAAAACTATGTAAAGCAGTTAATACAAGAGAAGATAGTATTCTGCTACAGATGGATCTGGATAAGTTGGAAACTTGGGCTGAAAGGTGGCAGATGAGGTTTAACAATGATAAATGTAAGGTTATACACATGCGAAGAGGGAATCAATATCACCATTACACACTGAACGGGAAACCACTGGGTAAATCTGACAGGGAGAAGGACTTGGGGATCCTAGTTAATAATAAACTTACCTGGAGCAGCCAGTGCCAGGCAGCAGCTGCCAAGGCAAACAGGATCATGGGGTGCATTAAAAGAGGTCTGGATACACATGATGAGAGCATTATACTGCCTCTGTACAAATCCCTAGTTAGACCGCACATGGAGTACTGTGTCCAGTTTTGGGCACCGGTGCTCAGGAAGGATATAATGGAACTAGAGAGAGTACAAAGGAGGGCAACAAAATTAATAAAGGGGATGGGAGAACTACAATACCCAGATAGATTAGTGAAATTAGGATTATTTAGTCTAGAAAAAAGACGACTGAGGGGCGATCTAATAACCATGTATAAGTATATAAGGGGACAATACAAATATCTCGCTGAGGATCTGTTTATACCAAGGAAGGTGACGGGCACAAGGGGGCATTCTTTGCGTCTGGAGGAGAGAAGGTTTTTCCACCAACATAGAAGAGGATTCTTTACTGTTAGGGCAGTGAGAATCTGGAATTGCTTGCCTGAGGAGGTGGTGATGGCGAACTCAGTCGAGGGGTTCAAGAGAGGCCTGGATGTCTTCCTGGAGCAGAACAATATTGTATCATACAATTATTAGGTTCTGTAGAAGGACGTAGATCTGGGTATTTATTATGATGGAATATAGGCTGAACTGGATGGACAAATGTCTTTTTTCGGCCTTACTAACTATGTTACTATGTTACTGATAGGGGTTTGTTATAAATCTCCAAAAATAATGGAAGCAATGGAGAATATCCTCGTAAAGCAAATATATGAAGCTGCGACTCAAGGAGAAGTCATTATTATGGGGGACTTCAACTACCCTGAAATAGATTGGGGAACAGAAACCTGCAGTTCCAGCAAAGGTAATCGGTTTTTGACAATTATGAGAGACAATTACCTTTCGCAACTGGTTCAGGACCCAACAAGAAGGGGGGCACTGCTAGACCTAATATCAACCAACAGGCCAGACCGCATATCAAATATAAGGGTTGGCGGTTACTTGGGAAATAGCGATCACAAAATAATAAGTTTTCATGTATCCTTTAAAAAGATGTGTAGTAGAGGGGTTACAAGGACACTAAACTTCAGGAGGGCAAATTTCCAACGGATGAGAGAGGATCTTGGTGCAATTAACTGGGACGATATCCTGAGACACAAAAATACACAGAGAAAATGGGATACATTTATTAGCATCCTGGATAGGACCTGTGCACAGTATATACCGTATGGGAATAAACATATTAGAAATAGGAGGAAACCAATATGGCTAAATAGAGCTGTAAGGGGCGCAATAAGGGACAAAAAGAAAGCATTTAGAGAATTAAAGGAAGTAGGTAGTGAGGAGGCATTAAATAAATACAGAAAATTTAATAAATTCTGTAAAAAGCAAATCAAGGCAGCAAAGATTGAGACAGAGAGACTCATTGCCAGAGAGAGTAAAAATAATCCTAAAATATTCTTTAACTACATAAATAGTAAGAAACTAAAAAATGATAGTGTTGGCCCCCTTAAAAATAGTCTGGGTGAGATGGTGGATGAGGATGAGGAAAAAGCCAATATGCTAAATGACTTTTTTTCATCAGTATTTACACAAGAAAATCCCATGGCAGACAAAATGTCTAGTGATAAAAATTCCCAATTAAATGTCACCTGCTTAACCCAGCAGGAAGTGCGGCGGCGTCTAAAAATCACTAAAATTGACAAATCTCCGGGCCCGGATGGGATACACCCTCGAGTACTGCAGGAATTAAGTACAGTCATTGATAGACCATTATTTTTACTCTTTAAAGACTCCATAATAACAGGGTCTGTGCCACAGGACTGGCGTATAGCAAATGTGGTGCCAATATTCAAAAAGGGAACAAAAACTGAACTCGGAAACTATAGGCCAGTAAGCTTAACCTCTACTGTGGGTAAAATCCTGGAGGGCATTCTAAGGGACGCTATACTGGAGTATCTGAAGAGGAATAACCTCATGACCCAGTATCAGCACGGGTTTACTAGGGACCGTTCATGTCAGACTAATTTGATCAGTTTCTATGAAGAGGTAAGTTCCGGATTGGACCAAGGGAACCCAGTGGATGTAGTGTATATGGACTTTTCAAAAGCTTTTGATACGGTGCCACACAAAAGGTTGATACATAAAATGAGAATAATGGGGATAGGGGAAAATATGTGCAAGTGGGTTGAGAGCTGGCTCAGGGATAGGAAACAAAGGGTGGTTATTAATGGAGCACACTCGGACTGGGTAGCGGTTAGCAGTGGGGTACCACAGGGGTCAGTATTGGGCCCTCTTCTTTTTAACATATTTATTAATGACCTTGTAGGGGGCATTCAGAGTAGAATTTCAATATTTGCAGATGACACTAAACTCTGCAGGGTAATCAATACAGAGGAGGACAATTTTTGTATTACAGGATCATTTATGTAAACTAGAAGCTTGGGCTGATAAATGGCAAATGAGCTTTAATGGGGATAAATGTAAGGTCATGCACTTGGGTAGAAGTAATAAGATGTATAATTATGTGCTTAATTCTAAAACTCTGGGCAAAACCGTCAATGAAAAAGACCTGGGTGTATGGGTGGATGACAAACTTAAATTCAGTGGCCAGTGTCAGGCAGCTGCTACAAAGGCAAATAAAATAATGGGATGCATTAAAAGAGGCATAGATGCTCATGAGGAGAATATAATTTTACCTCTATACAAGTCACTAGTTCGACCACACTTAGAATACTGTGCACAGTTCTGGTCTCCGGTGTATAAGAAAGACATAGCTGAACTGGAGCGGGTGCAGAGAAGAGCGACCAAGGTTATTAGAGGACTGGGGGGTCTGCAATACCAAGATAGGTTATTACACTTGGGGCTATTTAGTTTGGAAAAACGAAGACTAAGGGGTGATCTCATTTTAATGTATAAATATATGAGGGGACAGTACAAAGACCTTTCTGATGATCTTTTTAATCATAGACCTGAAACAGGGACAAGGGGGCATCCTCTGCGGTTGGAGGAAAAAAGGTTTAAGCATAATAACAGACACGGATTCTTTACTGTAAGAGCAGTGAGACTATGGAACTCTCTGCCGTGTGATGTTGTAATGAGTGATTCATTACTTAAATTTAAGAGGGGACTGGATACCTTTCTGGAAAAGTATAATGTTACAGGGTATATACACTAGATTCCTTGATAGGGCGTTGATCCAAGGAACTAGTCTGATTGCCGTATGTGGAGTCGGGAAGGAATTTTTTTCCCCAATGTGGAGCTTACTCTTTGCACATGGGGTTTTTTTGCCTTCCTCTGGATCAACATGTTAGGGCATGTTAGGTTAGGCTATGGGTTGAACTAGATGGACATATAGTCTTCCTTCAACCTTAATAACTATGTAACTATGTAACTATGTAACAGGCGGCACAGCTTTGTTCAGTGGAGGAGAACAGCAAGGAGTGGCAGACACCGATAGTAGGCCCCAACCCAACTAGTAGGCCAAATGCAGTCTAACATTAACAACTACTTAACGAGAGCCTGAAAATGGAATTTCAGGACAGGAAACCAGGAGAACAGCAAGGAGCTGCAGACACTGTTAGTAGGCCCCAAACCAACTAGTACGCCAAATGCAGTTGTTCCATTTAACCACAATTTAACAAGAGCCTGAAGATAGAAGCTCAGGAAAGGCAACCTGGAGAACACCTTGGAGTGGAACACACCGTCTCTACACCCCATACACAATTTGTAGGCCTAATGCAGTGTAGTTTCCACCAACTACTAAACGAGAGCATTAAGATCGAAGCAATGGCGAGGAAACCTGGGGAACACCTTGGAGTGGAACACACCATCTCTCTACACCCCATACCCAATTTGTAGGCCTAATGCAGTGTAGTTTCCAACAACTACTAAACGAGAGCCTGAAGATAGAAGCTCAGGAAAGGCAACCTGGAGAACACCTTGGAGTGGAACACACCATCTCTCTACACCCCATACCCAATTTGTAGGCCTAATGCAGTGTAGTTTTCTACAACTACTAAACGAGAGTCGGAAGATCGAAGCAATGGAGAGGAAACCTGGGGAACACCTTGGAGTGTAACACACCATCTCTCTACACCCCATACCCAATTTGTAGGCCTAATGCTGCGTAGATTCCAACAACTACTAAACGAGAGCCTGAAGATAGAAGCTCAGGAAAGGCAACCTTGAGAACACCTTGGAGTGGAACACACCGTCTCTACACCCCATACCCAATTTGTAGGCCTAATGCAGTGTAGTTTCCAACAACTACTAAACGAGAGCATTAAGATCGAAGCAATGGCGAGGAAACCTGGGGAACACCTTGGAGTGGAACACACCATCTCTCTACACCCCATACCCATTTTGTAGGCCTAATGCAGTGTAGTTTCCAACAACTACTAAACGAGAGCCTGAAGATAGAAACTCAGGAAAGGCAACCTGGAGAACACCTTGGAGTGGAACACACCGTCTCTACACCCCATACCCAATTTGTTGGCCTAATGCAGTGTAGTTTCCATCAACTATTAAACGAGAGCATTAAGATCGAAGCAATGGCGAGGAAACCTGGGGAACACCTTGGAGTGGAACACACCATCTCTCTACACCCCATACCCAATTTGTAGGCCTAATGCAGTGTAGTTTCCAACAACTACTAAACGAGAGCATTAAGATCGAAGCAATGGCGAGGAAACCTGGGGAACACCTTGGAGTGGAACACACCATCTCTCTACACCCCATACCCAATTTGTAGGCCTAATGCAGCGTAGTTTCCAACAACTACTAAACGAGAGCATTAAGATCGAAGCAATGGCGAGGAAACCTGGGGAACACCTTGGAGTGGAACACACCATCTCTCTACACCCCATACCCAATTTGTAGGCCTAATGCAGCGTAGTTTCCAACAACTACTAAACGAGAGCATTAAGATCGAAGCAATGGCGAGGAAACCTGGGGAACACCTTGGAGTGGAACACATCATCTCTCTACACCCCATACCCCTTTTTGTAGGCCTAATACAGTGTAGTTTCCAACAACTACTAAACGAGAGCCTAAAGATAGAATCTCAGGAAAGGCAACCTGGAGAACACCTTGGAGTGGAACACACCATCTCTCTACACCCCATACCCAATTTGTAGGCCTAATGCAGTGTAGTTTTCTACAACTACTAAACGAGAGTCGGAAGACCGAAGCAATGTGGACGAAACCTGGGGAACACCTTGGAGTGGAACACACCATCTCTCTACACCCCATACCCAATTTGTAGGCCTAATGCAGTGTAGTTTCCAACAACTAGTAAACGAGAGCCAGAAGATCGAAGCAATGGAGAGGAAACCTGGGGAACACCTTGGAGTGGAACACACCATCTCTCTACACCCCATACCCATTTTGTAGGCCTAATGCAGTGTAGTTTCCAACAACTACTAAACGAGAGCCTGGAGATAGAAGCTCAGGAAAGGCAACCTGGAGAACACCTTGGAGTGGAACACACCGTCTCTACACCCCATACCCAATTTGTAGGCCTAATGCAGTGTAGTTTTCTACAACTACTAAACGAGAGTCGGAAGACCGAAGCAATGTGGACGAAACCTGGGGCACACCTTGGGGTGGCAGACACCGTTAGTAGGCCCTACCAAAGTTGTACCCCCAATGCAGTTTTAAAATTCCTAGAGGCTGAAAACAAGACTATTGACGCTCAGCTTTTTTCAAAGGAACACAGCTGAATTGAGTGGCGCAGACAGACACAGGTAGTAGGCCTTAAACCAAAAATTGTGGCACACTGCAGCTTAAAAAAGGTTACAGGGGTACACAGGCAGCATTGCTCTGGGCAGTGGAGGACAATTTCAATAGTGGACCACAGACAGACTTTGTACGCCTACTATTAAAAAAAGGATGCTCTATGCAATAAAAAATAGGTTCCAGGGGTACACGGGCAGCAGTGGTCTGGTCAGTGTAGGAGTAGTAGAAAGAAGGGACCGCAGACAGGCTTCGAAGGCCTAACATAACAAAATAGGGCTGTTGGCAATTTAAAATTGGTTCCAGGGGTGCACAGGCAGCAATGGTCTGGTCAGTGTGGTAGTAGTAGAAAGAAGGGACCGCAGAGAGGCTTCGAAGGCCTAACATAACAAAATAGGGCTGTTGGCAATTTAAAATTGGTTCCAGGGGTACACGGGCAGCAGTAGAATGGTCAGTGGAGGCCTTGTGGAAGGAGGGACCGCAGACAGGCTTCGAAGGCCTAACATAACAAAATAGGGCTGTAGGCAATTTAAAATTGGTTCCAGGGGTACACGGGCAGCAGTAGAATGGTCAGTGGAGGCCTAGTGGAAGGAGGGACCGCAGACAGGCTTCGAAGGCCTAACATAAAAAAAATTGGGCTGGCTGTTGGCAATTTAAAATTGGTTCCAGGGGTACACGGGCAGCAGTAGAATGGTCAGTGGAGGCCTAGTGGAAGGAGGGACCGCAGACAGGCTTCAAAGGCCTAACATAAAAAAATTGGGCTGTAGGCAATTTAAAATTGGTTCCAGGGGTACACGGGCAGCAGTAGAATGTTCAGTGGAGTCCTAGTGGAAGGAGGGACCGCAGACAGGCTTCGAAGGCCTAACTTAAAAAAATTGGACAGGCTGTAGGCACTTTATAATTGGTTCCAGGAGTACACGGGCAGCAGTAGACAGGTCAGTGTAGTAGTAGTTGAAAGAACGGGCCGCAGACAGGCTTCGAAGGCCTAACATAATAATATGGGCTGGCTGTAGGCAATTTAAAATTGGTTCCAGGGGTAGACGGGCAGCAGTGGTCTGGTCAGCGGAGGCCGATTGTAATGAGTGTCTGCCAGTTAGTAGTCCAAAACAATAAATAAATGTGAATGTCTCGCATTAAAACAAAATGAAAACACTAAAGGGTGCAATCATTAGGTTCAGGGGTGGGGTCCTCTGCGTAGTTTCAGACCTACTAATTTAGCGCAAAGTATTTACTGTGGTAAATAGAGGACACTGCCCCTGACTATGTTAAGTACCATCATACATGTCAACACAATGGTATTGTCAGTGGCAGGAATGGAAGGATGTCAGCGCATAGACTAAACATTGGTGGAAGTGTGAGAGATAACTGTGGAAGTGGTAGAGCAATGTTTGACCTGGGGGTGGGTGAACTCTCTTGTGGCCGGCGATACAGGCCCAGGGCCCCTCATGTTACAACAGTGTGTCTGACGTTGGGTGCGCACCACCACCACGAGAGACACTTTATTGTACTATGAGGGACCCAGTGGCAGTGCCGTCGACCAAAAGCGGGCACACCCACCTCTTCAGACAAACAGCACTCTCACGGGTGCTTGCGCCAAGTCGCGATACCACGGCCCCGTGTGGGGAGTTTGGCCATTTAGGGAGGTGTAAACTTGTCGTATGCTGGACAATCAGCTGCAGCAAATTAGACATTCGAAAAGTAATTCACAGTAGTCCACAGGCAAGAGCTTTTCGTAGGAAAGCTAGGTGTCTGCCGGGCAAGGTGGGGCAAAAGAATTCGAAATCCAGTTGTGGTTCATTTTAATGAATGTTAGATCATCAACATTTTGGGTAGCCAGACGAGTCCTTTTTTCTGTTAATATTGAACCTGCAGCACTGAATACTCTTTCTGATAGGACACTAGCTGCCAGGCAAGCAAGCTCCTGCAATGCATATTCTGCCAATTCTGGCCAGGTGTCTAATTTTGATGCCCAGTAATCAAATGGGAATGACGGTTGAGGGAGAACATCGATAAGGGATGAAAAATAGTTAGTAACCATACTGGACAAATGTTGTCTCCTGTCACTTTCAATTGATGCAGCAGTACCTGTCCTGTCTGCGGTCATAGCAAAATCACTCCACAACCTGGTCAGAAAACCCCTCTGTCCAACGCCACTTCTGATGTGTGCACCCCTAACACTCCTGGTCTGCTGCCCCCTGGAGCTCGTGTGAGAACGATCACGGGCGCTGTGTGCTGGGAATGCCTGAAGCAAACGGTCAACAAGAGTTGATTGTTTGGTTGCTAATATTAGTTCCAAGTTCTCATGTGGCATAATATTTTGCAATTTGCCTTTATAGCGAGGATCAAGGAGGCAGGCCAACCAGTAATAATCATCGTTCATCATTTTAGTAATGCGTGTGTCCCTTTTGAGGATTCGTAAGGCATAATCCGCCATGTGGGCCAAAGTTCCAGTTCTCAAATCTGCGGTTGTGATTGGTTGAGGGGCAGTTTCAGGCAAATCTACGTCACTTGTGTCCCTCAAAAAACCAGAACCCGGCCTTGCCACGCAACCAATTTCCAGTGCCCCCGGGAAAGCTTCCTCATTAAAAATATACTCATCCCCATCATCCTCCTCGTCCTCCACCTCCTCTTCGCCCGCTACCTCATCCTGTACACTGCCCTGACCAGACAATGGCTGACTGTCATCAAGGCTTTCCTCTTCCTCTGGTGCAGACGCCTGATCCTTTATGTGCGTCAAACTTTGCATCAGCAGACACATTAGGGGGATGCTCATGCTTATTATGGCGTTGTCTGCACTAACCAGCCGTATGCATTCCTCAAAACACTGAAGGACTTGACACATGTCTTGTATCTTCGACCACTGCACACCTGACAACTCCATGTCTGCCATCCTACTGCCTGCCCGTGTATGTGTATCCTCCCACAAAAACATAACAGCCCGCCTCTGTTGGCACAGTCTCTGAAGCATGTGCAGTGTGGAGTTCCACCTTGTTGCAACGTCTATAATTAGGCAAAGCTGGGGAAGGTTCAAAGACCGCTGATAGGTCTGCATACGGCTGGAGTGTACAGGCGAACGTCGGATATGTGAGCAAAGTCCACGCACTTTGAGGAGCAGGTCGGAGAACCCAGGATAAGTTTTCAATAAGCACTGCACCACCAGGTTTAAGGTGTGAGCCAGGCAAGGAATGTGTTTCAGTTGGGAAATGGAGATGGCAGCCATGAAATTCCTTCCGTTATCACTCACTACCTTGCCTGCCTCAAGATCTACTGTGCCCAGCCACGACTGCGTTTCTTGTTGCAAGAACTCGGACAGAACTTCCGTGGTGTGTCTGTTGTCGCCCAAACACTTCATAGCCAATACAGCCTGCTGACGCTTGCCAGTAGCTGGCCCATAATGGGACAACTGGTGTGCAACAGTGTCAGCTGCCGATGGAGTGGTTGGCCGACTGCGGTCTGTGGAAGAGCTTTCGCTTCTGCAGGAGGACGAGGAGGAGGAGGGGGTGCGAACGCCTACAGCCAACTGTTTCCTAGACCGTGGGCTAGGCACAACTGTCCCGAAATTGATGTCCCCTGTGGACCCTGCATCCACCACATTCACCCAGTGTGCCGTGATGGACACGTAACGTCCCTGGCCATGCCTACTGGTCCATGCATCTGTAGTCAGGTACACCTTTGTACTCACAGATTGCCTGAGTGCATGGACGATGCGCTGTTTAACATGCTGGTGCAGGGCTGGGATGGCTTTTCTGGAAAAAGTGTCGACTGGGTAGCTCATAGCGTGGTTCAGCGTACTCCATCAGGGCTTTGAAAGCTTCACTTTCAACTAACCGGTAGGCCATCATCTCTAACGAGATTAGTCTAGCTATGTGGGCGTTAAAACCCTGTGTACGCGGATGCGAGGATAAGTACTTCCTTTTTCTAACCAGAGTCTCATGTAGGGTGAGCTGGACTGGAGAGCTGGAGATCGTGGAACTTGCTGGTGTGCCGGTGGACATGGCAGACTGAGAGACGGTTGGAGACGGTATTGTTTCCGCCGGTGCCCTAGATGCAATATTTCCTCCTACAAAACTGGTGATTCCCTGACCCTGACTGCTTTTGGCTGGCAAAGAAACCTGCACAGATACTGCCGGTGGTGCGGAAAATGGTGGCCTTACAGTGACGGAAGGGATGTTGCGTTGCTGACTAGCTTCATTGGCCGAGGGTGCTACAACCTTAAGGGACGTTTGGTAGTTAGTCCAGGCTTGAAAATGCATGGTGGTTAAATGTCTATGCATGCAACTTGTATTGAGACTTTTCAGATTCTGACCTCTGCTTAAGCTAGTTGAACATTTTTGACAGATGACTTTGCGCTGATCAATTGGATGTTGTTTAAAAAAAATGCCAGACTGCACTCTTCCTAGCATCGGATCCCTTTTCAGGGATTGCAGACTGAGCTTTAACCGGATGGCCACGCTGTCCTCCAACAGGTTTTGGCTTTGACACGCGTTTTGGGCCAGATATGGGCCCGACAGATGGAACCTGTTGCGATGTTGATGCCTGCTGCGGCCCCTCCTCCACCTCCGCTTCTGAACTACTGCCGCCTGCACCCTGTTCCCCCAATGGCTGCCAATCGGGGTCAACAACTGGGTCATCTATTACCTCCTCTTCTAGCTCGTGTGCAACTTCGTCTGTGTCACCGTGTCGGTCGGTGGTATAGCGTTCGTGACGGGGCAACATAGTCTCATCAGGGTCTGATTGTGGATCAGTACCCTGAGAGGGCAATGTTGTGGTCTGAGTCAAAGGACCAGCATAGTAGTCAGGCTGTGGCTGTGCATCAGTGCACTCCATGTCAGAATCTACTTGTAATGGGCATGGCCTGTTAAGTGTTTCACTTTCTAAGCCAGGGACGGTATGTGTAAAGAGCTCCATGGAGTAACCCGTTGTGTCGCCTGCTGCATCCTTCTCTCTTGTTGTTGTTTTTGCTGAAGAGGACAAGGAAGCGACTTGTCCCTGACCGTGAACATCCACAAGCGACGCGCTGCTTTTACATTTACCAGTTTCAGAAGAGGAGGCAAAAGAGCTAGAGGCTGAGTCTGCAAGGTAAGCCAAAACTTGCTGTTGCTGCTCCGGCTTTAAAAGCGGCTTTCCTACTCCCAGAAAAGAGAGCGTTCGAGGCCTTGTGTAGCCAGACGACGAACCTGGCTCCACAGCTCCAGACTTAGGTGGAATATTTTTTTTCCCACGACCACCTGATGCTCCACTACCACTACCATCATTACCAGCTGACAATGAACGCCCACGGCCACGACCTCTTGCACCAGACTTCCTCATTGTTTTAAAAACTTAACCAAAGTAACTTTATTTGTTGCTGTCAAACAACTTACACGGTGACCTATAACTTCAGTATGATTTCAATATCCCTTTACAGGTTGGTGAGACCACAAGGAAAATCAGGCACAATGTTGCATACTCTGTTTTCTGTGGCACCAAATCACAGAGATGCCACACACGCAGGACTGTCACTCAAGCACAAATGTCAATATTAATCTCCCACTGTTTTATTTTTTTTTTTTTTCAGGGAGACTTTAGAAACAAAAGAAAAAAAAAAGAAAAAAAAAAAGACTTTCTATGCCCCACTGAGTGAGAGATGGCACACACAGAAGTCAAGACTGGCACACAAGCAGAAAGGGCAATATTAATCTCCCACTGTTTTATTTATTTTTTTTTTTTTTCAGGGAGACTTTAGAAACAAAATAAAATGAAATGATTTTTTCAGGAAGAATTTAGAAACCAAATAAAATAAAATGATTTTTTCAAGGACAATTTAGAAACCAAATAAAAAAAAAAATAAAGGCTTTCTATGCCCCACTGAGTGAGAGATGGCACACAGGAGTCAGGAGTGGCACACAAGCCCAGAGGCCAATATTTTTCTCCCACTGATTGATGTAGTGATTTTTTCAGGTAGATTTTGGAACCCAAATCAAGCAAAAAAATAAATAGGCTTTCTATGGCCCACAATTTGAGAGAGAGAGAGAGATGCCACACCCAGGAGTCAAGACTGGCACACAAGCAGAAAGGGCAATATTAATCTCCCACTGATTGATGTAGTGATTTTTTCAGGTAGATTTTAGAACCCAAATCAAGCAAAAAAATAAATAGGCTTTCTATGGCCCACTGAGTGAGAGATGGCACACACAGGAGTCAGGAGTGGCACACAAGCCCTGAGGCCAATATTTATCTCCCACTGATTGATGTAGTGATTTTTTCAGGTAGATTTTAGAACCCAAATCAAGCAAAAAAATAAATAGGCTTTCTATGGCCCACTGAGTGAGAGATGGCACACACAGGAGTCAGGAGTGGCACACAAGCCCTGAGGCCAATATTTTTCTCCCACTGATTGATGTAGTGATTTTTTCAGGTTGATTTTAGAACCCAGGGATTGCACTCTAGCAGAAATGCCAATCTTAATCTCCCACAAAAAAAAAAAAAAAAAACAGGGACTGTCCTACAATTACTATCTCCCTGCAGTAATCTCAGCCAGGTATGGCAGGCAGCAATAAGGAGTGGACTGATGCACAAATGAAATAAAAAGTGTGGACAAACAAACAAGATAGCTGTGCAGAACAACAGGATTTGTGCTTTGAAAAAAGCAGTTGGTTTGCACAGCGGCGTACACACAGCAATGCAGCTATCAGGGAGCCTTCTAGGGCAGCCCAATGAGCTACAGCGCTGAGAAAAAAAAAAAAATGTAGCTTCCACTGTCCCTGCACACCGAAGGTGGTGTTGGACAGTGGAAATCGCTACAGCACAAGCGGTTTGGTGGTTAATGGACCCTGCCTAACACTATCCCTGCTTCTGACGAAGCGGCAGCAACCTCTCCCTAAGCTCAGATCAGCAGCAGTAAGATGGCGGTCGGTGGGAACGCCCCTTTATAGCCCCGTGACGCAGCAGACAGCAAGCCAATCACTGCAATGCCCTTCTCTAAGATGGTGGGGACCAGGACCTATGTCATCACACTGCCCACACTCTGCGTTCACCTTCATTGGCTGAGATATGGCGCTTTTCGCGTAATTGAAACGCGACTTTGGCGCGAAAGTCGCGTACCGCATGGCCGACCACGCACAGGGGTCGGATCGGGTTTCATAAAACCCGACTTTGCCAAAAGTCGGCGACTTTTGAAAATGAACGACCCGTTTCGCTCAACTCTAGTGACCGCCAGTGCGGCGCCTTGTGCTTTCACAGTGCTTTCCTGACCCAAGCCTGGGTGGTTAGTGGCGTTCGCCAGTGCGGCACTGCATGCACTCTCGTGCTTCTATTGCTGTCACTCTGACACCTCAGTAGCGGTGTCGAGCGCATGAGGTCTATGTACTCAAATCCTGTGTCTTGGGATTGAGTCCTGAGACTCGTTGCTTGCGCTCTTGGTGCGGTACCACGGCCCTGTGACGTAACAGGGTTCACTTCCTTCACACAGGGTGAGGTTAGCCCATGTGTGTATTCACTTTGTACCGCCATATAGTCCGTCATTACTTGGCAGCAGGTTCCATCTCTGCACGGTGGACCCCGGGCTGCGAACGCACCATACTCTATCTGTCTTATTATTTGGTGCGTTCCGCTAGCCCTAACAAATACATTTTCATTATCATTGCAACATAGATTATCAGAGAGTGCAGTGTATTCTATTAATTCTGATATTTCATGACTTGAATAGTCCATTACACTGGCACCTCGCCTTTCTAATTACCAAGTGCGCGCCAATTTTCCTTTACTGTGTAGTGGAAGAAACATCGGTCCCCATTATACTAGTTCTACTCTATTGCAATTGAGGCCACTTTTGGTGTCTGCCACAAATTTTGGGAAATGTCAAGATTACTGATTAGGTCTCCTTCATGTGTGTTGCATCTAGAAGCAGGCTTCCAAAACCGACAGGCCTCCACTTCCTTTCAATCAAATACGGGTGATACTTTTCTTACATTTTTGTGACAATAGTAGTCTACAAAACTAATATTTGTGCCACCTGAATGTGGCTTAGTATCAAAGCAGGTTGTGCTGTTGCAAGTGTTATCAGGTCTCCCAGCACAGCAGTCCTACACTGATGCCTCACCCACCTTGTCTTAATTTGAAAGTCAATTCAAAGCTATAAATGCTGGCTCAGACCCTGATACCTCATGCATGGCTGATTGCTGCCGTGCCATATTAAAATTTCCCTGGTGTCTGCCCAAATTTGATGTGTTTTGGCAGTTTTAAAGGTGTTGTGTATGCCCTTTTTTTCCTCACGCTTATCTTCGAAGAATATTTGACCAATACATCGGCAATTGTAATCCAAACCGAATATTGAAATATTTGCTCATCGCTAGTTTCTAACCATTGCATGGAAAAAGAATGTAAGAAAATTAACAAGAAACCAGACTGTCAAGTTGGTTTATTTTTAATAATTAAACATTTATACATTTATATTTTCTGAAAACCTCTCCGATGCAAAACGCTTATAAATAGCTGCTTAAATGTATAAAACTTGTCTAGATGTAACTTGATGAGTATTTTAAAGTACTTACTTTACATTTTCATTATGAACGTAAAAAATATATCAAATTAGAGTAGTTTTTGTGGAACTGACATGGCTTGACCATGTTATTTTGTCTGCAGAAAATAAAACAAGAGTAAGTGGATGGTTGAATAGTTTTGAAATAGTTTTGAACGAAGTTGAGTGGTTGCATGCAGGGCTGCCACTAGAAATTTCAGGGCCCCATACTGGCAAAATTTTTGGGGCCCCCTTGAGACTCCGCCCAGGCTCCACCCCAGCCCCGCCTCCACGCTCCACCCCTCGAACTGTCCACAGTCCCACCGCTCTCTCTTGGAAAAACTCCACTTCTCACCTATCACACATTAACAGTTCCCATCACCAGATCACACATATAGCCGGCAGCTTTTGTTTTGGCCAAAAGATTTTTTTAAGCCGCCACCATAACACGGTAGACACTTTTGGCCGGGCCCTACTCTGCTGTAACCTACTAAATATTTGTTAAAATATGCAATACAATTTAGGTATATTTTTATTTATTTTTCAATTTTTAAAATGACCAATAATACTACATACAAGGAACAAATACCACAGCACTATGACCAGATGACATATTATCACCACAGTGATCGAATAATATCACATACAAAGAACAAATACCACTACACTATGACCAGACCGCATATTACCACCACAGGGATCGAATAAAATCACATACAAGGAACAAATACCGCAACATCATGTCCAGACCACATATTACCACCACATAGTGACTGAATACTACAATTCTGATCAGTAATTAAAAAAAAAAGCACCATACTATCACCATAAGTGCCATTATACACAGGAGATCTGTACTTAGTATGCAGTGTCTGTGTACAGATAATACAGGGATCACTAGTGAAATTATATACAGGAGCTCTGTATACAGTATACAGTGTATAGTGTCAGTGTATAGGTAACACACTGACTCACCAGTGACGTCTCTAGGTGAAGTCCTTCATCTTTCATCCAGCACAGACCGCCATCATTTCATCCAGCCAGGACTTCTCTCTACAGGAAATAACACAGTTATCTCGAGCTCCGCTTGTAGAATACATTACTTAATTTTTCCCAACTTCTACATTACATCACATGAAGAAAAAGAGGCGACATAGTGTCACTCTACACAGTAACAGGACCGCCCTCTCATTTAAAACAGTATCCTCAAAAAATAAAATAAATACATCACTGCAGTAATAATATCCCTAAATTAGCCCCTATGGTAATAATATTCCCCATCCTGGCCACCGTGTGTCTCATTCCTGGCGTCAGCCATATGTTCTCCCATCCTGCCCTCATGAGTATCCATTCTGCCCCATATGATCTCCCCATCCTGCCCCATATGATCGCCCCATGTGATCTCTCCATACTGCCCCATCTGTCTCCATCGTATCCATCCTGCCCCATGATCCTGCACGATCTGTCTCCAATTCTTCCCCCAGTGTCTCCAATCATGCCCCATGTCTCCATTCTGCCCCCTATGTCTCCAACCATGCCCCTATATCTGCAATCCTGCCACTTGTCTCCAATCATGCCCCCTGTGTCTCCATTCTGCCCCATCTGTCTACAACCATGCCCCCATTTCTGCAATCCTGCCACTTGTCTCCAATCATGCCCCCTGTGTCTCCATTCTGCCCCATCTGTCTCCAATCCTCCCCCATCTGTCTCGCATTCTGCCCCAATTTCCAGCATTCTGCCCCAATGTCCAGCATTCTGCCCGTGTCCAGCATTCTGCCCCAATGTCCAGCATTCTGCCCGTGTCCAGCATTCTGCCCCTGTCACTGTGTCCAGCATTCTGCCCCTGTCACTGTGTCCAGCATACTGCCCCTGTCACTGTCTCCAGCATACTGCCCCTGTCACTGTCTCCAGCATTCTGCCCCTGTCACTGTCTCCAGCATTCTGCCCCTGTCACTGTCTCCAGCATTCTGCCCCTGTCACTGTCTCCAGCATTCTGCCCCTGTCACTGTCTCCAGCATTTCTGCCCCCAGTGTCTCCAGCATTCTGCCCCAGTGTCTCCAGCATTTCTGCCCCCAGTGTCTCCAGCATTCTGCCCCAGTGTCTCCAGCATTCTGCCCCAGTGTCTCCAGCATTCTGCCCCAGTGTCTCCAGCATTTCTGCCCCAAGTGTGTCCAGCATTTCTGCCCCAAGTGTGTCCAGCATTTCTGCCCCAAGTGTGTCCAGCATTTCTGCCCGTGTCTCCAGCATTTCTGCCCCAAGTGTGTCCAGCATTTCTGCCCCAAGAGTGTCCAGCATTTCTGCCCCTGTATGTCCAGCATTCTGCCCCAAGTGTGTCCTGCATTCTGCCCCAAGTGTGTCCTGCATTCTGCCCCAGTGTGTCCAGCATTTCTGCCCCAAGTGTGTCCTGCATTCTGCCCCAAGTGTGTCCAGCATTTCTGCCCCAAGTGTGTCCAGCATTTCTGCCCCAAGTGTGTCCAGAATTTCTGCCCCAAGTGTGTCCAGCATTTCTGCCCCAAGTGTGTCCAGTATTTCTGCCCAAGTGTGTCCTGCATTCCCCCAAGTGTGTCCTGCATTCCCCCAAGTGTGTCCAGCATTCCTGCCCCAAGTGTGTCCAGCATTCTGCCCCAAGTGTCTCCAACATTCTGCCCCTGTGTGTCCTGCATTCTGCCCAAGTGTGTCCTGCATTCTGCCCAAGTGTGTCCAGCATTTCTGCCCCAAGTGAGTCCAGCATTTCTGCCCCAAGTGTGTCCTGCATTCTGCCCCTGTGTGTCCTGCATTCTGCCCCTGTGTGTCCAGCATTTCTGCCCCACCGTGTCCAGCATTCTGCCCTAAGTGTGTCCTGCATTCTGCCCCAAGTGTGTCCTGCATTCTGCCCCTGTGTGTCCAGCATTTCTGCCCACTGTGTCCAGCATTCTGCCCCAAGTGTGTCCTGCATTCTGCCCCAAGTGTGTCCTGCATTCTGCCCCAAGTGTGTCCTGCATTCTGCCCCAAGTGTGTCCTGCATTCTGCCCTTGTGTGTGCAGCATTCTGCCCCTGTGTGTGCAGCATTCTGCCCCAAGATTGTCCTGCATTCTGCCCCTGTGTGTCCAGCATTTCTGCCCCACTGTGTCCAGGATTCTGCCCCAAGTGTGTCCTGCATTCTGCCCCAAGTGTGTCCTGCATTCTGCCCCAAGTGTGTCCAGCATTTCTGCCCCAAGTGTGTCCAGCATTTCTGCCCCAAGTGTGTCCAGCATTTCTGCCCCAAGTGTGTCCAGTATTTCTGCCCCAAGTGTGTCCAGTATTTCTGCCCAAGTGTGTCCTGCATTCCCCCAAGTGTGTCCAGCATTCTGCCCCAAGTGTGTCCAGCATTTCTGCCCCAAGTGTGTCCACCATTCTGCCCCAAGTGTCTCCAACATTCTGCCCCTGTGTGTCCTGCATTCTGCCCAAGTGTGTCCTGCATTCTGCCCAAGTGTGTCCAGCATTTCTGCCCCAAGTGAGTCCAGCATTTCTGCCCCAGGTGTGTCCTGCATTCTGCCCCTGTGTGTCCTGCATTCTGCCCCTGTGTGTCCAGTATTTCTGCCCCACCGTGTCCAGCATTCTGCCCCAAGTGTGTCCAGCATTCTGCCCCAAGTGTGTCCTGCATTCTGCCCCAAGTGTGTTCTGCATTCTGCCCCAAGTGTGTTCTGCATTGCGCCCCAGTGTCTCCAGCATTCTGCCCCAGTGTCTCCAGCATTCTGCCCCAGTGTCTCCAGCATTCTGCCCCAGTGTCTCCAGCATTTCTGCCCCAAGTGTGTCCAGCATTTCTGCCCCAAGTGTGTCCAGCATTTCTGCCCCAAGTGTGTCCAGCATTTCTGCCCCTGTGTCTCCAGCATTTCTGCCCCAAGTGTGTCCAGCATTTCTGCCCCAAGTGTGTCCAGCATTTCTGCCCCTGTATGTCCAGCATTCTGCCCCAAGTGTGTCCTGCATTCTGCCCCAAGTGTGTCCTGCATTTTGCCCCAGTGTGTCCAGTATTTCTGCCCCAAGTGTGTCCAGCATTTCTGCCCCAAGTGTGTCCTGCATTCTGCCCCAAGTGTGTCCAGCATTTCTGCCCCAAGTGTGTCCAGCATTTCTGCCCCAAGTGTGTCCAGCATTTCTGCCCCAAGTGTGTCCAGTAGAGTTGAGCGACCTTGACCTTTTTAGAGTCGAGCCGGGTTTCGCGAAACCCGACTATCTCAAAAGTCGGGTCGAGTGAAATCGGCCGATTATGACGTAAAGTCGGGATCGACCGAAACACGAAACCCAATGCAAGTCAATGGGGCAGCATAGTCGGCAGTGAGTGGGGGCCAGGAAAACACCTAGAGTGCCCATTTTAATGTTAAAACCATCCATTCTTCTTAATGAAGCTTGTCAAGCGTAATTTACCTTATAATAATTGGAAGGCATTTGAAATTGGGGGTCATTTGGCTAAAGTTGTGGTGGGTAGGGCTGGTTCAAGTAATTAGTGGGCCCAGGAAATCTGGACCACGTCACGGCAGTGGAGCAGGGAGAGGTAAGTATTTCAACTTTGCAAGTGCTGTGAACCTGAGCAAGCAGGGGGGGCCCACTCGTTGGCATTGGCACTGGCACAGGGCCCCTCAAAGTACAGCGGTGTGTTTGCACGGCGGGGGCGCCTCCCACCGGCAGCAACACTTTTGCGTACTATGAGAGGCCCTGTGCCAGTGACGTCGCCAACTAGTATTCCTCCCCCCACCTGATGAAGGAACCTGCACTTTCATCTGCACCTTCCTCTTTGTCCCCGTGTAAGGTGGTATGGTATGCGGGAAGAGCAACCTGACTTTCAGCAGGGTCACAATGTTGTTGTGTAGCGTGCACGGGGAATGTTGCGTTATGGGTCAATGTACCAGCAGACTCATCTATCACTGGCTGGGCAATGGGCAGGATGAGGAGGAAACACAGATATAGGCCCAAATAATAAAGTGGGCTAAATGCAGTTCAAAATTGGTAACACAGGAATAACCAGGGGGCATTGCAGTGGAGGACAACTGGAATGAGAGGCTGACACAGAGAGTAGGCCCAAATCAGTAAGTAGTCGAAATGCAGTTCAAAATTGGCAACCGTAGTAAACAGGCGGCACAGCTTTGTTCAGTGGAGGAGAACAGCAAGGAGTGGCAGACACCGATAGTAGGCCCCAACCCAACTAGTAGGCCAAATGCAGTCTAACATTAACAACTACTTAACGAGCGCCTGAAAACGGAATTTCAGGACAGGAAACCAGGAGAACAGCAAGGAGCGGCAGACACTGTTAGTAGGCCCCAAACCAACTAGTACGCCAAATGCAGTTGTTCCATTTAACCACAATTTAACGAGAGCCTGAAGATAGAAGCTCAGGAAAGGCAACCTGGAGAACACCTTGGAGTGGAACACACCATCTCTCTCCACCCCATACCCATTTTGTAGGCCTAATGCTGTGTAGTTTTCTACAACTACTAAACGAGAGTCGGAAGACCGAAGCAATGGCAAGGCAACCTGGGGAACACCTTGGAGTGTAACACACCATCTCTCTCCACCCCATACCCATTTTGTAGGCCTAATGCAGTGTAGTTTTCTACAGCTACTAAACGAGAGTCGGAAAACCGAAGCAATGGCAAGGCAATTTGGGGAACACCTTGGAGTGTAACACAACATCTCTCTCCACCCGATACCCATTTTGTAGGCCTAATGCATTGTAGTTTTCTACAACTACTAAACGAGAGTCGGAAGATCGAAGCAATGGCGAGGAAACCTGGAGAACACCTTGGAGTGTAACACACCATCTCTCTCCACCCCATACCCATTTTGTCGGCCTAATGCAGCCTACTTTCCGACAACTACTAAACGAGAGCATGAAGATCGAAGCTCAGGAAAGGCAACCTGGGGAACACCTTGGAGTGTAACACACCCTCTCTCTACACCACGGAAGGGCTGATTCTTAGGAAGGAAGGCTGTCGGAAAGAAGCAGGGCGCGTCCGAGGGTGATTATATTCTTATTAGGTATATACTCACCCTCGGACGCGCCCTGCTTCTTTATTTGTAATGAATGTTTATTTGCAATGTGGTTTTGACTTACTCTATTTTTTTGGTAAATAATGATTTTATTATTTTCATTGTTTTGCATCTTCTTGGCAATAATATAAAGAAGACGCGACAGGACAACACTCGGTGGATGCCATATCTGTGTTTTAATTTGAAAAAAACTTTCAGTTAACTACTTGCAGGAGAAAGTTATTGTAGCTGGTGGCCATTTTTAGTACTGTACCAGATTTTTGTTGTATGTGTTTGTTTTTAATGTTAAAATGTCTGCATTTGATATCTCTCCAGTATTTTCTTTTTTATAAGCAAAATACTTATTTTTATATTTTCTGATGTTGGTTCAAGGGGTACACGGGCAGCAGTAGACAGGTCAGTGGAGGCCTAGTGGAAGGAGGGACCGCAGACAGGCTTCGAAGCCCTAACATAATAAATTGGGCTGGCTGTAGGCAATTTAAAATTGGTTCCAGGGGAACCCGGGCAGCAGTAGACAGGTCAGTGGAGGCCTAGTGGAAGGAGGGACCGCAGACAGGCTTCGAAGCCCTAACATAATAAATTGGGCTGGCTGTAGGCAATTTAAAATTGGTTCCAGGGGAACCCGGGCAGCAGTAGACAGGTCAGTGGAGGCCTAGTGGAAGGAGGGACCGCAGACAGGCTTCGAAGCCCTAACATAATAAATTGGCCTGGCTGTAGGCAATTTAAAATTGGTTCCAGGGGAACCCGGGCAGCAGTAGACAGGTCAGTGGAGGCCTAGTGGAAGGAGGGACCGCAGACAGGCTTCGAAGCCCTAACATAATAAATTGGCCTGGCTGTAGGCAATTTACAATTGGTTCTAGGGGAACACGGGCAGCAGTGGTCTGGTCAGTGTAGTAGTAGTGGAAAAACGGGCCGCAGACAGGCTTCGAAGGCCTAACATAACAAAAATTGGGATGTAGGCAATTTACAATTGGTTCCAGGGGAACACGGGCAGCAGTAGACAGGTCAGTGGAGGCCTAGTGGAAGGAGGGACCGCAGACAGGCTTTGAAGCCCTAACATAATAAATTGGCCTGGCTGTAGGCAATTTACAATTGGTTCCAGGGGAACACGGGCGGCAGTAGACAGGTCAGTGGAGGTCTAGTGGAAGGAGGGACCGCAGACAGGCTTCGAAGCCCTAACATAATAAATTGGGCTGGCTGTAGGCAATTTAAAATTGGTTCCAGGGGAACCCGGGCAGCAGTAGACAGGTCAGTGGAGGCCTAGTGGAAGGAGGGACCGCAGACAGGCTTCGAAGCCCTAACATAATAAATTGGGCTGGCTGTAGGCAATTTAAAATTGGTTCCAGGGGAACCCGGGCAGCAGTAGACAGGTCAGTGGAGGCCTAGTGGAAGGAGTGACCGCAGACAGGCTTCGAAGGCCTAACATAAGAAAAATGTCAATACAATGGTATTGACAGTGCCAGGCATTGAAGAATGTCAGCACATAGACTAAACATTGGTGGAGCTGTGAGAGAAAATTTTGCAAGTGGTAGAGCACTGTTTGACCTGGGGGGGGGACTGACTTGTGGCCGGCGGTACAGGCCCAGGGCCCCTCATATTACAACGGTGTGTCTGACGTTGGGTGCGCACCACCACCGCCAGACACTTTATTGTACTATGAGGGACCTAGTGGCAGTGCCGTCGACCAAAAGCGGGCACACCCACCTCTTCAGACAAACAGTACTCTCACGGGTGCTGGCGCCAAGTGGCAATACCACGGCCCCGTGTGGGGACTTTGACCATTTAGGGAGGTGTTAACATGTCGGATGCTGGAGAATCAGGTGCTGCAAATTACGAGATGGGAAAAGTCATTCAGCATAGTCCACAGGCAAGACCTTTACATAGGAAAGCTAGGTGTCAGCCGGGCAAGGTGGGGCAAAAGATTTTGAAATCCAGTTGTGGTTCATTTTAATGAAGGTTAGATCATCTACATTTTGGGTAGCCAGACGAGTCCTTTTTTCTGTTAGTATTGAACCTGCAGCACTGAATACTCTTTCTGATAGGACACTAGCTGCCGGGCAAGCAAGCTCCTGCAATGCATATTCTGCCAATTCTGGCCAGGTGTCTAATTTTGATGCCCAGTAATCAAATGGGAATGACGGTTGAGGGAGAACGTCGATAAGGGATGAAAAATAGTTAGTAACCATACTGGACAAATGTTGTCTCCTGTCACTTTGAATTGATGCTGCAGTACCTGTCCTGTCTGCGGTCATAGCAAAATCACTCCACAACCTGGTCAGAAAACCCCTCTGGCCAACGCCACTTCTGATTTCTGCCCCTCTAACACATCTGGTCTGCTGGCCCCTGCAGCTCGTGTTAGAACGATCACGGGCGCTGTGTGCAGGGAATGCCAGAAGCAAACGGTCAACAAGAGTTGATTGTTTGGTTGCTAATATTAGTTCCAAGTTCTCATGTGGCATTATATTTTGCAATTTGCCTTTATAGCGAGGATCAAGGAGGCAGGCCAACCAGTAATCGTCATTGTTCATCATTTTTGTTATGCGTGTGTCCCTTTTGAGGATACGTAAGGCATAATCCGCCATGTGGGCCAAAGTTCCAGTTCTCAAATCTGTGGTTGTGCTTGGTTGAGGGGCAGTTTCAGGCAAATCCACGTCACTTGTGTCCCTCCAAAAA
Organism: Ranitomeya imitator; assembly: GCF_032444005.1. NCBI lineage: Eukaryota > Metazoa > Chordata > Amphibia > Anura > Dendrobatidae > Ranitomeya > Ranitomeya imitator. The sequence continues at coordinate 467,854,198 of NC_091286.1, forward strand.
CCAGAACCCGGCCTTGCCGCGCCAACAATTTCCACTGGCCCCGGAAAAGCTTCCTCATTAAAAATATAATCATCCCCATCATCCTCCTCGTCCTCGTCCTCCTCTTCGCCCGCTACCTCGTCCTGTACACTGCCCTGGCCAGACAATGGCTGACTGTCATCAAGGCTTTCCTCTTCCTCAGCTGCAGACGCCTGATCCTTTATGTGCGTCAAACTTTGCATCAGCAGACGCATTAGGGGGATGCTCATGCTTATTATGGCGTTGTCTGCACTAATCAGCCGTGTGCATTCCTCAAAACACTGAAGGACTTGACACATGTCTTGAATCTTCGACCACTGCACACCTGACAACTCCATGTCTGCCATCCTACTGCCTGCCCGTGTATGTGTATCCTCCCACAAAAACATAACAGCCCGCCTCTGTTCACACAGTCTCTGAAGCATGTGCAGTGTTGAGTTCCACCTTGTTGCAACGTCTATGATTAGGCGATGCTGGGGAAGGTTCAAAGAACGCTGATAGGTCTGCATACGGCTGGAGTGTACAGGCGAACGGCGGATATGTGAGCAAAGTCCACGCACTTTGAGGAGCAGGTCGGATAACCCCGGATAACTTTTCAGGAAGCACTGCACCACCAGGTTTAAGGTGTGAGCCAGGCAAGGAATGTGTTTCAGTTGGGAAATGGAGATGGCAGCCATGAAATTCCTTCCGTTATCACTCACTACCTTGCCTGCCTCAAGATCTACAGTGCCCAGCCACGACTGCGTTTCTTTCTGCAAGAACTCGGACAGAACTTCAGCGGTGTGTCTGTTGTCGCCCAAACACTTCATAGCCAATACAGCCTGCTGACGTTTGCCAGTAGCTGCCCCATAATGGGAGACCTGGTGTGCAACAGTGGCAGCTGCGGATGGAGTGGTTGTGCGGTCTGTGGATGAGGTCTCGCTTCTGCAGGAGGACGAGGAGGAGGAGGAGGGGGTGCGAATGGCTACAGCCAACTGTTTCCTAGACCGTGGGCTAGGCAGAACTGTCCCAAACTTGCTGTCTCCTGTGGACCCTGCATCCACCACATTTACCCAGTGTGCCGTGATGGACACATAACGTCCCTGGCCATGCCTACTGGTCCATGCATCTGTTGTCAGGTGCACCTTTGTGCTCACAGATTGCCTGAGTGCATGGACGATGCGCTCTTTAACATGCTGGTGGAGGGCTGGGATGGCTTTTCTGGAAAAAAAGTGTCGACTGGGTAGCTCGTAGCGTGGTACAGCGTAGTCCATCAGGGCTTTGAAAGCTTCGCTTTCAACTAACCGGTAGGGCATCATCTCTAACTAGATTAGTCTAGCTATGTGGGCGTTCAAACCCTGTGTACGCGGATGCGAGGCTAAGTACTTCCTTTTTCTAACCATAGTCTCATGTAGGGTGAGCTGGACTGGAGAGCTGGAGATCGTGGAACTAGCGGGGGTGCCGGTGGACATGGCAGACTGAGAGACGGTGGGAGATGGTATTGTTGCCGCCAGTGCCCTAGATGCAGTGTTTCCTACTACGAAACTGGTGATTCCCTGACCCTGACTTCTTTGGCCTGGCAAAGAAACCTGCACAGATACTGCAGGTGGTGCAGAAAATGGTGGCACTACACTGCCGGAAGGGATGTTGCGTTGATGACTAGCTTCATTGGCCGAGGGTGCTACAACCTTAAGGGACGTTTGGTAGTTAGTCCAAGCTTGCAAATGCATGGTGGTTAAATGTCTATGCATGCAACTTGTATTGAGACTTTTCAGATTCTGCCCTCTGCTTAAGGTAGTTGAACATTTTTGACAGATGACTTTGCGCTGATCAATTGGATGTTGTTTAAAAAAATGCCAGACTGCACTCTTTCTAGCATCGGATACCTTTTCAGGCATTGCAGACTGAGCTTTAACCGGATGGCCACGCTGTCCTCCAACAGGTTTTGACTTTGCCATGCGTTTTGGGCAAGATACGGGCCCGGCAGATGGAACCTGTTGCGATGTTGATGCCTGCTGCGGCCCCTCCTCCTCCGCTTCAGAACTGCTGCCGCCTGCACCCTGTTCCCCCAATGGCTGCCAATCGGGGTCAAGAACTGGGTCATCTATTACCTCTTCTTGTAGCTCGTGTGCAACTTCGTCTGTGTCACCTTGTCGGTCGGTGGTATAGCGTTCGTGATGGGGCAACATAGTCTCATCAGGGTCTGATTCTTGATCAGCACCCTGCGAGGGCAATGTTGTGGTCTGAGTCAAAGGACCAGCATAGTAGTCTGGCTGTGGCTGTGCATCAGTGCACTCCATGTCAGATTCAACTTGTAATGGGCATGGACTGTTAACTGCTTCACTTTCTAAGCCAGGGACGGTATGTGTAAAGAGCTCCATGGAGTAACCCGTTGTGTCGCCTGCTGCATTCTTCTCTGTTGTTGTTTTTGCTGAAGAGGACAAGGAAGCCACTTGTCCCTGACCGTGAACATCCACTAACGACGCGCTGCTTTTACTTTTACCAGTTTCACGAGAGGAGGCAAAAGAGCTAGAGGCTGAGTCAGCAAGATAAGCCAAAACTTGCTCTTGCTGCTCCGGCTTTAAAAGCGGTTTTCCTACTCCCAGAAAAGGGAGCGTTCGAGGCCTTGTGTAGCCAGACGACGAACCTGGCTCCACAGCTCCAGACTTAGGTGCAATATTTTTTTTCCCACGACCACCTGATGCTCCACCACTACCACTACCCTCATTACCAGCTGACAATGAACGCCCCCGGCCACGACCTCTTCCACCAGACTTCCTCATTGTTTTAAAAACGTTACCAAACTAACGGTATTTGTTGCAGTCACACAACTTACACGGTGAGCTATAACTTCAGTATGATTTAGCTACCCCTTTACAGGTGGGTGAGACCACAACGAAAATCAGGCACAATGTTACACACTCTGTTGTTGGTGGCAACAAATGAGAGAGATGCCACACACGCAGGACTGTCACTGAAGCGCAAATGTAAATATTAATCTCCCACTGATTTGTGTTTTTTTTTTTAAAAAGGAGACTTTAGAAAAAAAAAAATGATTTTTTAAGGAAGAATTTATAAACCAAATAAAATGAAATGATTTTTTCAGGGAGAATTTAGAAACCAAATAAAACAAAAAATAGGCTTTCTAGGGCCCACTGAGTGAGAGAGGACGCACACAGGAGTCAGGAGTGGCACACAAGCCCAGAGGCCAATATTTATCTCCCACTGATTGATTTAGTGATTTTTTCAGGAAGATTTTGGAACCCAAATCAAGCAAAAAAATTAATAGGCTTTCTATGGCCCACAATTGGAGAGAGAGAGATGGCACACCCAGGAGTCAAGACTGGCACACAAGCAGAAAGGGCAATATTAATCTCCCACTGATTTGATTTTTTTTTTTTTTTTCAGGGAGACTTTAGAAAAAAAAAATACAAAAAAAATGATTTTTTTCAGGAATAATTTAGAAACCAAATAAAATAAAATGATTTTTTCAGGGAGAATTTAGAAAACAAATAAAACAAAAAATAGGCTTTCTAGGGCCCACTGAGTGAGAGAGGACACACACAGGAGTCAGGAGTGGCACACAAGCCCAGAGGCCAATATTTATCTCCTACTGATTGATTTAGTGATTTTTTCAGGTAGATTTTGGAACCCAAATCAAGCAAAAAAATTAATAGGCTTTCTATGGCCCACAATTGGAGAGAGAGAGATGGCACACCCAGGAGTCAAGACTGGCACACAAGCAGAATGGGCAATATTAATCTCCCACTGATTTTTTTTTTTTTTTTTTTTTTTTCAGGGAGACTTTAGAAAAAAAAATACAAAAAAAATGATTTTTTTCAGGAATAATTTAGAAACCAAATAAAATAAAATGATTTTTTCAGGGAGAATTTAGAAAACAAATAAAACAAAAAATAGGCTTTCTAGGGCCCACTGAGTGAGAGAGGACGCACACAGGAGTCAGGAGTGGCACACAAGCCCAGAGGCCAATATTTATCTCCCACTGATTGATTTATTGATTTTTTCAGGTAGAATTTAGAACCCAAATCAACCAAAAAAATAAATAGGCTTTCTATGGCCCACTATTTGTGAGAGAGATGGCACGCTCAGGACTGGTACACAAGCCCAGAGGCCAATATTAATCTCCCACTTTTTTTTTTTTTCCAGGGAAAATTTATAAACCCAATAAAAAAAATAATAAATAGGCTTTCTATGGCCCACTATCTGAGAGAGAGAGATGGCACGCTTAGGACTGGCACACAAGCCCAAAGGCCAATATTAATCTCCCACTGATTGATTTATTGATTTTTTTCAGGTAGATTTTGGAACCCAAATCAAGCAAAAATATAAATAGGCTTTCTATGGCCCACTGAGAGATGGCACACACAGGAGTAAGGAGTGGCACACAAGCCCTGAGGCCAATATTTTTCTCCCACTGATTGATGTAGTGATTTTTTCAGGTAGATTTTAGAACCCAAATCAAGCAAAAAAATAAATAGGCTTTCTATGGCCCACTGAGTGAGAGATGGCACACACAGGGATGGCACTCTAGCAGAAATGCCAATCTTAATCTCCCACAAAAAAAAAAAAAAAAAGGAACTGTCCTTCAATTACTATCTCCCTGCAGTAATCTCAGCCAGGTATGGCAGGCAGCAATAAGGAGTGGACTGATGCACAAATTAAATAAAAAGTGTGGACAAACAAACAAGATAGCTGTTCAGAAAGGAAGGAACAAGAGGATTTGTGCTTTGAAAAAAGCAGTTGGTTTGCACAGCGGCGTACACACAGCAATGCAGCTTACCGGCGAGCCTTCTAGGGCAGCCCAATGAGCTACAGCGCTGAGGGGAAAAAAAAAAATGTAGCTTCCACTGTCCCTGCACACCGAAGGTGGTGTTGGGCAGTGGAAATCGCTACAGCACAAGCGGTTTGGTGGTTAATGGACCCTGCCTAACGCTATCCCTGCTTCTGACGAAGCGGCAGCAACCTCTCCCTAGGCTCAGATCAGCAGCAGTAACATGGCGGTCGGCGGGAACGCCCCTTTATAGCCCCTGTGACGCCGCGGACAGCAAGCCAATCACTGCAATGCCCTTCTCTAAGATGGTGGGGACCAGGACCTATGTCATCACGCTGCCCACACTCTGCGTTTACCTTCATTGGCTGAGAAATGGCGCTTTTCGCGTAATTGAAATGCGACTTTGGCGCGAAAGTCGCGTACCGCATGGCCCACCCCACACAGGGGTCGGATCGGGTTTCATGAAACCCGACTTTGTCAAAAGTCGGCGACTTTTGAAAATGTTCGACCCGTTTCGCTCAACCCTAGTGTCCAGTATTTCTGCCCAAGTGTGTCCTGCATTCCCCCAAGTGTGAAGACACAAAAGAGAATAGTAAAACCAAAAACACTCAGTTTGAAAAAATGTTGCAGTAATCCGCAAGTGCTAGTAAAAGATGTAAAAAACAGGGTATTTGGTTGATACGTTTTTTGCAAAAAATGTATACTAAGCTGCTCTACCAATCTTCACGGTATACCCTTATCAGAGCAGTCCTAACTAATGTATGCAATCCCTATCTGATGTATTTAAAAACCTGATCATCTGTATATAACCTGTGTGAACAGGGTTCAGAGAGGAAAAATCCATGTGTGCATACAGGGTAGAACAGCTTTTGTGCACATAGCCCAAGAGGAGTGGTGGAACTCCCCAGTCTTGTAGACACAAGAGAACAATTATGGAAACAGGAACACATGGGCTACTTGCACAGTGAACAAGTCTGTATGATCATGTTCACACACCACCAAGAAACCTGAAGACACAAAAGAGAATAGTAAAACCAAAAACACTCAGTTTGAAAAAATGTTGCAGTAATCCGCAAGTGCTAGTAAAAGATGTAAAAAACAGGGTATTTGGTTGATACGTTTTTTGCAAAAAATGTATACTAAGCTGCTCTACCAATCTTCACGGTATACCCATATCAGAGCAGTCCTAACTAATGTATAGCAATCCCTATCTGATGTATTTAAAAACCTGATCATCTGTATATAACCTGTGTGAACAGGGTTCAGAGAGGAAAAATCCATGTGTGCATACAGGGTAGAACAGCTTTTGTGCAGATAGCCCAAGAGGAGTGGTGGAACTCCCCAGTCTTGTAGACACAAGAGAACAATTATGGAAACAGGAACACATGGGCTACTTGCACAGTGAACAAGTCTGTATGATCATGTTCACACACCACCAAGAAACCTGAAGACACAAAAGAGAATAGTAAAACCAAAAACACTCAGTTTGAAAAAATGTTGCAGTAATCCGCAAGTGCTAGTAAAAGATGTTCCTATTCCCCCAAGTGTGTCCAGCATTCTGCCCCAAGTGTGTCCAGCATTTCTGCCCCAAGTGTGTCCAGCATTCTGCCCCAAGTGTCTCCAACATTCTGCCCCTGTGTGTCCTGCATTCTGCCCAAGTGTGTCCTGCATTCTGCCCAGGTGTGTCCAGCATTTCTGCCCCAAGTGAGTCCAGCATTTCTGCCCCAAGTGTGTCCTGCATTCTGCCCCAAGTGTGTCCTGCATTCTGCCCCTGTGTGTCCAGCATTTCTGCCCACTGTGTCCAGCATTCTGCCCCAAGTGTGTCCTGCATTCTGCCCCAAGTGTGTCCTGCATTCTGCCCCAAGTGTGTCCTGCATTCTGCCCCAAGTGTGTCCTGCATTCTGCCCCAAGTGTGTCCTGCATTCTGCCCCAAGATTGTCCTGCATTCTGCCCCTGTGTGTCCAGCATTTCTGCCCCACTGTGTCCAGGATTCTGCCCCAAGTGTGTCCTGCATTCTGCCCCAAGTGTGTCCTGCATTCTGCCCCAAGTGTGTCCAGCATTTCTGCCCCAAGTGTGTCCAGCATTTCTGCCCCAAGTGTGTCCAGCATTTCTGCCCCAAGTGTGTCCAGTATTTCTGCCCCAAGTGTGTCCAGTATTTCTGCCCAAGTGTGTCCTGCATTCCCCCAAGTGTGTCCAGCATTCTGCCCCAAGTGTGTCCAGCATTTCTGCCCCAAGTGTGTCCAGCATTCTGCCCCAAGTGTCTCCAACATTCTGCCCCTGTGTGTCCTGCATTCTGCCCCAAGTGTGTCCTGCATTCTGCCCAAGTGTGTCCAGCATTTCTGCCCCAAGTGAGTCCAGCATTTCTGCCCCAAGTGTGTCCTGCATTCTGCCCCTGTGTGTCCTGCATTCTGCCCCTGTGTGTCCAGCATTTCTGCCCCACCATGTCCAGCATTCTGCCCTAAGTGTGTCCAGCATTCTGCCCCAAGTGTGTCCTGCATTCTGCCCCAAGTGTGTTCTGCATTCTGCCCCAAGTGTGTTCTGCATTCTGCCCCTGTGTGTGCAGCATTCTGCCCCAAGATTGTCCTGCATTCTGCCCCTGTGTGTCCAGCATTTCTGCCCCACTGTGACCAGCATTCTGCCCTAAGTGTGTCCTGCATTCTGCCCCAAGTGTGTCCTGCTTTCTGCCCCAAGTGTGTCCAGCATTCTGCCCCTGTGTGTCCTGCATTCTGCCCCAAGTGTGTCCAGCATTCTGCCCCTGTGTGTCCTGCATTCTGCCCCTGTGTGTCCAGCATTTCTGCCCTACTGTGTCCAGCATTCTGCCCCAAGTGTGTCCTGCATTCTGCCCCTGTGTGTCCTGCATTCTGCCCCTGTGTGTCCAGCATTTCTGCCCACTGTGTCCTGCATTCTGCCCCAAGTGTGTCCTGCATTCTGCCCCAAGTGTGTCCTGCATTCTGCCCCAAGTGTGTCCTGCATTCTGCCCCAAGTGTGTTCTGCATTCTGCCCCAAGTGTGTCCTGCATTCTGCCCCTGTGTGTGCAGCATTCTGCCCCAAGATTGTCCTGCATTCTGCCCCTGTGTGTCCAGCATTTCTGCCCCACTGTGTCCAGGATTCTGCCCCAAGTGTGTCCTGCATTCTGCCCCAAGTGTGTCCTGCATTCTGTCCCAAGTGTGTTCTGCATTCTGCCCTACTGTGTCCAGCATTCTGCCCCAAGTGTGTCCTGCATTCTGCCCCTGTGTGTCCTGCATTCTGCCCCTGTGTGTCCAGCATTTCTGCCCACTGTGTCCTGCATTCTGCCCCAAGTGTGTCCTGCATTCTGCCCCAAGTGTGTCCTGCATTCTGCCCCAAGTGTGTTCTGCATTCTGCCCCAAGTGTGTCCTGCATTCTGCCCCTGTGTGTGCAGCATTCTGCCCCAAGATTGTCCTGCATTCTGCCCAAGTGTGTCCAGCATTTCTGCCCCAAGTGAGTCCAGCATTTCTGCCCCAAGTGTGTCCTGCATTCTGCCCCTGTGTGTCCTGCATTCTGCCCCTGTGTGTCCAGCATTTCTGCCCCACCATGTCCAGCATTCTGCCCTAAGTGTGTCCAGCATTCTGCCCCAAGTGTGTCCTGCATTCTGCCCCAAGTGTGTTCTGCATTCTGCCCCAAGTGTGTTCTGCATTCTGCCCCTGTGTGTGCAGCATTCTGCCCCAAGATTGTCCTGCATTCTGCCCCTGTGTGTCCAGCATTTCTGCCCCACTGTGACCAGCATTCTGCCCTAAGTGTGTCCTGCATTCTGCCCCAAGTGTGTCCTGCTTTCTGCCCCAAGTGTGTCCAGCATTCTGCCCCTGTGTGTCCTGCATTCTGCCCCAAGTGTGTCCAGCATTCTGCCCCTGTGTGTCCTGCATTCTGCCCCTGTGTGTCCAGCATTTCTGCCCTACTGTGTCCAGCATTCTGCCCCAAGTGTGTCCTGCATTCTGCCCCTGTGTGTCCTGCATTCTGCCCCTGTGTGTCCAGCATTTCTGCCCACTGTGTCCTGCATTCTGCCCCAAGTGTGTCCTGCATTCTGCCCTAAGTGTGTCCTGCATTCTGCCCCAAGTGTGTCCTGCATTCTGCCCCAAGTGTGTTCTGCATTCTGCCCCAAGTGTGTCCTGCATCCTGCCCCTGTGTGTGCAGCATTCTGCCCCAAGATTGTCCTGCATTCTGCCCCTGTGTGTCCAGCATTTCTGCCCCACTGTGTCCAGGATTCTGCCCCAAGTGTGTCCTGCATTCTGCCCCAAGTGTGTCCTGCATTCTGTCCCAAGTGTGTTCTGCATTCTGCCCTACTGTGTCCAGCATTCTGCCCCAAGTGTGTCCTGCATTCTGCCCCTGTGTGTCCTGCATTCTGCCCCTGTGTGTCCAGCATTTCTGCCCACTGTGTCCTGCATTCTGCCCCAAGTGTGTCCTGCATTCTGCCCCAAGTGTGTCCTGCATTCTGCCCCAAGTGTGTTCTGCATTCTGCCCCAAGTGTGTCCTGCATTCTGCCCCTGTGTGTGCAGCATTCTGCCCCAAGATTGTCCTGCATTCTGCCCCTGTGTGTCCAGCATTTCTGCCCCACTGTGTCCAGGATTCTGCCCCAAGTGTGTCCTGCATTCTGCCCCAAGTGTGTCCTGCATTCTGTCCCAAGTGTGTTCTGCATTCTGCCCCTGTGTGTGCAGCATTCTGCCCCAAGATTGTCCTGCATTCTGCCCCTGTGTGTCCAGCATTTCTGCCCCAAGTGTGTCCAGCATTCTGCCCCAAGTGTGTCCTGCATTCTGCCCCAAGTGTGTCCAGCATTCTGCCCCCCCGGATCGCCGCTCTTAAAGAAAAAAAAAACAAGTGCTTACCTGGCCATTCTCCTGCGCCGGGTGAAGCTCCCTCCGGGCGAAGCTCCCTCCAGGCTCCACGCAGACGCACTCGCCGGGCCCGGCGGCTGGCAATGACGTCAGACGCCGGCGAGTGCGCAGTGCGGCCCTATTCAGCTGCCAGCCTCAGACTGGCAGGCGGCTGTTAACTATTGACGTGCGGGCACGGGCCTGCACGTCAATAGCGTGCCGCAGCGCCTGCAGGGGGGGCCCGGTGAGCAGATGAGACGGGGCCCGATGCGGGCCCCCTCTGCTCACCGGGCCCCATACGCCAGTCACGGCTGTAATGCCCTGATGGCGGCCCTGGTTGCATGTAATATATTCAGCTGGCAGTTTTCCAAGTTGACTGTGTTTTCTTTTAACTCTAACCCACAGAATCACAGAAAACCTGACACAACTTCATATAAAAAATAAACATATTGAATACCTCTTATATAATTTCACAATTGTCACATTATGACAGAAATTATAGTTCCTTTGGACAACGTATAATTTCAAGGATGTACCTTAATACAATGCATGGTTAGTAATACATTTGGCATTATCGTGACTTGCTATGTTTTCATAAAAGTGGTTACTTGTGTACAGTCTAAAGGACAAATTGAGTTAAAAGATTTTTTTACAATTTTCTGTATTATCAACTATGGTAATGTGGAAAACTAAGAGTGCTTTAGGGTCAGATTTTGGGTCAGCTACAGTAATTTGCTAGACACTAAACATCTAAGGATGAATGTTGTGTGTATTACCATTTACAGTGTTGGGCTTCCATTAGTATAGGCTGTGTTTATGTGTGGCTATTACAATGGATCTTACACTGGACATGGCCAGGATGAGCAGATAAGACAAAATTCAAAATCCCCTGTTTTCATGGATTTTTATGAAAAAATGGATTAACAGAGAAGATATCTGTAAATGTCATGTTTTTTTATTATAACTTGGGGTTTCTTCAGATGTTAGAGCATAATAAACAAAATACAGTGTGTTAAAAAATGTAAATAAATCATCTATTCCCCTCACCACTCACCTCTCTGGTCCTTCCTCTTCTTAGTCACCCATCCAGTCTTTGTCGCATCTTCAGATCCCCATCCCTCGTGCTGAAATCTTGCTCAAGCTTGATAAAGGTCATGATGTCATGACATGCGCTGTGAACTTGAGCACACATGCGCAAAACAATCTGAGCCCTCATAATAGCACACATTTTTAGTATAAATAATAACATTTGTTATCGCCATATCCATAAACTACCAACATTTTTAATTATGGCATGAAAAATTATTTTGTGACTGACTTCCATGAAAGGGATAAAAAGTGATCTGAAAGTCTTATGGACCTTAAAATTTGTTCAAAAAACCTACAGCTTAGCACACAGAGAAAGAGTGCTGCTCACATAACTTAATTTAGTAGATAGAAAAGTTACTGGTCTCAGAATAAGGGAACACAAACCCAAATTAATTATTTAAAGTTTACTTTTATAAGCAATAAGGCAAAAAAAAACCTTTGCAAATTGATCTAATGTTACTGAACTGCAAAATAGCTAAATTGTCATTATCACCACATAGCGAAAGCTGTAAAAACTAAACTCAATCCCCCATGGCAAAACTGCATACATTTAGATATTGCACCCCACAAAAAAATTATAATGGTAATCTAATGACAACTCATTCTGCAAAAGAAAAATTGTCATACAGCTATGTTAACCCCTCCATCTCTGAGCTTATTTTCATCTTCATGACGAGGCCAAATTTTACAATTCTGACCAGTGTCACATTATGTGTTAACTTTGGAATGCTTCAGTGGATCCACCTGATTCTGAGATTGGTTTTTCATGACATATTGTACTTAATCAAATAATAACACTGGAACGTCAGAAAGCGCAAATAGTGTCTTATCGTATAAACAAATGAAACACCATATTTTTCAGATTATAAGACTCTCTCGATTATAAGATGCACACCAAATTTTGAGCAGCGCTGTTAGGTGTCGAGTTTCCGCATCTGCACAGCAATATTCAGCAGTAGGGTTGAGCGACTTTTAGTTTTTTATGGTCGAGTCGGGTTTCGCAAAACCCGACTATCTCAAAAGTCGAGTCGAGTGGAATCGGCCGATTATCGCAAAAAGTCGGGGATCGACCGAAACACGAAACCCAATGCAAGTCAATGGGGGAGCATAGTCGGCAGTGAGTGGAGGCCAGGAAAACATGTACAGTGCCCATTTTAATGGCAAAAACATACATTCTTGTTACTGAAGCTTGTCAATCTTAATTTACCTTATAATAATAGTAAGGCATTGGAAGTTGGGGGTCATTTGGCTAAAGTTGTGGGGGGTAGGGCTGGTTCAAGTATTTAGTGGGCCCAGGAAATCTGGACCACGTCACGGCAGTGGAGCAGGGAGAGGTAAGTATTTCAACTTTGCAAGTGCTGTGATCCTGAGCAAGCAGGGGGGCCCACTCGTTGGCATTGGCACTGGCACAGGGCCCCTCAAAGTACGGCTGTGTGTTTGCACGGCGGTGGCGCCTCCCACCGGCAGCGACACTTTTGCGTACTATGAGGGGTTCTGTGCCAGTGACGTCACCAACGAGTTTTCCTCCCCCCACCTGATGAAGGAACCTGCACTTTCATCTGCACCTTCCTCTTTGTCCCCGTGTAAGGTGGTATGGTATGCGGGAAGGGGAACCTGACTTTCAGCAGGGTCACAATCTTGCTGTGTAGCGTGCACGGGGAATGTTGCGTTATGGGTCAATGTACCAGCAGACTCATCTATCACTGGCTGGGCAATGGGCAGGATGAGGAGGAAACACAGATATAGGCCCAAAGAATAAAGTGGGCTAAATGCAGTTCAAAATTGGTAACAGGACTAACCAGGGGGCATTGCTTTGTTCAGTGGAGTACAACTGTAATGAGAGGCTGACACAGTGAGTAGGCCCAAATCAGTAAGTAGGCTAAATGCAGTTCAAAATTGGTAACCGAAGTAAACAGGCGGCACTGGTTTGTTCAGTGGAGGAGAACATCGAGGAGTGGCAGACACCGATAGTAGTCCCCAACCCAACTAGTAGGCCAAATGCAGTCTAACATTAACAACTACTTAACAAGAGCCTGAAAATGGAATTTCAGGACAGGAAACCAGAAGAACACCTTGGAGCGGCAGACACTGTTAGTTGGCCCCAACCAAACTAGTAGCCCCACTGCAGTTTTAAAATTCCGATAGGCTGAAAACCTGATAATTGCAGGTCATTTTTTTTAAAGAGGACAGCTGTATTGAGTGGCGCAGCCAGACACTGCAAGTAGGCCTTACACCACAAAGTTGGCTCGACGCAGGTTTAAAAAAGGTTACATGGGTACACGGTCTTCATTCGTGTGCTCAGTGGAGGACAATTGGAAGGAGGGACCGCAGAAAGACATAGTAGGCCTAAAATACCAAAATAGGCTCTATGCAGCTTCGATTATGTGGCAACCAGGAGAACACCTTGGAGCGGGAGACAACGTCTCTACAAGCCAGACCCAACTTGTAGGCCTAATGCAGTGTTGTTTCAACAACTACTTAACAAGAGCATGAAGATTGAAGCTATGGAGAGGCAACCGGAGAACACCTTGGAGCGGGAGACACCGTCTCTACAACCCAGACCCAACTTGTAGGCCTAATGCAGTGTTGTTTCAACAACTACTTAACAAGAGCATGAAGATTGAAGCTATGGAGAGGCAACCTGGAGAACACCTTGCAGCGGGAGACACCGTCTCTACAACCCAGACCCAACTTGTAGGCCTAATGCAGTGTTGTTTCAACAACTACTTAACAAGAGCATGAAGATTGAAGCTATGGAGAGGCAACCTGGAGAACACCTTAGAGCGGGAGACACCGTCTCTACAACCCAGACCCAACTTGTAGGCCTAATGCAGTGTTGTTTCAACAACTACTTAACAAGAGCATGAAGATTGAAGCTATGGAGAGGCAACCTGGAGAACACCTTGGAGCGGCAGACATCGTCTCTACAACCCAGACCCAACTTGTAGGCCTAATGCAGTGTTGTTTCAACAACTACTTAACAAGAGCTTCAAGATAGAAGCGAAGGAGAGGCAACAGAGAGAACACCTTGGAGCGGAAGACTCAGTATGTAGACCACAACGAAACTTGTGGCCCCAATGCAGTTTTATAATTCTGACAAGCTGAAAATCAGCCATTTTTTTAAGAGGAGGACAGGTGTATTAAGTGGCGCAGACAGACACTGCTAGTAGGCCTTACACCACAAAGTAGGCTCACTGCAGGCTGACAAAAAGTTACATGGGTACATGGTCGGCATTGGTGTGCTCAGCGGAGGACACATGGAAGGAGGGACCGCAGACAGACTTAGTAGGCCTAAAATAAAAAAATTAGCCTCAAAGCAGTTTCAATTATCTTGCAGGGGTACACAGGCAGCATTGGTGTGTTCAGCGGAGGACAATTGGAAGGAGGGACCGTAGACAGACTTAGTAGGCCTAAAATAAAAAAAAAATTAGGCTCAAGGCAGTTTCAATTATCTTGCAGGGGTACACAGGCAGCATTGTTGTGTTCAGCGGAGGACAATTGGAAGGAGGGACCGCAGGCAGACTTAGTAGGCCTAAAATTAAAAAAAATTAGGCTCAAAGCAGTTTGAATTATCTTGCAGAGGTACACAGGCAGCATTGGTGTGGTCAGCGGAGGACGATTGGAAGGAGTGTCTGACACAGTACTCATAAAAAAGAAATAGATGCTAATATCTCGCAAAACAACAAAACCAAAAAACAAAAGGGTGGCATACTTAGGTACAGGGGTGGGCTCCTCTGCTGAGTTTCAAACATAGTAATTTGGCGCTAAGTATTTACTGGTGTCAATATAGGACACTGACCCTGACTATTTTAACTAGCATCATACATGTCAACAAATTGGTATTGTCAGTGCCAGGCATTGAAGGATGTCAGCGCATAGACTAAACATTGGTGGAGCTGTGAGAGATAATTTTGTAAGTGGTAGAGCACTGTTTGAGCTGGGGGGGACTTTCTTGTGGCTGGCGGTACAGTCCCAGGGCCCCTCATGTTACAATGGTGTGTCTGATGTTGGGTGCGCACCACCACTGCCAGAGACACTTTATTGTACTATGAGGGACCCAGTTGCAGTGCCGATGACCAAAAGCGGGCACACCCACCTCTTCAGACAAACGGCACTCTCACGGGTGCTTGAGCCAAGTGGCACGACCACGGCCCCGTGAGGGGAGTTAGCCCATTTAGGGAAGTGTAAACATGTTGTATGCTAGACAAACAGCTGCTGCAAATTTGTAAGACGAGTCCACAAACAAGACCTTTTTATAGGAAAGCTAGGTGTCAGCCGGGAAAGGTGGGGCAAAATAATTCGAAATCCATGAGTGGTTCATTTTAATGAAGGTTAGATCATCAACATTTTGGGTAGCCAGACGAGTCCTTTTTTCGGTCAATATTGAACCAGCAGCACTGAATACTCTTTCTGATAGCACACTAGCTGCTGGGCAAGCAAGCTCCTGCAATGCATGTTCTGCCAATTCAGGCCAGGTGTCTATTTTGGATGCCCAGTAATCAAATGGGAATGACGGTTCAGGGAGAACGTCGATAAGGGATGAAAAATAGTTAGTAACCATACTGGACAAATGTTGTCTCCTGTCACTTTGAATTGATGCTGCAGTACCTGTCCTGTCTGCGGTCATTGCGATATCACTCCACAACCTGGTCAGAAAACCCCTCTGTCCAACGCCACTTCTGATTTGTGCATCTCTAACACCTCTGCCCTGTTGCCCCCTGCAGCTCGTGTGAGAACCATCACCGGCGCTGTGTGCTGGGAATGCCTGAATCAAACGGTCTACAAGAGTTGCTTGTTTGGTTGCTAATATTTGTTTGAGGTTCTCATGTGGCATGATATTTTGCAATTTGACTTTATAGCGAGGATCAAGGAGGCAGGCCAACCAGTAATCGTCATCGGTCATCATTTTAATAATGCGTAGGTCCGTTTTGAGTATACATAAGGCATAATCCGCCATGTGGGCCAAAGTTCCAGTTGTCAAATCTGCGGTTGTGCTGGGTTGAGGGGCAGTTTCAGGCAAATCTACGTCACTTGTCTCCCTCAAAAACCTGAACCCGGCCTTGCAATGCCACCAGTTTCTATTGGCCCCGGCGAAGCTTCCTCATTCAAAAAATACTCATCCCCATCATCCTCCTCGTCCTCCTCCTCTTCGCCCGCTACCTCGTCCTGTAGACTGCCCTGAACAGACAATGACTGACTGTCATCAAGGCTTCCTCTTCCTCGGCTGCAGACGCCTGCTCCTTTATGTGCGTCAAACTTTGCATCAGCAGACGCATTAGGGGGATGCTCAAGCTTCTTATGGCATTGTCTGCACTAACCAGCCGTGTGCATTCCTCAAAACACTGAAGGACTTGACACAGGTCTTGTACCTTCGACCACTGCACACCTGACAACTCCATGTCTGCCATCCAACTGCCTGCCCGTGTATGTGTATCCTCCCACAAATACATAACAGCACGCCTCTGTTCGCACAGTCTCTGAAGCATGTGCAGTGTGGAGTTCCACCTTGTTGCAACGTCAATGATTAGGTGATGCTGGGGAAGGTTCAAAGACCGCTGATGGTTCTGCATACGGCTGGAGTGCACGGGCGAACGGCGGATATGCGAGCAAAGTCTGCGCACTTGGAGGAGCAGGTCGGGTAACCCCAGATAACGTTTCAGGAAACACTGCACCACCAGGTTTGAGGTGTGAGCCAGGCAAGGAATGTGTTTCAGTTGTGAAAGGGCTATGGCAGCCATAAAATTCCTTCCGTTATCACTCACTACCTTGCCTGCCTCAAGATGTACAGTGCCCAGCCATGACTGAGTTTCTTTCTGCAAGAACTTGGACAGAACTTCCGCGGTGTGTCTGTTGTCACCCAAACACTTCATTGCCAATACAGCCGGCTGACGCTTGCCACTAGGTGTCCCATAATGGGACACCTCGTGTGCAACAGTGGCAGCTGCGGATGGAGTGCTCGTGCGACTGCGGTCTGTGGACGAGCTCTTGCTTCTGCAGGAGGACGAGGAGGAGGGGGGCAAACGCCTACAGCCAACTGTTTCCTAGACCGTGGGCTAGGCAGAACTGTCCCAATATTGCTGTCCCCTGTGGACCCTGCATCCACCACATTAACCCAGTGAGCCGTGATGGACACGTAACGTCCCTGGCCATGCCTACTGGTCCATGCATCTGTTGTCAGGTGCATCTTTGAACTCACAGATTGCCTGAGTGCATGGACGATGCGGTCTTTTACATGCTGGTGGAGGGTTGGGATGGCTTTTCTCGAAAAGAAGTGTCGACTGGGTAGCTCGTAGCATGGTTCGGCGTAGTCCATCAGGGCTTTGAAAGCTTCGCTTTCAACTAACCGTAGGGCATCATCTCTAATGAGATTAGTCTAGCAATGTGGGCGTTCAAACCTTGTGTACACGGATGCAAGGATGAGTACTTCCTTTTCCTAACGAGAGTCTCATGTAGGGTGAGCTGGACTGGAGAGCTGCAGATCGTGGAAATAGCGGGGGTGCGGGTGGACATGGCAGACTGAGAGAGGGTTGGAGATGGTATTCTTGCTGGTGCCCTACATGCAGTGTTTCCTACTACGAAACTGGTGATTCCCTGACTGCTTTGGCCTGGCGACGAAATCTGCACATTTGCTGCAGGTGGTGCGGGAAATGGTGGGCTTACAGTAAGGGAAGGGATGTAGCGTTGCTGACTAGCTTCATTGGCCGAGGGTGCTACAACCTTAAGGGACGTTTGGTAGTGAGTCCAGGCTTGCAAATGCATGGTGGTTAAATGTCTACGCATGCAACTTGTATTTAGACTTTTAAGATTCTGACCTCTGCTTAAGGTAGTTGAACATTTTTGACAGATGACTTTGCACTGATCATTTGGATGTTGTTTAAAAAAATGCCAGACTGCACTCTTTCTACTATCGGATACCTTTTCGGGCATTGCAGACTGAGCTTCTTTAACCGGATGTCCATGCTGTTCTACAACTGGTTTTGCCACGCGTTTTTGGCCAGATACGTTCCTGGCAGAAGGAACCTGTTGCGATGTTGATGCCTGCTGCGGCTCCTCCTCCTCCGCTTCAGAGTTACTGCCGCCTGCACCCTGTTCCCCCAATGGCTGCCAATCGGGGTCAACAACTGGGTCATCTATGACCTCCTCTTCTGTCTCGTGTGCAACTTCTTCTGTGTCACCGTGTAAGCCGGTGGTATAGCGTTCGTGACGGGGCACCATAGTCTCATCAGGGTCTGATTCTGGATCAGTACACTGCGAGGGCAATGTTGTGGTCTGAGTCAAAGGAACTACATAGTAATCTGGCTGTGGCTGTGTATCTGTGCACTCCATGTCCGATTCAACTTGTAATGGGCATGGCCTGTTAACTGTTTCACTTTCTAACCCAGGAACGGTATGTGTAAAGAGCTCCATGGAGTAACCCGTTGTGTCGCCTGATGCATCCTTCTCTGTTGTTCTTGGTGAAGAAGACAAGGAAGCGACTTGTCCCTGACCGTGAACATCCACTAACGACGCACTGCTTTTACATTTAGCAGTTTCAGAAGAGGAGGCGAAAGAGCTAGAGGCTGAGTCCGCAAGGAAAGCCAAAACTTGTTCTTGCTGCTCCTGCTTTAAAAGCGGTTTTCCTACTCCCAGAAAAGGGAGCGTTCGAGGCCTTATGTAGCCAGACGACGAACCTGGCTCAACAACTCGAGACTTAGGTGCTATATTGCTTTTCCCACGACCACCTGATGCTCCACCATCACTACCATCATTACCAGCTGGCAATGTGTTGTGAATTCTGTGGCCAAGCTCCCTCCTGTGGTCGTGAGTGGTACTTCGGCTGGTTCTGTCTGTGGGCTTCCTTTGGTGGATGAGAGTGGTACTGCGGCTTCTGAGTTTCCTTCCTCAGGTGATGAGGTAAAGTCGTTAGGTGCTGCTCTATTTAACTCCACCTGGTGCTTTGATCCTGGCCTCCAGTCAATGTTCTAGTATTGGTCTTGCTTCCTCCCGGATCGTTCCTGTGGCCTGTCTTCCTGCATAAGCTAAGTTCTGCTTGTGTTACTTTTGTTTGCTATATTTTTCTGTCCAGCTTGCTTAATTGGTTTTTCTTGCTTGCTGGAGGCTCTGAGACGCAGAGGGAGCACCTCCGTACCGTTAGTCGGTATGGAGGGTCTTTTTGCCCCTCTGCGTGGCTGTTTGTAGGTTTTTGTGTTGACCGCAAAGTTATCTTTCCTATCCTCGGTCTATTCAGTAAGTCGGGCCTCACTTTGCTAAATCTATTTCATCTCTGTGTTTGTACTTTCATCTTTACT
Organism: Ranitomeya imitator; assembly: GCF_032444005.1. NCBI lineage: Eukaryota > Metazoa > Chordata > Amphibia > Anura > Dendrobatidae > Ranitomeya > Ranitomeya imitator. The sequence continues at coordinate 467,873,190 of NC_091286.1, forward strand.
CACAGTCATTATATGTGGGGGGGCTGCCTTTTCCTTTGGGGAATTTCTCTGAGGCAAGGTAGGCTTATTTTTCTATCTTCAGGGCTAGTTAGTTTCTCAGGCTGTGCCGAGTTGCATAAGGAGCGTTAGGCGCAATCCACGGCTACCTCTAGTGTGGTGTGATAGGATTAGGGATTGCGGTCAGCAGAGTTTCCACGTCTCAGAGCTTGTCCTATGTTTTTGGTAATTGTCAGGTCACTTTTTGTGCTCTGAACTTCAAGGTCCATTGTGGTTCTGAATTACCTGTTCATAACAGCAATGACCGCCCACGGCCACGACCTCTTCCACCAGACTTCCTCATTGTTTGAAAAACGTAACCAAACTAACGGTATTTGTTACTGTAAAACCAGTTACAAGGTGAACTCAAACTTCTGTTGGATTTATATATCCCTTTATAGGTGGGTCAGACTACACGGAAAATCAGGCCCAATGTATAACAGTACACAGCTTCAGTGGCAGACAGATATGCCACTAACAGGAATGACGCTGATGCAGACACTAACAATTCAAATCTCCCCCTTTTTATTTTTTCTGGGAGAATATTGAAGAAATGTGGCCCACTGTCATACAGTATATTTTCTGTGGCACAAAATTTGAGACAGGTGGCACACACAGGAGTGGCACTGAAGCAGAAATGCCAATCTTAATCTCCCACTATTTTTTTTTTCAGGGAGAATTTAAAAGAAATCTGGCCGAGTATTACACACTAGGTTTAATGTGGCACACAATTTGAGACAGGTGGCACACACAGGAGTGGCTCTGAAGCAGAAATGCCAATCTTAATCTCCCACTATTTTTTTTTTCAGGGAGAATTTAATAGAAATCTGACCCAGTATTACACACTAGGTTTAATGTGGTACACAATTTGAGACAGGTGGCACACACAGGAGTGGCACTGAAGCAGAAATGCCAATCTTAATCTCCCACTATTTTTTTTTCAGGGAGAATTTAAAAGAAATCTGACCCAGTGTTACACACTAGGTTTAATGTGGCACACAATTTGAGACAGGTGGCACACACAGGAGTGGCACTGAAGCAGAAATGCCAATCTTAATCTCCCACTATTTTTTTTTCAGGGAGAATTTAAAAGAATTCTGACCCAATATTACACAATAGGTTTAATGTGACACAATTTGAGATAGATGCCACACACAGCACTGGCACTGAGGCAAAATTGCCAATCTTAATCTCCCACTATTTTTTTTTATTTATGGGAGAATTGGCAAGAAATCAGGCCCACTGTTAGACTGTATGTTATCTGTGCCAGAAAATGAGACACAGATGCCACACACAGGACTGCCACTGATACAGATTTGCCAATTGTAATCTGCACCTTTTTTTTTTCTCCTTCAGGGAGACTAGTGAATAAATCTGGGCCACTGTATTAGAGTATATTTTCTGTGGCAGAAAGTGGCTTGAAGAGATATAACGAAACAAAAAAAAAAAAGGGACTGTCCTACAATTACTATCTCCCTGCAGTAATCTCAGCAATGTATGGCAGGCAGCAATAACAAGTAGTGGACTGCTGCACAAAAAAAGTCAACAGTGTGGACAAACAAACAAGGAAGCTGTGCAGAAAGGAAGGAGCAACAGGACTTGTGCATTGAAAAAAGCAGTTGGTTTGCACAGCAGTGTACAAACAGCAATGCAGCTATCTGGGAGCCTTCTAGGGCAGCCCAATGAGCTACAGCGCTAAGGAAAAAAAATGTAGCCTCCACTGTCCCTGCAAACAAAAGGTGGTGTTGGACAGTGAAAATCGCTACAGCACAAGTGGTTTGGGGGTTAATGGACCCTGCCTAACGCTATCCCTGCTTCTGACGAAGCGGCAGCAACCTCTACCTATGCTCAGATCAGCAGTAGTAAGATGGTGGTCGGCGGGAACGCCCCTTTATAGCCCCTGTGACGCCGCAGAAAGCAAGCCAATCACTGCAATGCCCTTCTCTAAGATGGTGGGGACTGAGACCTATGTCATCACGCTGCCCACACTCTGCGTCCACCTTCATTGGCTAAGAAATGGCGCTTTTCGCGTCATTGAAACGTGACTTTGGCGCGAAAGTCGCGTACTGCATGGCTGACCCCACACAGGGATCGGGTCGGGTTTCATGAAACCCAACTTTGCCAAAAGTCGGCGACTTATGAAAATGACCGACCCGTTTCGCTCAACCCTATTCAGCAGCTATCAGTTCTTTCTGGGACTAATCCTGCTTTTCCCTTACTGAGCATGCCTACGGGACGACCTCTCAGTGGAGGTCGGGGGTCACATGCTCAGATCCTGTTGCGGCTCCTATTGGTCCAACCGGAAGGTCTTGTAGCAATGCCGCTATAAAAGGTTTGCATAGCCGCTCGGCCATGCGCTAGTGTACACTTGTAAACGTGTGTGTTGATGTGTGAAAGTTACTCATTAATTATCCCCTCCCTTGTGTATGAATGCCCACGTAAGGTGGATTCTTGCTATCTAGCGCCCGACTTAGCTATCAGCACGTGACACACAAAACAGTGTCAAATTGCTGTGACTGCCAGTGCAGTGCCGTGCGCTTTCACAGCGCTTTCCTTACCCAAGTCTGGGTGGTTAGTGGTGTCCGCCAGAGCGGCACCGCATGCACTCCCGTGCATCTAAATTATTCTTTCGGTTGTGCTGACACCCCAGTTGCAGTGTCGAGTGCAAGAGGTCTAGTTGTACTCTAAACACGAGTCTAGGGGTAGAGTTCTGTGACTCCTTGCTTGCGCTCTTTGTGCAGTACCACGGCCCTGTGATGCAACAGGGTTCGCTTTCTTCATACTGGGTGAAGTTAACCCATGTGTGAATCCATATTGTACCCCCATGTAGTCCATCATTACTTAGCAGCAGGTTCCATCTCTGCACGTTGGACCCCAGGCTGCGAACGCACCTTAGTCTATCTTTCTAATTATTTGGTGCGTTCTGCTAGCATTACACTAGCGGCGGCTCTCGAGCCCACCACCTCAGCTGTGGATGTAACCGCAGTTGCTGTTCAGGCAGCTAGCGTGGCTGCGGCAACCTTGTCCACTGCCACCCCTGCTCTAACTCTATCTCGCCTCCCGCTGCCAGAAAAATTTTCTAGTGATAGTAAATCTTGTAGGGGTTTCGTGAACCAGTGCTCTATACATCTCGAGCTTCTTGTCACACGTTTCCTGACAGAGCGGGCTAAGGTGGGATTTATTGTTTCTCTCCTGTCAGACAGGGCACTGGAGTGGGCTACGCCACTGTGGGAGCGTGGCAATCATGTGGTGCAGAGTGCTCCATTGTTCCTGAGCACTCTGAAACAGGTATTTTTAGGACCTCGAGTCGCCCATGATACGGCGCTCCAACTGTTGGCATTGACTCAGGGCTCGTCCTTGGTCACCCATTTTGCCGTCCACTTTCGCAACCTAGCATCTGAGCTGGAGTGGACGGATAAAGTCCTTATTCCGATATTTTGGAGGGGGCTGGCTGACCACATGAAGGATGCTCTGGACACTAGGGAGATACCCGCCACACTGGAAGAGGTAATAGCTGTGTCCACTTATATTGATTTCTGTTTTCACGAGCGGTAGAGGAAACATCAGCGTTTAGTGGTAGTAGGTGGAGGTACACTAGACACGTTGACGTTTGCCTCCACATTGTCCTTTAAGGGGACAATTACTATAGGCTCATTTACCAACTCGGTAGACCTCTGCGTGGATTCTTGGGTGGAGGGCAATTTTATATCTTCTGCCTTCGCCCAATGTCACGCAATTCCCCTAGTAATGTTAGTTCAACCAGTAACCGTACGAGTGGTAAATGGGTCGACACTGCCCTCACAGACAACACACCAGACCATCCCTTGGTTAGGGAATTGATGAGGTCCTGTTAGGGATACCTTGGCTACGGTACAACTCTCCTCATATTGAGTGGTCCACAGGCAGAATTTTGGGATGGGGTGAATCTTGTGGTGGTAGATGTCAAAGGGAATGTGTTCAGGTTGCTACTACTGAGGTACCCGCAGATATAGCCTCTCTCCCCAAGCAATATTGGCCCTATGTGGACATGTTTTCCTAAAGAGCTGCTGAGACCCTTCTGCCTAACCGCCCCTATGACTGTCCTATTGACCTATTGCCTGGTGCTGACCCTCCCCGGAGTTGAGTCTGTCCATTATCTCTCCTGGAGACAGAGGCAATGTCACAGTTAGTGTTGAGCATTCCGATACCGCAAGTATCGGGTATCAGCTGAAATTTGCGGTATCAGAATTCCGATACCGAGTTCCGATATTTACCGCCTATTGGATACCGGAATCGGAAGTTCCCAGAATTCAAACTGCATGAATTCAGCCAATGAAGAATGATTACAAGTGTGGGCACATCCTGTTCAGCATGGTGGGCATGTAACTACTGGCAAGGCTGTGATTGGCTGCTGAAATGATGTCATGATGCACTATAAAAAATGCTGTCGCCATTTTGGGCTCACTCTGCTGTGAATTCAGTTAGGGACAGGACGCTATGTTCTGACTGAGGGCCAGTTGAGATAGCGATTTGCATCATTGTGCTTTTCCCAGGCTAATTTAGCAACCGCTGCATGAGAACCTTGCTTTTGCCTTGCAGGTCTCTGTGTGTGTATGTGTGAGTGCAGCTCACTCTGTAGTCTGTGTGCAGCCACAGCCAGTTGTATTCAGCTCAGGGTGGTTCACACTGCCTCATTCTGTTCTATCCATTGTCCTTTTTTGCTATTAGTGCAGCCTGCTGCACGTTTTTTTCAAATATTTCCTATTAGTGGCTTTCCACCCGTATCGAGCTAAATTGTGGAAAAACACTACATATGATAACATAGAGGAGGTTTTTTGGGCCTTGCAGCACCGTTTACGGCTGTCTGCACGGTCTTCGTGTGAGTGCAGCTCGCCCTGTAGTCTGTGTGCAGCCACTGCCGGTTGTATTCAGCTCAGGGTGCGTTACTGCCTCATACCATAAAATACATTGTCCTTTTTTGCTAATAGTGCAGCCTGCTGCACATTTTTTCAAAAATTTCCTATTAGTGGCTTTCCACCCATATCCAGCTAAATTGTGGAAAAACACTACATAGGATAACATAGAGGAGGTTTTTGGGGCCTTGCAGCGCCGTTTACTGCTGTCTCCACGGTTTCCGTGTGAGTGCAACTCGCTCTGTAGTCAGATCTGCCCCCCCCAAAAAAAAAATAATAAAGTTCACCAAACACACCACTTTACAGTTGTGTAGGCCACATTAGCTCATATTAAAGTCTAGTCCACACTTTAGAAAATTAGTGTTTCCTATACCTGTTAGGAGCTGTTCAGGAATAAGCACACTAAGCCCTTAGTACTTTTCTGCTTATCTTTATCAGTCAACCAAGATGAAGAGGGCAGGGAGTAAGGCACGTGGGCGCGGAGCAGGGAGAGGACGTGGTGATTCTGTGCCTGCTGCGGGCCCTGGTGACTCATCATCACCCAGTTTCAGCAGGGAACAGTCCTTCATGCGCAGCTTTGTAGGAGAGCGCCATACACCGCTGCTGCGTGACAATCAAATTGAAGCCGTTGTCGAATGGATGGCAGCTAACGCATTGACTTCAATTAGTGCCACATCCTCTCAGGCACAGAGCACTGGAGAGCACCCATCTGTCTCTTCTCCACCTGCCAAATTGCCCAGGCAGTCAGCGAGCCCAGGACAGGAGCCGTCTCTACTTCTGTTCTCTGAATCTCTTGGCTTGGAAACAGGGGGCCAGCCACGTAGCATTGGAGAAATGGAAGAAGAGGCAGTGTGCAGTGATGCCCAACAGCTTTGTCTCTCTGAATCTGAAGAGGCGGGTGGGCCAGTGCCTCCGGTCACCACACTGCAGTACGCATCTGATGATGAGACTCAGGTGCCACTTTCTGGTGCATACTGTGCTGCCGAGACTACCCAGGAGGAGCAGTTGGTGGCAGAGGGTAGTGTAGATGATGAGGTCCTTGACCCATCGTGGCGTGAGGTACAGGAAGGTGGTGGGAGCAGCACTGAGGAAGAGATTCCCGAATCCCTGGGCCAAAGAGGGAGAGGGAGGGGAAGACTGCGGAGCCTGTAGCCTCCACTTCGGCACCCATTAGTAGCATGTCTCTTCCAAAAGCCAAAAAGGGCGCTCGCAAGACTTGCAGTGCCTGGTCCTTTTTTGACACAGTTGCAGATGACATTTGCTTTGTCAAATGCAAGCTGTGTAATCAGAAAGTCAAAAGAGGGAAAAGTGTCAGCAACCTCAATACCAAAAATATGTGGAAACATGTGCGGACCAGGCACGCGGTGGAGTTACAAAAACACACTGAACACCTAGGCCAACCAACAGCGGCAGCTACCACCTCTTCAGCTCGTGTTGCCTCTTCCTCCAGCTCACACACAGCTGCTTCGGCTTCCTCCCAGGATCGTCAGGGAAGAACCTCTGGCACTGTTGTCCAGAGACCCACTGTAATTCCACCCACAGCACCACATTCCCAGTCATCCTCACACTCCCAGCCCAGTCTACAGCCATCGGTAGTACAGGCATGGGAGAAAAGGCGGCCATTCTCGGCAAACCACCCCCGAGCACAGGCTCTGAATGCTGGCATTGCAAAATTACTGTCCCTTGGAATGCTCTCATTCAGGCTGGTGGAGACTGACAGCTTCTGTTACTTGATGACATTGGCAGTCCCACAGTACAATGTGCCCAGCCGCTTTTATTTCAGTAGGCAAGCCGTCCCTGCCCTGCACAAGCATGTGGAGGGACACATAAACCACACGCTACTGAACGCCGTCTGTAGCAAGGTCCACCTCACCACCAATGCGTGGACCAGTCAACATGGACAGGGGTGATACCTTTCCCTCACTGCCCATTGGGTTAATGTTGTTGAACCGGGTACAGATCGAGCGAGTGGCGCAGGACGTGTCCTGCCCACTCCAAGGATTGCAGGAATCAAGTCTGTACGCATTGACTCCTCCTCATACACAAGTTCCTCAGAATCATTGCTGCAGGAGCTGTCACAGTCCACCTCCACATGGACCCGAGAATGTTTACCTGATACGACCGACATGAGCACAGCTGTGGCCAAACGTCAACAGGCGGTCTTGAAATTCATTTCTTAGGGGAATCGAAGCCACACAGCGCAGGAGCTCTGGAATGCCATCAAGCAGGAGAGCGATGTGTGGTTTGTGCCAGCCAATCTCCAGCCAGGCATAGTAGTGTGTGACAATGGCCGAAATCTGGTGGCAGCTTTGGCCCTTGGCAACCTCACTCACATCCCATGTCTGGCACATGTGCTCAATTTGGTTGTGCAGAGTTTTCTGAGGGACTATCCGGATCTTGATGCACTGCTGCACAAGGTCCGCCTAGAGTGTGCTCACTTGCGGCATTCCAGCACGGCAAGATCGCGCATTGCAGCTCTGCAGCGTCGATTCCACCTTCCGGAACATTGCATCATATGTTACCTACCTACCAGGTGGAATTCCACGTTACATATGTTAGAGCAGTTGTGTGAGCAGCAGCAAGCAGTAATTAAGTACCAGCTGCAAAGAAGTCACACTCCGCACCATTCTGACTTCACAACCACAGAGTGGGCCACTATGAAGGATGTCCGCCAGGTTTTGCGTCCTTTCGACTATTCCACGCGGATGGCGAGTGCAGATGAGGCACTAGTCAGCATGACTGTCCCCTTTATCTGCCTGCTTCAACAAACACTGCAAGCGCTAAGGGATGATGTTGTGGAAGAGGTGGAGGATGAGGAGTCACCATTTCCATCAGCTTCTGGACAGTCAGCGCCACGTGGTTCCTCACAAAGGTGTAGGCAGGGGACACTTTGTGAGGAGGATGAGGAGGAGTCAATGGAGGAGGAAGACATCCGTCCAGAGGAGGGAGTTACACAATTGTCCAGTAGTCAGTGTGTACAGCGAGGGTGGGGTGATGAAGAGCGGGCAGAGATCACGCCTCAAGCAGGGGACAGCGATTCTTGGCCAGTTGGCAGTCTGCAGCACATGGTTGATTACATGCTGCAGTACCTGAGAAACGTATCGCCCACATTCTCAACATGGCTGATTATTGGGTGTACACCCTCCTCGATCCTCGCTACTGGGACAACGTACAAAACCTCATCACACCGTTGACCTGGGAACGTAAAATGCGGGAGTACCAAGACACACTGGTGAATTCTATCATCTTCTCCAGTCCAACTGAGAGGAGTGCTGCTAGTACTTTACAAAGCAGCTCAGTGCGTCGAGGCAGTGACGGAGGCTCTGCACAAAGAGGGAGCAGAAGCAGTGCCTCTGCCCAAGGCAAGACCAGTATGGCCCAACTGTGGCACAGTTTTGTGTGCCCGCCCCAAATGTCTACACCATCATCGGCCGCTCCAGTCAGCAGGAGGCAATAGTTCCGTCAGATGGTGACAGACTGCATGTCTTGCCCTCTTACTGTACTCCCAGACGGCCCTTCCCCTTTCAAGTTTTGGGTCTCTAAGCTGGATACATGGCCAGAGCTAAGCCAGTATGCATTGGAGGTGCTGGCTTGCCCTGCGGCTAGTGTATTATCGGAACGCGTCTTTAGTGCCGCAGGTGGTGTACTAACAGACCGTCGCATGCGACTATCCTCCGATAACGTTGACCGGCTTACTTTTCTGAAAATTAACCAGGCCTGGATCTCGCAAGAAATTGCCACTCCTCTTCCTGATTAAATAATTGGGTGTCTACAGTATCCAGGTCTCCTGTTGTGTTTATCTTTCTACCACCTGAACTGTAATTCCTGGGCTCCAACACCACCAGTTGAGGCTCAGAAGTACCGTCTGCACTGTCAAAACATATGACCCAGTGTTATTGGGTTTCAGTAGCGTGAGCTGATCCCCAGCTGTGTAGCCGGCAATGTGTCCTGCGACCGCCACGCTGACGCAACTGAAAATTAAGGGAACCTGTCCCCCCCAGGCGTTTGTTACTCAAAAAGAGCCACCTTGTGCAGCAGTAATGCTGCACAAGGAAAAGGTAGCTCTTTTAGTTTAGCTGCTTGCACACGCAGAACTTAACACTTATAAAATGTGTCCACTGATACCGTAAAACCGTCCCGGAGGTGGGACTTTCCTTCGTAATGGGACGCAGCACAGCCGTCATTCCTACCCCCTTGGTGCCGTGCGCCGCCTCCTCACCGTTGTTTGAATCTGTCCCGGAGCCTGCGCTGTTATGTTATCCCTTGGCCATGCATGCTTAGCGCTGCCCGTCTTCTGACATCATTTGGTGTCAGGCTGGCTGCGCCTGTGCGGCCGCGCTGGCCGAGATCCCGCTTTGCAGTGTCTTCTGATTTAATCACACTGCGTGCCTGGGTTCCATGGGCATACAACAGTGAGGAGGCGACGCACGGCACCATGGGGGTAGGAATGACGGCTGTGCTGCGTCCCATTACGAAGGAAAGTCCCACCTCCGGGACGGTCTCACATTATCAGGGGACACATTTTATAAGTGTTTAGTTCTGGGTTTGCAAGGAGCATAATTAAAAGAGCCACTTTTTCCTTTTGCATCCAGTGCTGCACAAGATGGCTCTTTCAGCTACAAATGCCTTGGGGGGGTTAAAGGCTCCCTTTCAACTTGCTCCAATCAGGCTTCGGCCTACACTGTAATCCTCTGCTCCTCCTGCTGTCCCTGGGCTTCAACACCGCTAGTTGCTGCCCGGAAGTGCTGTCTGCACAGTCAACAGTCGCTCCTCTGTTATTTGGGTTCAGCAACGCCAGCTGCTCCCCTACTGTGTTGCGGCAATACCTCCAGCCTGCTCCCCCTGAGGGGGGTTTAAAGGTTCCCTTTAAAATTGGTTCAATTAGGCTTTGGCCTACACTCTGCTCCTCCTGCAGACCCTGGGCTCTAACACCTCCAGTTGGTGCCCGGAAGCGCTGGCTGCACAGGGAAAAACACCCGCCAATGTGTCAGTGGGGTTCAGCAACGCCAGCTGTTCCCCTGCTGTGTAGCCGGCAACGTGTCCTGCAACCGCCACGCAGACACAAAGCTTCCGCCAGTGCAGGCTTCGGCCTACACTCTGCTCTCTCTGCTCCTCCCGCTGACCCTGGGCTCTAACACCGCCAGTTGGTGCCCGGAAGTGCTAGCTGCACAGAGAAAAACACCAGCCAATGTGTCAGTGGGGTTCAGCAACGCCAGCTCTTCCCCTGCTGTGTGGCCGGCATCGTGTCCTGCAAACGCCACGCAGACACAACAGACCTAAAACTGCCTCCAGTGCAGGCTTCGGCCTACACTCTGCTCTCTCTGCTCCTCCTGCTGACCCTGGGCTCTAACACCGCCAGTTGGTGCCCGGAAGTGCTGGCTGTACATAGTAAAACACCAGCCAATGTGACAGTGGGGTTCAGCAACGCCAGCTGTTCCCATGCTGTGTAGTCGGCAACGTGTCCTTCAAATGCCACGCAGACACAACAGACCTAAAACTGCCCCCAGTGCAGGCTTCGGCCTACACTCTGCTCTCTCTGCTCCTCCTGCTGACCCTGGGCTCTAACACCGTCAGTTGGTGCCCGGAAGTGCTGGCTGCACAGAGAAAAACACCCGCCAATGTGTCAGTGGGGTTCAGCAACGCCAGCTGTTCCCCTGCTGTGTAACCGGCAACGTGTCCTGCAAACGCCACACAGACACAAAGCTGCCGCCAGTGCAGGCTTTGGCCTACACTCTGCTCCTCTGCTCCTCCTGCTGACCCTGGGCTCTAATACCGCCAGTTGGTGCCCGGAAGTGCTGGCTGCACAGAGAAAAACACCAGCCAATGTGTCAGTGGGGTTCAGCAGTGCCAGCTGTTCCCCTGCTGTGTAGCCGGCAACGTGTCCTGCAAACGCCACGCAGACACAAAGCTGCCACCAGTGCAGGCTTCGGCCTACACTCTGCTCCCCGTGCTGACCCTTTGCTCCAACACCGCTAGTTGGGGCTCTAGGAAGACAATCTTGAATAGGTCCCCATCCTGGTTCCAGTACCGTCAGCTGGTTCCGGGTAGAGCCTTTGGCTTAGGTGCCTCCTTCTGGGTATCCGAGTTCCAACAACGTCCGGTGGTCCTTGGTAGTGCTTTCAGGCACGGGTACCTCCTGCTTAGTAACCGGGTTCCAGTATCGTCAGCTGGTCCTTGGTAGTTCCATTGGCTCTTGGACCTTCGGCTACCCATCCGGGTTCCAGTACAGTCAGCTGGTTCTCAGCAGTGTCTTTTGCTCTTGTACCTTCTGCTCCCCATCCTGGTTCCATTACCGTCAGCTGGTTCTGGGCAGAGCCTTTGGCTTAGGTGCCTCCTTCTGGGTATCCGAGTTCCACCAATGTCAGGTGGTCCTTGGTAGTGCTTCCAGGCACGGGTACCTCCTGCTTAGTAACCGGGTTCCAGTAACGTCAGCTGGTCCTCGGTAGTTCCATTGGCTCTTGGACCTTCGGGTAGCCATCCGAGTTCCAGTTCCATCAGCTGGTTCTCGGCATTTTCTCAGCCTTCTTGTACCTTCTGCTACATTTCCAAGTTCAAGACCCTAAAGACGACGACCCGGAAGACCACACCTAAGATGACGACGACACCAGAGACAACAACCACTGAGATGATGATGACCTGGAGACGATGACCCTGAAGACCACCCCGATGTCGATGACGACGACCCTGGAGACAACGACCCTGGAGACGACGACATGGAAGACCGAGAAGCAGAAGAACAAGAGGCTGCAGAACAAAGAGCAGAAAACCATTAAGCATAACACTAAATATCAGAGCAAAAGATATTATCCAAATTATAAGCAGAAGAAGACTAAGCAGTGTATGGGGGTGAGTCCGTTCCTCCTCGTGGTGCCCCTGGATTAAGCCTGATGCTGCAGGCCAAACTGAACGCGGACAAATGTAACTCTTTTGTGACAGGCAGAACGGAAGGTGTAATCTTCAAACTTTTATAGATAACAACTACAGGAATGCCTGTCACAAATAAGAATATGATGAAGAAGTAGAATATGAAGAAGAATAATAGTTGAATAAAAAGAATATGAAGAATGTAACAAACAAAATAGTAGGTAGAAGATGAATAAGGTGAAGAAGAAGTTGATGTCAAACATGCTGATGATGATGAAAAAGAAAGTGTGGGAGAAGTAAAAAAAAGGTGAAGTGCGTGGAAGTAGTGAAACATCAATATCTGACAAAATAAAAAAAACTTAACATAGTGAATATCTTTGTAACTCCGAACGTCTTAAAAAAAATAAAATTCCTGCTCAATGCTTATTGTCTCAGCCACCTCCCCCCAATACATCCTACATTATTCTTAGTTGTTTTCCTTCATGTAGAATGAACCTACAAGGAAAGAAAGGGTTTATTTTAATTCCGATATTTTCGTCCCATTGACTTGCATTGGTATCGGGTATCGGTATCGGCGATATCTGATATTTTTTGAATATCGGCCGATCCAATCCGATACCGATACTTTCCGATATCGGAAGGTATCCCTCAACACTAGTCACAGTACATCCAGGAAAATCTGGCAAGAGGATTCATTAGGAAGTCAGTGTCACTTGCAGGGGCTGGGTTCTTCTTCGTGCAGAAGAAGAATAGGGAACTACATCCATGATAGATTACAGGGGTCTTAATGCCATCACCTCTTAGAATAAGAATCCTCTGCCCCTGATATCTGAGCTCTTTGATAGGCTTCGGGGAGCAAGGGTATTTACAAAATTAGATCTGCGGGGTGGTTACAACCTGATTTGCATCCATGAGGGGGACGAATGGAAGAAGGCTTTTAAAACACCAGGGATGGGCACTATGAATACCTGGTAATGCCCTTCGGGCTCTGTAATGCCACAGCCCTTTTCCAAGACTTTGTTAACGACATCTTCCAGGATATGCACTCCACCTCGGTCGTAGTCTATCTGGATGATATTCATCTACTCCCCAGGAGGAAAAAAAGGAGGAAAAAACCTCCACTATTCTAGAAAAAACACCACAGAAAAATAGGCAAAGGTGCTTACCTGTCTAGGCCTCAAATCAAATGCACTCTCATGGTGCAGTGGGCCCAAGTAAAGATGGCGACTACACAGGTGTGATAATACCAAATAAGACAGCCAGCCTACAATCAGGGAACGGCTGTTTGGCACACCAGTGCAAATAAATAATCTGCAGCAGTGTTCACACAGAGTATGCACAGCAACTGGATCCTAGCCTATTAGTAACGCCATGTGGCGGGCTGACCAGCGCTAACTGTAATGCGTCCCGTGTGAACAGAGGCCACAACTTACAAAGCCATCAGAGCCCAACTGCACCTCAAAAAGTAAAAGTAAAAAAAGTGCACAAGAACATATCAAAATATGTAAGGTATTCGTTAATATTATGGCCACAATACATAAGCTGGCAACCCACTTCAAGGGTCCTCACGCTTGCCAGTCCTAGTCTAACAGCAAAACTACAACAGGAGGAAAAAAAGGAGGAAAAAACCTCCACTATTCTAGAAAAAACATCACAGAAAAACAGGCAAAGGTGCTTACCTGTCTAGGCCTCAAATCAAATGCACTCTCATGGTGCAGTGGGCCCATGTAAAGATGGCGACTACACAGGTGTGATAATACCAAATAAGACAGCCAGCCTACATTCAGGGAATGGCTGCTTGGCACACCAGTGCAAATAATCTGCAGCAGTGTTCACACAGAGTATGCACAGCAACTGGATCCTAGCCTATTAGTAACGCCATGTGGCGGGCTGACCAGCGCTAACTGTAATGCGTCCCGTGTGAACAGAGGCCACAACATACAAAGCCATCAGAGCCCAAATGCACCTCAAAAAGTAAAAGTTAAAAAAAATGCACAAGAACATATCAAAATATGTAAGGTATTAGTTAATATTATGGCCACAATGCATAAGCTGGCAACCCACGTCAAGGGTCCTCACGCTTGCCAGTCCTAGTCTAACAGCAAAAACTACAACAGGAGGAAAAAAAGGAGGAAAAAACCTCCACTATTCTAGAAAAAACACCACAGAAAAACAGGCAAAGGTGCTTACCTGTCTAGGCCTCAAATCAAATGCACTCTCATGGTGCAGTGGGCACAAGTAAAGATGGCGACTACACAGGTGTGATAATACCAAATAAGACAGCCAGCCTACAATCAGGGAACGGCTGCTTGGCACACCAGTGCAAATAAATAATCTGCAGCAGTGTTCACACAGAGTATGCACAGCAACTGGATCCTAGCCTATTAGTAACGCCATGTGGCGGGCTGACCAGCGCTAACTGTAATGCGTCCCGTGTGAACAGAGGCCACAACTTACAAAGCCATCAGAGCCCAACTGCACCTCAAAAAGTAAAAGTAAAAAAAGTGCACAAGAACATATCAAAATATGTAAGGTATTAGTTAATATTATGGCCACAATACATAAGCTGGCAACCCACTTCAAGGGTCCTCACGCTTGCCAGTCCTAGTCTAACAGCAAAAACTACAACAGGAGGAAAAAAAGGAGGAAAAAACCTCCACTATTCTAGAAAAAACATCACAGAAAAACAGGCAAAGGTGCTTACCTGTCTAGGCCTCAAATCAAATGCACTCTCATGGTGCAGTGGGCCCAAGTAAAGATGGCGACTACACAGGTGTGATAATACCAAATAAGACAGATATTGACTCCCACCGGAGAGATGTTTGCAGAGTCTTCGACCTTTAACGGGCAAATTCCCTCTACACAAAGTTGGAGAAATGTGTGTTTGAGCAAGAGTACTTACCTTTCCTGGGCTATATTATCTCCACTGAGGGATTGGCTATGGATCCTGCCAAACTACATGCTGTGATGGACTGGCAGGAACCCCATTCTCTTAACATTGTTGCACCCTCTCACAATGAAGCTAGTCAGCAACGCTACATCCCTTCCCTCACTGTAAGCCCACCGTTTACCACAACACCTGCAGCAAATGTGGAGGCTTCGTCGCAAGGCCAAAGCAGTCAGGGAATCACCAGGTTCTTGGTAGGAAACACTGTATGTAGGCCAACAGCAAGAATACCATCACCAACCCTCTCTGTCTGCCATGTCCACCGTCACCCCCGCTAGTTCCACCATATGCAGCACTCCAGTCCAGCTCACCCTACAAGAGACTCTCATTAGGAAAAGGAAGTACTCATCCTCTCATCCGTGTACACAGGGTTTGACTGCCCACTTTGCTAGACTAATCTCGTTAGAGATGATGCCCTACCGCTTAGTTGAAAGCGAAGCTTTCAAAGTCCTGATGGATTGCGCTGTACCATGCTACAAGCTACCCAGTCGACAATTCTTTTCGAGAAAAGCCATCCCAGCCCTCCACCAGCATGTAAAAGACCACATTGTCCATGCACTCAGGCAATCTGTGAGAAGAAAGGTGCACCTGACAACAGATGCATGGACCAGTACGCATGGCCAGGGGCATTACGTGTCCATCACGGCACACTGGGTTAATGTGGTTGATGCAGGGTCCACAGGGGACAGCAATATTGGGACAGTTCTGCCTAGCCCATGGTCTAGGAAACAGTTGGCTGTAGGCGTTTGCCCCCCTCCTCCTCCTCCTCGTCCTCCAGCAGAAGCGAGAGCTCGTCCACAGACCGCAATTGCACGACCACTCTATCCGCAGCTGCCACTGTTGCACACGAGGTGTCCCATTATGGAACAGCTAGTGGCAAGCGTCAACAGGCTGTATTGGCAACGAAGTGTTTGGGCAACAAAAGACACACCGCAGAAGTTCTGTCCGAGATCTTGCAGCAAGAAACTCAGTCATGGCTGGGCAGTGTACATCTTGAGGCAGGCAAGGTAGTGAGTGATAACGGAAGAAATTTTATGGCTGCCATAGCCCTTTCACAACTGAAACCCATTCCTTGCCTGGCTCACACCTTAAACCTGGTGGTGCAGTGCTTCCTGAAAAGTTATCCGGGGTAACCCGACCTGCTCCTGAAGGTGCGCAGACTTTGCTCGCACATCCGCCATTCGCCCTTACACTCCAGCCGTATGCAGAACCATCAGCGATCTTTGAACCTTCCCAAGTATCGCCTAATCATCGACGTTGCAACAGGGTGGAACATCACACTGCACATGCTTCAGAGACTGTGCGAACAGAGGCGTGCTGTTATGTATTTGTGGGAGGATGCACACACACGGGCAGGCAGTTGGATGGCAGACATGGTCAGTGGTCGAAGCTACAAGACCTGTGTCAAGTCCTTCAGTGTTTTGAGGAATGCACACAGCTGGTTAGTGCAGACAATGCCATAATAAGCATGAGCATCCCCCTAATGCATCTGCTGATGCAAAGTTTGACGCACATAAAAAAGCAGGCGTCTGCAGCCGAGGACGAGGGAAGCCTTGATGACAGTCAGCCATTGTCTGGTCAGGGAAGTCTACTAGTCGAGGTGGCGGGAGAAGAGGAGGAGGACGAGGAGGATGATGGGGATGAGTATATTTTGGATGAGGAAGCTTCTCAGGGGGCAATAGAAACCGGTGGCATTGCAAGGCCAGGTTCAGGGTTTTTGAGGGAGGCAAGTGACGTTGATTTTCCCGAAAGTGCTCCTCAACCCAGCACAAGCAGTGAATTGACAACTGGACCATTGGCCCACATGGCAGATTATGCCTTACATATCCTAAAAAGGGACCCCCGCATTATAAAAATGATGACCGATGACGATTAATGGTTGGCCTGCCTCCTGGATCCACGCTATAAGGGGAAACTGCAAAATATCATGCCACATGAGAACCTTGAACAAATATTGGCAACCAAACAAGCAACTTTTGTTGACTGTTTGATTCAGGCATTCCCAGCACACAGCGCCGGTGATCGTTCTCATACGAGCTGCAGGGGGCAACAGGGCAGAGGTGTTAGAGGTGCACAAATCAGTAGTGGCGTTGGACAGAGGGGTTTTCTGACCAGGTTGTGGAGTGATTTCACAATGACCGCAGACAGGACAGGTACTGCAGCATCAATTCAAAGTGACAGGAGACATTTGTCCAGTATGGTTACTAAATATTTTTCCTCCCCTATCGATGTTCTCCCTCACGCATCATTCCCATTTGATTACTGGGCATTAGGGTTGAGCGACTTTTAGTTTTTTAGGGTCGAGTCGGGTTTCGCAAAACCCGACTATCTCAACAGTTGATTCGAGTGGAATCTGCCGATTATCGCGAAAAGTTGGGGATCGACCGAAACACGAAACCCAATGCAAGTCAATGGGGTAGCATAGTCGGCAGTGAGTGGAGGCCAGGAAAACACCTACAGTGCCCATTTTAATGGCAAAAGCATCCATTCTTGTTACTGAAGCTTGTCAATCTTAATTTACCTTATAATAATAGTAAGGCATTGGAAATTGGGGGTCATTTGGCTAAAGTTGTGGGGGGTAGGGCTGGTTCAAGTATTTAGTGGGCCCAGGAAATCTGGACCATGTCACGGCAGTGGAGCAGGGAGAGGTAAGTATTTAAACTTTGCAAGTGCTGTGACCCTGAGCAAGCAGGGGGGCCCACTCGTTGGCACTGGCACAGGGCCCCTCAAAGTACGGCGGTGTGTTTGCACGGCGGGGGCGCCTCCCACGGGCAGCGACACTTTTTGCGTACTATGAGGGGCCCTGTGCCAGTGACATCGCCAAAGAGTATTCCCCCCCACCTGATGAAGGAACCTGCACTTTCATTTGCACCTTCCTCTTTGTCCCTGTGTAAGGTGGTATGGTATGCGGGAAGGGGAACCTGACTTTCAGCAGGGTCACATTCTTGCTGTGTAGCATGCACAGGGAATGTAGCATTCTGGGTCAATGTACCAGAAGACTCATCTATCACTGGCTGGTTAATGGGCAGGATTAGGAGGAAACAATGATATAGGCCCAAAGAATAAAGTGGGCTAAATGCAGTTCAAAATTGGTAACAGGCCTAAGCAGGGGGCATTGCTTTGTTCAGTGGAGTACAACTGTAATGAGAGGCTGACACAGTGAGTAGGCCCAAATCAGTAAGTAGGCTAAATGCAGTTCAATATTGGTAACAGTAGTAAACAGGTGGCACTGGTTTGCTCAGTGTAGGAGAACATCAAGGAGCGGCAGACACCGTTGGTAGGGCCAACAAAACAAGTAGGCCAAATGCAGTGTTATATTAAAAACAATTTAACGAGAGCCTGAAGAAAGAAGCTAGGGAAAGGCAACCTGGAGAACACCTTGGAGCGGCATACACCGTTAGTAGGCCCCAACCCAACTAGTAGCCCCACTGCAGTTGTTCCATTAAAAAACTATTTAACAAGAGCTTGAAGATTGAAGCTCAGGAAAGGCAACCTGGAGAATACCTTGGAGCGGAAGAATCAGTTTGTAGACCACAACGAAACTTGTAGCCCCAATGCAGTTTTATAATTCTGACAGGCTGAAAACCAGCCTTTTTTTTTTTTTTAGAGGAGAACAGCTGTATTAAGTGGCGCAAACAGACACTGCTAGTAGGCCTTACATCACAAAGTTGGCTCACTGCAGGTTGAAAAAAAGGTACATGGGTACACGGTCGCCATTGGTGTGCTCAGCGGAGGACAAATTGAAGGATGGACTGCAGACAGACTTAGTAGGCCTACAATAAAGAAATTAGGCTCTATGTACTTTTAAATAGGTTCCAGGGGTACACAGGCAGCATTGGTGTGGTCAGCGGAGGATTATTGGAAGGAGGGACCGCAGACAGACTTTGTAGTTCTAAAATAAAAAAAATTAGGCTCAATGCAGTTCGAATTATCTTGCAGGGGTGCACAGGCAGCATTGGTTTGTTCAGCGGAGGACGATTGGAAGGAGTGTCTGACACATTTAGTACTCCCCAAAAATAAATAGATGATAATGTCTCGCAAAACAACAAAAACAAAAAACAAAAGGGTGGCATACTTAGGTACAGGGGTGGGCTCCTCTGCTGAGTTTCAGACATAGTAATTTACTGGTGTCAATATAGGACACTGACCCTGACTATTTTAACTAGCATCATACATGTCAACAAATTGGTATTGTCAGTGCCAGGCATTGAAGGATGTCAGCGCATAGACTAAACATTGGTGGAGCTGTGAGAGATAATTTTGCAAGTGGTAGAGCACTGTTTGAGCTGGGGGGAAACTCTCTTGTGGCCGGCGGTACAGGCCCAAGGCCCCTCATGTTAAAACGGTGTGTCTGACGTTGGTTGAGCGCCACCACTGCCAGAGACACTTTATTGTACTATGAGGGACCCAGTGGCAGTGCCGTCAGCCAAAAGCGGGCACACCCACCTCTTCAGACATACGGCACTCTCACGGGTGCTTGCGCCAAGTGGCGAGACCACGGCCCCGTGGGGGGGAGTTAGCGCATTTAGGGAGGTGTAAACATGTTGTATGCTGGACAAACAGCTGCTGCAGATTAAGAGATTGGAACAGTCAGTAAGACCAGTCCACAAGCAAGACCTTTTTATAGGAAAGCTAGGTGTCAGCCGGGAAAGGTGGTGCAAAATAATTCAAAATCCATGAGTGGTTCATTTTAATGAAGGTTAGATCATCAATATTTTGGGTAGTCAGACGAGTCCTTTTTTCGGTCAATATTGAACCAGCAGCACTGAATACTCTTTCTGATAGCACACTAGCTGCTGGGCAAGCAAGCTCCTGCAATGCATATTCTGCCAATTCAGGCCAGGTGTCTATTTTGGATGCCCAGTAATCAAATGGGAATGACGGTTGAGGGAGAACATCGATGAGGGATGAAAAATAGTTTGTAACCATACTGGACACATGTTGTCTCCTGTCAATTTGAATTGATGCTGCAGTACCTGTCCTGTCTGCGGTCATTGCGAAATCACTCCACAACCTGGTCAGAAAACCCCTCTGTCCAACATCACTTCTGATTTGTGCAACTCTAACACCTCTGCCCTGTTGCCCCCTGCAGCTCGTGTGAGAACCATTACCGGCGCTGTGTGCTGGGAATGCCTGAAGAAAACGGTCTACCAGAGTTGCTTGTTTGGTTGCTAATATTTGTTCGAGGTTCTCATGTGGCAAGATATTTTGCAATTTGCCTTTATAGCGAGGATCAAGGAGGCAGGCCAACCAGTAATCATCATCGGTCATCATTTTAATAATGCGTGGGTCCCTTTTGAGGATACGTAAGGCATAATCCGCCATGTGGGCCAAAGTTCCAGTTGTCAAATCTGCGGTTGTGCTGGGTTGAGGGGCAGTTTCAGGCAAATCTACGTCACTTGTCTCCCTCAAAAAACCTGAATCCGGCCTTGCAACGCCACCAGTTTCTATTGGCCCAGGAGAAGCTTCCTCATTCAAAAAATAATCATCCCCATCATCCTCCTCGTCCTCCTCCTCTTCGCCCGCTACCTCGTCCTGTAGATTGCCCTGACCAGAAAATGGCTGACTGTCATCAAGGCTTTCCTCTTCCTCAGCTGCAGACGCCTGCTCTTTATGTGCATCAAACTTTGCATCAGCAGACGCCTTAGGTGGATGCTCATGCTTATTATGGCGTTGTCTGCACTAACCAGCCGTGTGCATTCCTCAAAACACTGAAGGACTTGACACAGGTCTTGTACCTTCGACCACTGCACACCTGACAACTCCATGTCTGCCATCCAACTGCCTGCCCGTGTATGTGTATCCTCCCACAAATACATAACAGCACGCCTCTGTTCGCACAGTCTCTGAAGCATGTGCAGTGTGGAGTTCCACCTTGTTGCAACGTCAATGATTAGGTGATGCTGGGGAAGGTTCAAAGATCGCTGATGTTTCTGCATACGGCTGGAGTGTACGGGTGAATGGCGGATATGCGTGCAAAGTCTGCGCACTTTGAGGAGCAGGTCGGTTAACCCCGGATAACTTTTCAAGAAGCACTGCACCACCAGGTTTAAGGTGTGAGCCAGGCAAGGATTGTGTTTCAGTTGGGAAAGTGCTATGGCAGCCATAAATTTCCTTCCGTTATCACCCACTACCTTGCCTGCCTCAAGATGGACAGTGCCCAGCCATGACTGAGTTCCTTCTGCAAGAACTCGGACAGAACTTCCGCGGTGTGTCTGTTGTTGCCCAAACACTTCATTGCCAATACAGCCTGCTGACGCATGGCACTAGCTGTCCCATAATGGGACACCTCGTGTGCAACAGTGGCAGCTGCGGATGGATTGTTTGTGCGACTGCGGTCTGTGGACGAGCTCTCGCTTCTGCAGGAGGACGAGGAGGAGGAGGAGGGGGGGCGAACGCCTAGAGCCTACTGTTTCCTAGACCGTGGGCTAGGCAGAACTGTCCCAAAATTGCTGTCCCCTGTGGACCCTGCATCCACCACATTAACCCAGTGTGCCGTGAAGGACACGTAACATCCCTGGCCATGCCTACTGGTCCATGCATCTGTTGTCAGGTGCACCTTTGTATTCACAGATTGCCTGAGTGCATGGACGATGCGGTCTTTTACATGCTGGTGAAGGGCTGGGATGGCTTTTCTCGAAAAGAAGTGTCGACTGGGTAGCTCGTAGCGTGGTTCAGCGTCGTCCATTGCTTCGCTTTCAACTAACCGGCAGGGCATCATCTCTAATGAGATTAGTCTAGCAATGTGGGGGTTCAAACCCTGTGTACGCAGATGCGAGGATGAGCACTTCCTTTTCCTAACGAGAGTCTCATGTAGGGTGAGCTGGACTGGAGAGCTGCAGATGGTGGAACTAGCGGGGGTGACGGTGGACATGGCAGACTGAGAGAGGGTTGGAGATGGTATTCTTGCTGGTGCCCTACATGCAGTGTTTCCTACTATGATACTGGTGATTCCCTGACTGCTTTGGCCTGGCGACGAAATCTGCACATTTACTGCAGGTGGTGCGGGAAATGGTGGGCTTACAGTGAGGGAAGAGATGTAGCGTTGCTGACTAGCTTCATTGGCCGAGGGTGCTACAACCTTACGGGACGTTTGGTAGGGAGTCCAGGCTTGCAAATGCATGGTGGTTAAATGTCTACGCATGCCACTTGTATTTAGACTTTTAAGATTCTGACCTCTGCTTAAGGTAGTTGAACATTTTTGACAGATGACTTTGCGCTGATCATTTGGATGTTGTTTAAAAAAATGCCAGACTGCACTCTTTCTACTATCGGATACCTTTTCGGGCATTGCAGACTGAGCTTCTTTAACCGGATGGCCACGCTGTCCTACAACTGGTTTTGGTTTTGCCACACGTTTTTGGCCAGATACGTTCCTGGCAGATGGAACCTGTTGCGATGTTGATGCCTTCTGCGGCTCCTCCTTCGCTTCAGAGCTACTGCCGCCTGCACCCTGTTCCACCAATGGTTGCCAATCGAGGTTAACAACTCGTGTGCAACTTCGTCTTCTTCTATCTCGTGTGCAACTTCGTCTGTGTCACTGTGTAAGCCGGTGGTATAGCGTTCGTGACGGGGCACCATACTCTCATCAGGGTCTGATTCTGGATCAGTACACTGCGAGGGCAATGTTCTGGTCTGAGTCAAAGGAACAGCATAGTAATCTGGCTGTGGCTGTGCATCTGTGCACTCCATGTCCGATTCAACTTGTAATGGGCATGGCCTGTTAACTGTTTCGCTTTCTAACCAAGGAACGGTATGTGTAAAGTGCTCCATGGAGTAACCCGTTGTGTCGCCTGACGCATCCTTCTCTGTTGTTCTTTTTGAAGAAGACAAGGAAGCGACTTGTCCCTGACCGTGAACATCCACTATCGACACGCTGCTTTTACATTTAGCAGTTTCAGAAGAGGAGGCGAAAGAGCTAGAGGCTGAGTCAGCAAGGAAAGACAAAACTTGTTCTTGCTGCTCCGGCCGTAAAAGCGGTTTTCCTACTCCCAGAAAAGGGAGCGTTCGAGGCCTTGTGTAGGCAGACGACGAACCTGGCTCAACAACTCGAGACTTAGGTGCTATATTGCTTTTCCCACGACCACCTGATGCTCCACCACCTGTACCATCATTGCCAGTTGGCAATGACCGCCCACTGCCACGACCTCTTCCACCAGACTTCCTTATTGTTTGAAAAACGTAACCAAACTAACGGTATTTGTTACTGTAAAACCAGTTACAAGGTGAACTCAAACTGCTGTTGGAATTATATATCCCTTTATAGGTGGGTGAGACTGCAGGGAAAATCAGGCCCAATGTATAACAGTACAAAGCTTCAGTGGCAGACAGATATGCCACTAACAGGACTGACGCTGATGCAGACACTAACAATTAAAATCTCCCCCTTTTTATTTTTTCTGGGACAATATTGAAGAAATGTGGCCCACTCTTATACAGTGTATGTTCTGTGGCACAAAATTAGAGACAGATGCCACACACAGCACTGGCACTGAGGCAGAATTGCCAATCTTAATCTCCCACTATTTTTTTTTCCAGGGAGAATTTGAAAAAAATCTGGCCCAGTATTACACACTAGGTTTAATGTGGCACAAAATTTGAGACAGGTGGCACACACAGCACTGGCAATGAGGCAGAAATGCCAATCTTAATCTCCCACTATTTTTTTTTTCAGGGAGAATTTGAAAGAAATCTGGCCCAGTATTACACACTAGGTTTAATGTGGCACACAATTCGAGACAGGTGGCACACACAGGAGTGGCACTAAAGCAGAAATGCCAATCTTAATCTCCCACTATTTTTTTTTTCAGGGAGAATTGAAAAGAAATCTGGCCCAGTATTACACACTAGGTTTAATGTGGCGCAAAATTTGAGACAGGTGGCACACACAGCACTGGCAATGAGGCAGAAATGCCAATCTTAATCTCCCACTATTTTTTTTTTCAGGGAGAATTGAAAAGAAATCTGGCCCAGTATTACACACTAGGTTTAATGTGGCACACAATTTGAGACAGGTGGCACACTCAGGACTGGCACCGAAGCAGAAATGCCAATCTTAATCTCCCACTATTTTTTTTTCCAGGGAGAATTTGAAAAAAATCTGGCCCAGTATTACACACTAGGTTTAATGTGGCACAAAATTTGAGACAGGTGGCACACACAGCACTGGCAATGAGGCAGAAATGCCAATCTTAATCTCCCACTATTTTTTTTTTCAGGGAGAATTTGAAAGAAATCTGGCCCAGTATTACACACTAGGTTTAATGTGGCACACAATTTGAGACAGGTGGCACACACAGGAGTGGCACTGAAGCAGAAATGCCAATCTTAATCTCCCACTATTTTTTTTTTCAGGGAGAATTGAAAAGAAATCTGGCCCAGTATTACACACTAGGTTTAATGTGGCGCAAAATTTGAGACAGGTGGCACACACAGCACTGGCAATGAGGCAGAAATGCCAATCTTAATCTCCCACTATTTTTTTTTTCAGGGAGAATTGAAAAGAAATCTGGCCCAGTATTACACACTAGGTTTAATGTGGCACACAATTTGAGACAGGTGGCACACACAGGAGTGGCACTGAGGCAAAATTGCCAATCTTAATCTCCCACTATTTTTTTTTTATTTATGGGAGAATTGGCAAGAAATCAGGCCCACTGTTAGACTGTATGTTTTCTGTGCCAGAAAATGAGACACAGATGCCACACACAGGACTGCCACTGATACAGATTTGCCAATTTTAATCGGCACTTTTTTTTTTCCTTCAGGGAGACTAGTGAATAAATCTGAGCCACAGTATTAGAGTATATTTTCTGTGGCAGAAAGTGGCTTGAAGAGATATAACGAAACAAAAAAAAAGGGACTGTCCTACAATTACTATCTCCCTGCAGTAATTTCAGCAATGTATGGCAGGCAGCAATAACAAGGAGTGGACTCCTGCACAAAAAAGTCAAACGTGTGGACAAACAAACAAGAAAGCTGTGCAGAAAGGAAGGAGCAACAGGATTTGTGCTTTGAAAAAAGCAGTTGGTTTGCACAGCAGTGTACAAACAGCAATGCAGCTATCAGGGAGCCTTCTAGGGCAGCCCAATGAGCTACAGCGCTGAGGAAAAAAAAATGTAGCCTCCACTGTCCCTGCAAACAAAAGGTGGTGTTGGACAGTGGAAATCGCTACAGCACAAGTGGTTTGGGGGTTAATGTACCCTGCCTAACGCTATCCCTGCTTCTGATGAAGCGGCAGCAACCTCTCCTTATGCTCAGACCAGCAGCAGTAAGATGGCGGTTGGCGGGAGCGCCCCTTTATAGACCCTGTGACGCCGCAGAAAGCAAGCCAATCACTGCAATGCCCTTCTCTAAGATGGTGGGGACTGAGACCTATGTCATCACGCTGCCCACACTCTGCGTCCACCTTCATTGGCTGAGAAATGGCGCTTTTCGCGTCATTGAAACGCGACTTTGGCGCGAAAGTCGCATACCGCATGGCCGACCCCACACAGGGATCGGGTCGGGTTTCATGAAACCCGACTTTGCCAAAAGTCGGCGACTTATGAAAATGAACGACCCGTTTCGCTCAACCCTACTGGGCATCCAAAATAGACACCTGGCCTTAATTGTCCGAATATGCATTGCAGGAGCTCGCTTGCCCAGCATCTAGTGTGCTATCAGAAAGAGTATTCAGTGCTGCTGGTTCAATACTGACCAAGAAGAGGACTCGTCTGGCTACCTAAAATGTTGATGATCTAACCTTCATTAAAATGAACCACTCATGGATTTCTAATTATTTTGCCCCACCTTTGGCGACTGACACCTAGCTTTCCTGTAAAAAGGTCTTGCTTTTGGACTGGTCTTACTGACTGTTCCAATCTCTTAATTTGCAGCTGCTGTATGTCCAGCATATGACATGTTTACTCCTCCCTAAATGAGCTGACTCCCCGCATGGGGCCATGGTCTCACCACTTGGCGCAAGCACCCGTGAGAGTGCCGTTTGTCTGAAGAGGTGGGTGTGCCCACTTTTGTTCGACGGCACTGGCACTGGGTCCCTCATAGTACAATGAAGTGTCTCTGGCGGTGGTGACGCGCAGACCACCGTCAGACACACCGTTGTAACATGAGGGGCCCTGGGCCAGTACCGCCGGGAACAAGAGAGTGTCCCCCCCAGCTCAAACTGTGCTCTACCACTTGCAAAATTATCTCTCACTGCTCCACCGCTGTTTAGTCTATGCGGTGAAATCCTTCAATGCCTGGCACTGACAATACCAATTTGTTGACATTTACGATGCTAGTTAAAATATTCAGTGCCCTGTCCTACATTTACACCAGTAAATACTTTGCGACAAATAACAATGTCTGAAAGTCAGCAGAGGAGCCCACCCCTGTACCTAAGTATGCCACCCTTTTTTTTATTTGTTTTGTTTTTTTGCGAGACATTAACATCTAGGTATTATTTTGGAGTACTAACTGTGTCAGACAGACACTCCTTAATATTGTCCTCCGCTGACCACACCAATGCTGCCTGTATACCCCTGCAAGATAAATGAAACTGCATTGAGCCTTTTTTTTATTTTAGGCCTACTAAGTCTGTCTGCGGTCCCTCATTCCAATTGTCCTCCGCTGACCACACCAATGCTGCCTGTATACCCCTGGAACCTATTTAAAAGTGCATAGAGCCTCCTTTTTTTATTTTAGGCCTACTAAGTCTGTCTGTGGTCCCTCATTCCAATTGTCCTCCGCTGACCACACCAATGCTGCCTGTGTACCCCTGGAAACTATTTAAAAGTGCATAGATTTTTTTTTTTTTTTTAGGCCTAGTAAGTCTGTCTGCGGTCCCTCCTTCCAATGGTCCTCCACTGACCACACCAATGCTGACCGTGTACCCATGTAACCTTTTTTAAACCTGCATCGAGACAACTTTGTGGTGTAAGGCCTACTAGCAGTGTCTGTCTGCGCCACTCAATACAGCTGTCCTCTTAAAAAAAATGACCTGCAATTGTCAGGTTTTCAGCCTATCTGAATTTTAAAACTGCAGCGGGGCTACTAGTTTACTTGGGACCTACTAACAGTGTCTGCCGCTCCAAGGTGTTCTCCAGGTTGCCTTTCCTGACCTTCTATCTTCAGGCTCTTGTTAAATAGTTGTTAAATGGAACAAATGCAGTGGGGATACTAGTTTGTTTGGGGCCTACTAACAGTGTCTGATGCTCCAAGGTGTTCTCCTGGTTGCCTTTCCTGAGCTTCTATCTTCAGGCTCTTGTTAAGCCTGAAGAGAGAAGGTTTTTCCACCAACATAGAAGAGGATTCTTTACTGTTAGGGCAGTGAGAATCTGGAATTGCTTGCCTGAGAAGGTGGTGATGGCGAACTCAGTCGAGGGGTTCAAGAGAGGCCTGGATGTCTTCCTGGAGCAGAACAATATTATATCATACAATTATTAGGTTCTGTAGAAGGACGTAGATCTGGGGATTTATTATGATGGAATATAGGCTGAACTGGATGGACAAATGTCTTTTTTCGGCCTTACTAACTATGTTACTATGTTACTATGTAAATAGTTGTTAAATGGAACAAATGCAGTGGGGCTACTAGTTGGGTTGGGGCCTACTAACGGTGTCTGCCACTCCAAGGTGTTCTCCTTTTTTCCTGTCCTGAGCTTCGATCTTAAGGCTCTCATTAAGTAGTTGTTAATATAACACTGCATTTGGCCTACTAGTTGGGTTGGTGCCTATTAACGGTGTCTGCGGCTCCTTGCTGTTCTCCTGGTTTCCTGTCCTGAGCTTCGAACTTCAGGCTCTCATTAAGTAGTTGTTAATATAACACTGCTGTTGGCCTATCAGTTTGGTTGGGGCCTACTAATGGTGTCTGCCGCTCCTTGCTGTTCTCCTCCACTGAACAAAGCAGTGCCGCCGGTTTACTACTGTTACCAATTTTGAACTGCATTTAGACTACTTACTGGTTTGGGCCTACTCACTGTGTCAGCCTCTCATTACAGTTGTCCTCCACTGAACAAAGCAATGCCGCCTGGTTAGTCCTGTTACCAAGTTTGAAAGAGGAAGGTGCAGATGAAAGTGCAGGTTCCTTTATCAGGTGGGGGGAATACTCGTTGGCAACATCACTGGCACAGGGCCCCTCATAGTACGCAAAAGTGTCGCTGCCGGTGGGAGGCGCCCCCGCCGTGCAAACACACCGCCGTACTTTGAGGGGCCCTGTGCCAGTGCCAATGCGAACTAGTGGGCCACCCCTGCTTGCTCAGGATCACAGCACTTGCAAAGTTGAAATACTTACCTCTCCCTGCTCCAATGCCGTGACGTGGTCCACATTTCCTGGGCCCACTAAATACTTTAACCAGCCATACGCCCCCCCCAACTTTAGCCAAATGACCCCCAATGTCCAATGCCTAACTATTTTTATAAGGTAAATTAAAATTGACAAGCTTCAGTACCAAGAATGGATGTTTTTGCCATAAAAATGGGCACTGTAGGTCTTTTCCTGGCCTCCACTCACTGCCGACTATGCTTCTCCTTTGACTTGCATTGGGTTTCGTGTTTCGGTCAATCCCCGACTTTTCGCGATAATCGGTCGATTTCACTCAACTCGACTTTTGAGATAGTCGGGTTTCGCGAAACCCGACTCGACCCTAAAAAAGTAAAAGTCGCTCAACCCTAGTTGTTAGCTAACTTCCTATGTCACTGTGTTCAAAATAACTAGATGTCACAATATCACTGAGATCCCTTTCCCTCAATATATAAAAAATATTGCTGTATAAAATATATATCTTTACGAGAATCTGAAAGTGCTTAGCTTCAGTATATACCTACCGGTTAACCGTTCAAAACCCACTGGGAACTAGTCTCAAGGGATAGACACACATGTCCCTTAGACACACTCAGAATTCAGATGATAGAACGGGTGGTGGTAACATGATGCCCATGGTTATGGAGCGGGAAGGAGAAAGTATGTTAAAAAGAACCCTCCGATCCAGAAGGGTGGAGGATTAGATAAGAAGGAATGGAAGAATGTGTTTGTTAGGGGTCGAGTTCCCGCTTCTGCACAGGGGGAATCTCGAGCCACCTCCGCTGCGGTCTTCCATTCTTGTCCAGCCGCAGTGGAGTCTGCTCAGCAAGGACGTCGGTCCCAGCGTCTTGCTCATTCTCACTCTGTTCTGAGAGTTTCTGCTGCTTCTCCAGTCTCTGCTATTAAAGTCTGTGCTGGTCAGCAGTGAGCGGACTTCTCTGGGACTAAGTCCTTGTCTGCACGTACTGAGCATGCCCAGCGTAAGGTTTCCCGTTGGAGATCGAGGGTCATGTGCTCAGGCTCTGCAGCACATTCCATTGGTCCTCTTGGCAGGTCCTAGAAGGGCAAAAGTGCTGTGGCCACTTCCTGTGCTGCTGCTATATAAACTGCGCATGACCGCACGGCCATGCGCTAGTATTGTCAAACAATTGCTAATGTGTGTATGTTGTGAGTGCAAGTCGTCCTTGGATACCCCTACCCTATAGTATGACTGTTCGCGGAAGGTGTATGGCTGCTACCTAGCGCCCGACTTATCCTACAGCACTAGTCACACATTATAGCGTCCAGTTGCTGTGACCGCCAGTACGGCGCCGTGCACTTCCTCTGTGCTTTCCTTACCCAAGCCTGGGTGGTTAGTGGCGTTCGTCAGTGCGGCACTGCATGCTCTTCTGTTTCATTTCACACCCAGTTGCGGTGTTGCACCAGCAAGGGTCTAATCGGACTTCAATCCCAGTTGGGGTTGAGTTCGCTGACTACTTGCTCGCGCTTTAGGTGCGGTACCGCGGTCCTGTGCCTTAACAGGATTGCTTCTTTCACGCTGGGTGAGGTTAACCCACGCGTGTATACTCTAGTGTACCGCCATATAGTCTGCTAATTGCTAGCAGCAGGTTTTCACCTGCACGGTGGACCCCGGACTGCGAACGCATCTATACCATCTGTCTTGGTGCGTTCCGCCAGTCCTAACAGAATACTAGCACCAGGGTCTGGCTAGTAAAATGGCGGACGACCAGCGTTTACAGCGGTACATCCAGCAGCTGGAGGGAAGGTTGGCGGCTCTTGAGCGTTCAACTTCAGCTGTGGATGTTACTGCTGTCGCTGTTCAGGCTGCAAGTGTGGCTGCAGCTACTTTGTCCACTGCCACTCCTGTACCGACGCTATCTCGCCTCCCGCTACCAGAGAAATTTTCTGGTGACAGTAAGTCCTGTAGGGGTTTTGTGAGTCAGTGCTCAATACATCTCGAGCTTCTGGCCTCTCGTTTCCCTACAGAGCGGGCTAAGGTGGGCTTTATAATTTCCTTATTGTCGGACAGGGCGTTGCAGTGGGCTACGCCGCTGTGGGAGCGTGGTGATCATATGGTGCAGAGTGCTCCGTTATTCCTGAGCACTCTGAAACAGGTCTTTCTAGGACCTCGTGTCACCGATGACACGGCGCTCCAACTGTTGGCACTGACTCAGGGCTCGTCCTTGGTCAGCCTTTTTGCCGTCCATTTCCGCACTCTGGCATCTGAGCTGGAGTGGTCGGATAAAGCCCTTATCCCTATATTTTGGAGGGGGCTGGCTGACCACGTTAAGGATGCTCTGGCCACTAGGGAGGTTCCTGTCACACTGGAGGAGTTAATAGCAGTATCTACTCGCATTGACCTCCGTTTTCACGAGCGGAGGTTAGAGCGAGCCCAGTGTAGGCAGAGGTTTCGGCTGGCTCCCACCTTCGCCAAACCTTTGGAATCTCCAGTCCAGGCTCCTGAGTTCCAGGAACCTAAGGTGGTATCACGAGCGGGATCTAAGTCCCAGACCGCTCGTGCACTCCAGGGTTGCCATGTTTGCCAACAGTCAGGACATCTTGCCACCAGATGTCATCAGCGGTCGAGGAAACGTCAGCGTCTAGTGGTAGTAGGTGGAGGTGCACTAGACACTGCGACGTTTGCCTCCAAATTGTCCTTTAAGGGGACAATTACCTTTGGCTCATCCTCCCACTTGGTAGACCTCTGCGTGGATTCTGGGGCGGAGGGCAATTTTATGTCTCCTGCCTTCGCCCAACGTCACGCAATACCCCTGGTTATGCTATCTCAACCAGTAACGGTACGAGTGGTGAATGGGTCGACACTCCCCGCACAGATAACACATCAGACCATCCCTGTTACTCTGTCCCTGTCGCCATCCCATCAGGAGATTATTTCTCTGCTCGTCATTCCTGAGGGTATTGATGAGGTCCTGTTGGGGATACCTTGGCTACGGTACCACTCTCCTCACATCGAGTGGTCCTCAGGCAGAATTCTGGGATGGGGTGAATCATGTGGGGGTAGGTGTCACCGAGAGTGCGTTCAGGTTGCTACTACTGAGGTACCCGCAGATCTATCCTCTCTCCCAAAGCAATATTGGTCTTACGCAGACATGTTCTCTAAGAAGGCGGCGGAGACCCTTCCGCCCCATCGCCCCTATGACTGTCCTATCGATCTCTTGCCTGGTGCGGAGCCTCCCCGGGGTCGAGTTTATCCATTATCTCTCCCGGAGACGGAGGCCATGTCTCAGTACATTCAAGAGAATCTGGCAAGAGGGTTTATCAGGAAGTCAGTGTCACCTGTTGGGGCAGGGTTCTTCTTCGTGCAGAAGAAGAATGGGGAGCTACGTCCATGCATAGACTACAGGGGTCTTAACGCTATCACCGTTAAGAACAAGTATCCTTTGCCCTTGATATCTGAGCTCTTCGATAGGCTTCGGGGAGCAAGGGTATTTACTAAATTAGATCTGCGGGGTGCTTACAACCTGATTCGCATCCGTGAGGGGGACGAATGGAAAACGGCGTTTAACACAAGAGATGGGCACTATGAGTATCTGGTGATGCCCTTCGGGCTCTGTAATGCCCAGCCATTTTTCAAGACTTTGTCAACGACATCTTCTGGGATATGCTTTCCACCTCAGTTGTAGTCTATCTGGATGATATTCTCATCTTTTCTCCAGATATTGACTCCCACCGGAGAGATGTTGGCAGAGTCTTCGACCTCCTACGGGCAAACTCTCTTTACGCTAAGTTGGAGAAGTGTATGTTTGAGCAGGAGTCTTTGCCGTTCCTGGGCTATATCATCTCCGCCCAGGGATTGGCTATGGATCCTGCCAAACTACAGGCTGTGATGGACTGGCAAGAGCCCCATTCTCTTAAAGCGGTGCAGCGCTTTATGGGGTTCATTAACTATTACCGCCAGTTCATTCCCCACTTCTCAACTCTGGTAGCTCCCTTGGTAGCCCTCACCAAGAAGGGAGCGAATCCTAAATTGTGGTCGGAAGAGGTCTCCAAGGCCTTCACTTCTATTAAGTCCCACTTTGCTAGCGCTCCCATCTTACATCGTCCCGATGTGGATAAGCCATTCCTAATGGAGGTGGATGCCTCGTCCGTTGGTGCTGGAGCAGTCCTCTACCAGAAGGATGCTCAAGGTCAGAAGCATCCATGCTTCTTCTTCTCTAAGACTTTCTCGCCAGCGGAGAGAAACTACTCCATCGGGGATAGGGAGCTGCTAGCAATGAAGTTGGCCTTTTCAGAGTGGAGACATCTTCTGGAAGGTGCGCGGTTTCCCTTCCAGGTTTACACTGACCACAAAAATTTGGTCTACTTACAGACAGCCCAGCGGCTATATTCTCGCCAAGCCAGATGATCCTTGTTCTTTTCCCGGTTCCACTTTTCTCTTCATTTTCTCGCCGGGGAGAAGAATATTCGTGCTGATGCTCTCTCTCGCTCCCTTATGTCAACTGAAGAGGAGGAAGAGGATCCTCGGCTTATTGTTCCCTCTGAGAGCCTGAGAACCGTAGCACCGGTTTCGCTTGAGTCTGTGCCTCCGGGCAAGACTTTTGTGCCCATTAATTTGCGACCGGAGGTTCTCTCTTGGGCTCATTCGTCCAGAGTGGGTGGACACTTTGGGACAAAGAGGACATCTGAGCTACTGGCGAGGATGTACTGGTGGCCGCATATGGTCCGGGATGTCAGGGATTATATTCTGGCGTGTGTCTCCTGCGCCAAAAATAAATCTCCGCGTCAAAGGCCAGCTGGGTTGCTCTATCCCTTGCCGGTGGCAGATAGGCCCTGGGAGATGGTCGGGATGGACTTTATCGTGGGTTTGCCCAAGTGTCGCGGCTGTACCATCATTTGGGTCATCACCGATCATTTCTCGAAAATGGTGCATTTGGTGCCGCTACCACGGTTACCTTCTGCACGGGCCTTGGCTGCGTTGTTCATTAAGCACATCTTCCGCCTACATGGTATGCCTGACAAAATTGTCAGTGACCGGGGTCCCCAGTTTGCGTCTCGGTTCTGGAGAGAGCTGTGTCGTCTTCTCAGTATTGAGTTGAATCTCTCTTCCGCTTATCATCCCGAGACGAATGGGTTGGTAGAGAGGGCCAACCAGACCTTGGTCACATACCTGCGACATTTTGTTTCAGCCAGGCAGGATGACTGGGCATCCTTGCTATCATGGGCAGAGTTTGCGCTGAACAACGCCGTAGCCGACTCCACTGGACAAACCCCATTCCTCCTCAACTATGGTCAGCATCCACGGGTACCTGTGCCTATGCCCGTGTCTTCCGCAGACTCCAGGGTGGCAGACTGGGCTGTGGAGGCACGGGATATTTGGGACCGCACTCAGGATGCCATTCGGGCCTCTAAGGAGAGAATGAGGTCCTCCGCCGATGCTCATCGGCGCCCCGCCCCGTCCTTTGCTCCTGGCGACTTGGTGTGGCTCTCCGCCCGTAACATCAGGCTGCGAGTTGAGTCCACTAAATTTGCTCCTCGCTACTTGGGTCCCTTCAAGGTACTCAAACAGGTTAATCCTGTGGTCTACCGTCTGGCCCTTCCTCCACGCCTTGGTATCACCGACACCTTTCATGTGTCCCTCCTTAAGCCCGTATACATGTCTCGGTTTTCTGAGTCATCTGCCGGGACATCTGGTTCGTCTACGGACGATTTCGAGGTGAACGCTATCTTGGGGTGCAAGGTGGTACGTGGCAAAAAATTTTTTTGGGTGGACTGGAAGGGCTACGGCCCTGAGGATAGGTCCTGGGAGCCTGCTGAGCACATTCGGGCTCCGCAGCTCATTGCTGCCTTCGAACGTAGCGAGGCCCAAGGAGGGGGGGCCCTAGGAGGGGGGGGTAATGTTAGGGGTCGAGTTCCCGCTTCTGCACAGGGGGAATCTCGAGCCACCTCCGCTGTGGTCTCCCATTCTTGTCCAGCCGCAGTGGAGTCTGCTCAGCAAGGACGTCGGTCCCAGCGTCTTGCTCATTCTCACTCTGTTCTGAGAGTTACTGCTGCTTCTCCAGTCTCTGCTATTAAAGTCTGTGCTGGTCAGCAGCGAGCGGACTTCTTTGGGACTAAGTCCTTGTCTGCACGTACTGAGCATGCCCAGCGTAAGGTTTCCCGTTGGAGATCGAGGGTCATGTGCTCAGGCTCTGCAGCACATTCCATTGGTCCTCTTGGCAGGTCCTAGAAGGGCAAAAGTGCTGTGGCCACTTCCTGTGCTGCTGCTATATAAACTGCGCATGACCGCACGGCCATGCGCTAGTATTGTCAAACAATTGCTAATGTGTGTATGTTGTGAGTGCAAGTCGTCCTTGGATACCCCTACCCTATAGTATGACTGTTCGCGGAAGGTGTATGGCTGCTACCTAGCGCCCGACTTATCCTACAGCACTAGTCACACATTATAGCGTCCAGTTGCTGTGACCGCCAGTACGGCGCCGTGCACTTCCTCTGTGCTTTCCTTACCCAAGCCTGGGTGGTTAGTGGCGTTCGTCAGTGCGGCACTGCATGCTCTTCTGTTTCATTTCACACCCAGTTGCGGTGTTGCGCCAGCAAGGGTCTAATCGGACTTCAATCCCAGTTGGGGTTGAGTTCGCTGACTACTTGCTCGCGCTTTAGGTGCGGTACCGCGGTCCTGTGCCTTAACAGGACTGCTTCTTTCACGCTGGGTGAGGTTAACCCACGCGTGTATACTCTAGTGTACCGCCATATAGTCTGCTAATTGCTAGCAGCAGGTTTTACCCTGCACGGTGGACCCCGGACTGCGAACGCATCTATACCATCTGTCTTGGTGCATTCCGCCAGTCCTAACAGTGTTAATGCGTAGAGAATAGGGTTGAGCAAAATGGGTCGGCCATTTTCAGAAGTCGCCGACTTTTGGCAAAGTCGGGTTTCATGAAACCCGACCCGACCCCTGTGTGGGATCGGCCATGAGGTCGGCGATCTTCTGAATCTGGTATCGGAATTCCGATACCGAGTTCCGATATGTTTGCAATATCGGAAATCGGTATCGGAATCCATATTTAAGTGTAAAATAAAGAATTAAAATAAAAAATATTGCTATACTCACCCTCTGACGCGCCCTGGTACTAACCGGCAGCCTTCCTTCCTAAGAATCAGCGCGTGAAGGACCATAGATGACGTCGCGGCTTGTGATTGGTCGCGCGAACGCCCATGTGACCGCTCACACGACCAATCACAAGCCGCGACGTCACCGAAGGTCATTCAAGCGCTGATTCTTAGGAAGGAAGGCTGCCGGAAAGAAGCAGGGCACGTCCGAGGGTGAGTATATACCTAATAGGAATATACTCACCCTCAGACGCGCCCTGCTTCTTTCCGGCAGCTTTCCTTCCTAAGAATCAGCGCTTGAATGACCTTCGGTGATGTCGCAGCTTGTGATTGGTCGCGTGAGGGGTCACATGGGCGGTCGCGCCACCAATCACAAGCCGTGACGTCATCTAAGGTCCTTCACGTGCTGATTCTAAGGAAGGAAGGCTGCCGGTTTGTACCAGGGCGCGTCAGAGGGTGAGTATAGCAATATTTTTTATTTTAATTCTTTATTTTACACTTAAATATGGATCCCAGGGCCTGAAGGAGTTTCCCCTCCTTCAGACCCTGGGAACCATAGTATCCTGTTATGGACCTGGTGGTTAGGAGCACCCAAAACGACCTGATGGTTAAACTCACACAGGACAAGCTCTGGGAAGTGGGAGCTCTGCTGACCGCAACCCCTAATCCTATCACACAACTAGAAATAGCCGTGGAGCGTACCTAACACGACCTAGACGCCTCTTCACAGCCTAAGACCTAACTAGCCCTAAAGATAGAAAATAAAGCCTACCTTGCCTCAGAGAAATTACCCAAAGGAAAAGGCAGCCCCCCACATATATTGACTGTGAGTTAAGATGAAAGTCACAAACAAAGAAATGAAACAGGTTTCAGCAAAGGGAGGCCAGACTTACTAAACAGACTGAGGATAGGAAAGGTATCTTTGCGGTCAGCACAAAAAACTACAAAAGACCACGCAGAGTGTGCAAAAAGACCTCCGCACTGACTCACGGTGCGGAGTTGCCACTCTGCATCCCAGAGCTTCCAGCTAGCAAGGCAAATTCATGATAGCCAACTGGACAAGGAAACAATGAACAAATAATAACTAGCGGGGACTTAGCTTCTGCTGGAGTAGACAGGTCACCAGAAAGATCCAAGAGCGAACTGAACCAGTACAAGAACATTGCCAGCTGGCATGGAGTAACGATCTGAGTGGAGTTAAATAGAACAGCCAGCCAAAGAATAAACTACGTCACCTGTGGAAGGAACCTCAGAAGCAGCAGCTCCACTCACAGCCACCAGAGGGAGTCCATGGACAGAACTCGCCGAAGTACCATTCATGCCCACAGGAGGGAGTTCAAAAACAGAATTCACAACAGTACCCCCCCCTCGAGGAGGGGTCACCAAACCCTCACCAGAGCCCCCAGGCCGACCAGGATGAGCAAAATGAAAGGCACGAACCAGATCGGCAGCATGAACATCAGAGGCAAAAACCCAGGAATTATCTTCCTGACCATAACCCTTCCACTTGACCAGGTACTGGAGTTTCCGTCTCGAAATACGAGAATCCAAAATCTTCTCCACCACATACTCCAACTCCCCCTCAACCAACACCGGGGCAGGAGGATTAACGGATGGAACCACAGGCACCACGTATCTCCGCAATAACGACCTATGGAACACATTATGGATGGCAAAAGAAGCAGGAAGGGCCAAACGAAATGACACAGGATTGATAACCTCAGAAATCTTATACGGACCAATGAAACGAGGCTTAATCTTAGGAGAGGAAACCTTCATAGGAACATAACGAGACGACAACCAAACCAAATCCCCAACACGAAGTCGGGGACCCACACAGCGCCGGCGGTTAGCGAAACGTTGAGCCTTCTCCTGGGACAATGTCAAATTGTCCACCACATGAGTCCAAATCTACTGCAACCTATCCACCACAGTATCTACACCAGGACAGTCCGAAGACTCAACCTGCTCTGAAGAGAAACGAGGATGGAAACCAGAATTGCAGAAAAACGGCGAAACCAAAGTAGCCGAGCTGGCCCGATTATTAAGGGCGAACTGAGCCAACGGCAAAAAGGACACCCAATCATCCTGATCAGCAGAAACAAAGCATCTCAGATATGTTTCCAAAGTTTGATTAGTTCGTTCGGTTTGGACATTTGTCTGAGGATGGAAAGCCGAGGAAAAAGACAAATCAATGCCCATCCTAGCACAAAAGGATCGCCAAAACCTCGAAACAAACTGGGAACCTCTGTCAGAAACGATGTTCTCCGGGATACCATGTAAACGAACCACATGCTGGAAAAATAATGGCACCAAATCAGAGGAGGAAGGCAATTTAGACAAAGGTACCAAATGGACCATCTTAGAAAAGCGATCACAAACCACCCAAATGACCGACATCTTCTGAGAGACGGGGAGATCCGAAATAAAATCCATAGAAATATGCGTCCAGGGCCTCTTCGGGACCGGCAAGGGCAAAAGCAACCCACTGGCACGAGAACAGCAGGGCTTAGCCCGAGCACAAGTTCCACAGGACTGCACAAAAGAACGCACATCCCCTGACAAAGACGGCCACCAGAAGGATCTAGCCACCAAATCTCTGGTACCAAAGATTCCAGGATGCCCAGCCAACACTGAACAATGAATCTCAGAGATAACTCTACTAATCCATCTATCAGGGACAAACAGTTTCTCCGCTGGGCAACGGTCAGGTCTATCAGCCTGAAATTTTTGCAGCACCCGCCGCAAATCAGGGGAGATGGCAGACAAAATTACCCCGTCTTTGAGAATACCCGCCGGCTCAGGAACACCCGGAGAGTCAGGCACAAAACTCCTTGACAGGGCATCAGCCTTCACATTCTTAGAGCCCGGAAGGTACAAAACCACAAAATCAAAATGGGAGAAAAATAACGACCATCGAGCCTGTCTCGGATTCAACTGTTTGGCAGACTCAAGATAAGTCAAATTCTTGTGATCTGTCAAGACCACCACGCGATGCTTGGCTCCTTCAAGCCAATGATGCCACTCCTCGAATGCCCACTTCTTGGCCAACAACTCTCGATTACCAACATCATAATTACGCTAAGCAGGCGAAAACTTTCTAGAAAAGAAAGCACATGGCTTCATCACCGAGCCATCAGAACTTCTTTGCGACAACACAGCCCCTGCTCCAATCTCAGAAGCATCAACCTCAACCTGAAACTGGAGCGAAACATCTGGCTGGCACAACACAGGGGCAGAAGAAAAACGACGCTTCAACTCCTGAAAAGCCTCTACAGCTGCAGAAGACCAATTGACCACATCAGCACCCTTCTTGGTCAAATCAGTCAACGGTTAAGCAACACTAGAAAAATTAGCGATGAAGCGCCGATAAAAATTAGCAAAGCCCAGGAACTTTTGCAGGCTCTTCACAGATGTCGGCTGAGTCCAATCGTAAATGGCCTGGACTTTAACAGGGTCCATCTCGATAGTAGAAGGGGAAAAAATGAACCCCAAAAATGAAACCTTCTGAACTCCAAAGAGACACTTTGACCCCTTCACAAACAAGGAATTCGCACGAAGGACCTGGAACACCATTCTGACCTGCTTCACATGAGACTCCCAATCATCCGAAAAGACCAAAATATCATCCAAATACACAATCAGGAATTTATCCAGGTACTCTCGGAAGATGTCATGCATAAAGGACTGAAATACTGATGGAGCATTGGAAAGCCCGAATGGCATAACCAGGTACTCAAAATGGCCCTCGGGCGTATTAAATGCTGTTTTTCATTCATCGCCTTGTTTAATACGCACAAGATTATACGCCCCTCGAAGATCTATCTTGGTGAACCAACTAGCCCCTTTAATACGAGCAAACAAATCAGACAGCAACGGCAAAGGATACTGAAATTTGACTGTAATTTTATTAAGAAGGCAGTAATCAATACAAGGTCTCAAAGAACCATCCTTTTTGGCCACAAAAAAGAACCCTGCTCCTAACGGTGATGACGGCGGGTGAATATGGCCTTTCTCCAAGGATTCCTTTATATAACAACGCATAGCGGCGTGTTCTGGCACAGATAAATTGAACAATCGGCCCTTAGGAAACTTACTACCAGGAATCAAATTAATTGCACAATCGCAATCCCTATGAGGAGGTAGGGCACTGGCTTTGGGCTCATCAAATACATCCCGATAATCCGACAAAAACTCTGGAACTTCAGAAGGAGTGGAAGACGAAATAGACAAAAATGGAACATCACCATGTACCCCCTGGCAACCCCAGCTGGACACAGACATAGATTTCCAGTCCAATACTGGATTATGAACCTGTAGCCATGGCAACCCCAAAACGACCACATCATGCAGATTATGCAACACCAGAAAGTGGATATGCTCCTGATGTGCAGGAGCCATGCACATGGTCAATTGGGTCCAGTACTGAGGCTTATTCTTGGCCAAAGGCGTAGCATCAATTCCTCTCAATGGAATAGGATACTGCAAGGGCTCCAAGAAAAAACCACAGCGCCTAGCATACTCCAAGTCCATCAAATTCAGGGCAGCGCCTGAATCCACAAATGCCATAACAGAATAGGATGACAAAGAGCAAATCAGAGTAACGGACAATAGAAATTTAGACTGTACCGTACCAATGGTGGCAGA
Organism: Ranitomeya imitator; assembly: GCF_032444005.1. Classification (NCBI taxonomy): domain Eukaryota; kingdom Metazoa; phylum Chordata; class Amphibia; order Anura; family Dendrobatidae; genus Ranitomeya; species Ranitomeya imitator. The sequence continues at coordinate 467,912,926 of NC_091286.1, forward strand.
CCTAGCGAACCGCTTAGTGCGCTTAGGACAATCGGAGATAGCATGAGTGGAATCACCACAGTAAAAACATAGCCCATTCAGACGTCTGTGTTCTTGCCGTTCAGCTCTGGTCAAAGTCCTATCACATTGCATAGGCTCAGGCCCATGCTCAGATAGTACCGCCAAATGGTGCACAGCTTTACGCTCATGCAAGCGTCGATCGATCTGAATGGCCAAAGACATAGACTCATTCAGACCAGCAGGCATGGGAAATCCCACCATGACATCCTTAAGGGCTTCAGAGAGACCCTTTCTGAAGATTGCTGCCAGGGCACATTCATTCCACTGAGTGAGCATAGACCACTTTCTAAACTTCTGACAATATATCTCCACTTTATCCTGACCCTGGCACAGAGCCAGCAAGATTTTCTCTGCCTGATCCACTGAATTAGGTTCATCATAAAGCAATCCAAGTGCCAGGAAAAACGCATCAACATCACGCAATGCCGGATCTCCTGGCGCAAGGGAAAATGCCCAGTCTTGAGGGTCACCACGCAACAAAGAAATAATGATCTTTACTTGTTGAACAGGGTCACCTGAGGAGCGAGGTTTCAAGGCAAGAAACAATTTACAATTATTTTTGAAATTCAAGAACTTAGATCTATCACCAAAAAACAAATCAGGAATTGGAATCCTAGGCTCTGACATCGGATTCTGAACCACAAAATCTTGAATGTTTTGTACCCTTGTAGTGAGATTATCCATCCAAGAGGACAGACCTTGAATGTCCATGTTTACACCAGTGTCCTGAACCACCCAGAGGTAAAGGGGAAAAGAGAGACAAAACACACTGCAAAGAAAAAAAAATGGTCTCAGAACTTCTCTTATCCCTCTATTGAGATGCATTACTACTTTGGGCCACCTGTACTGTTATGACCTGGTGGTCAGGACAATAATGGACCTGGTGGTTAAGAGCACACTGAATGACCTGATAGTTACTGATAATAAAGGACGAGCTCTGGGACGTGGGAACTCTGCTGACCGCAATCCCTAATCCTATCACACACACTAGAAATAGCCGTGGATTGCTCCTAACGCTCCCTATGCAACTCGGCACAGCCTAAGGAACTAGCTAGCCCTGAAGAAAGAAAAATAAAGCCTACCTTGCCTCAGAGAAATTCCCCAAAGGAAAAGGCAGCCCCCCACATATAATGACTGTGAGTAAAGATGAAAATACAAACACAGAGATGAAATAGATTTAGCAAAGTGAGGCCCGACTTACTGAACAGACTGAGGATAGGAAAGGTTGCTTTGCGGTCAGCACAAAAACCTACAAAAAGACCACGCAGAGGGCACAAAAAGACCCTCCGCACTGACTCATGGTGCGGAGGCGCTCCCTCTGCGTCCCAGAGCTTCCAGCAAGCAAGACAACAATAAAAATAGCAAGCTGGACAGAAAAATAGCAAACCAAAGAAAAACAAGCAGGAACTTAGCTTCTGCTGGGAAGACAGGTCACAAGAACGATCCAGGAGTGAACTAGACCAATACTGAAACATTGACAGGTGGCATGGAGCAAAGATCTAAGTGGAGTTAAATAGAGCAGCCAGCTAACGAATTAACCTCGTCACCTGTGGAAGGAAACTCAGAAACACCCACCAGAAGAAGTCCATGGACAGAACCAGCCGAAGTACCATTCATGACCACAGGAGGGAGCCCGACAACAGAATTCACAACACTAAAAGCTGCAATCACATCCTCTCCTGCCCTAGGACTACCAGACTATCATAAATTGTTCTGCCTGTCATGGAGAAGCAAGGCCATGCAACTGGAGTCCTGACACAGGTTCAGGGATAAAGACAATGCCTTCTGTCAGACCTGATCCAGTTGCCCGTGTAGCACCAACCTGCATGAGAGCCATGTGTGCAACCCATCTGTTGCTGGTCAAGACTTCTGACATCATTTTAGTTCACCAGCTGAAGACCATGGCACCCTATGACATTACTGCCATCCTGGCCAAACACAGCCAAAGCACATGACTACCACCTACAATTGCAATGCCCTATTCTGCTTCTAGACAACGTCACCATCTCCAGATGTGCTGCCTTAATTCAGCTACTCTCCTACCTCTGCCAAGGGGGAGAGAGTGAAAATCACATCTCTGACACACCAGTGGAAGATGTAGTCAACTCTGAAATGGCTCAACATGATTGTCTCACTGTCATGAGGCGAGAAACCTCCGGATTTGACTCAATCACTGATGTACCTCTGGAAGAATCTGATGGATCAAGGTATTCAGACCAAAAAGGCTGTTCGCACACTGGTATAGCAGTAGTCACAGAAGAAACCATGCTGTCAGGAAAGCCACTGCCTCTACCCGAAGGCAGAACTGCGGGCCTTGACAGAAGCATGCAAGAGGTCCACTCAACACAAAACTACAATCAATCTGGAAGGGAAGAAACTTCATCACAGCTAATGGAATGTTGGTCAGACACCAAAAAGCCATATAAGAAATGATGGAGTCCTTGTTGATGCCAGGAAGAGTTGCGGTGATAAAAGGTGAAGACACACTGGAGAGACCTCAAGGGAAGCAGTGAGTAGCAGACTGGCTGAAGCAACAGCAAGGAAGCAGTAGTGATACCATTTGACACAGAAATATCTCATTTATACTCTAAAGTGGATCCAGAAACAGAGGAAAAGGCATAACCCTGGAAAAAGATGTTTTAAAAACTCCAGAAGCAAGCATCCAAAGAAGAAAAAGAAGAAATGGATCCAAGATGCAGCCACACTTGATGAAATACACCTAAGGATGAACATGGAAAATTTAAAATCTCAGAACAACAAACCCTACATACTTAATGCTGAACAGGAAACAGGGGAGTCATAGCATAAGAGTTTTAGTCTTTCCCTTGAGTCTCAGACAGGCACACACACACTAGAAGGTCTATCAAAACTCAGCCCTATAAGATCCTATTTGTAAATCATCACAGGTTAGGATTATACTTTACTCCCTATAGTTGTCCATATGCAGACTAAGTTTGTTGTCAAGTTAAATAAAACATGTAACTAAAATATGTTCTCAAGTTCCATCTAAGATCCTGAGGACCTAGAAGGAGCCCACCAGATCCTGCCCGATGACTGAGTCGTTGAACCTCTAGATGTTTTTTCGCATAGCACTCTCCTGTATTCTACGGTAGTGTGACTCCGGCCTTACCCTCCTTCTCATTTGTGCCTTCAAGGGTGTATGGATTACCCTGCTTGTAATTTTTGCCAGGTTTTGTACTGTTTGCAGGCCTTTTATTAGTGTGGGAGTACCACAACTACACTTTGTTTGCAATATTTCACATAATTCAAATGAGGTACTATAGTTGGTGCCCTGAAGGGTGTATGGATGACCCTGATTCTAATTTTTGACAGCCTTTGCTTAGTTCATACCTTTTATAAGTCTAGGAGTACCACTACGTGACAATTTAAACAGTGTATGAGGCCCTAATTTATGTCTAATACAGGGTGCATCTGAGTCCCTCTTTCATCAAATTTCTGGCAGCTCTTGCTTACATCATAAATTACACTGAAATTTCCAATTGTTTAATAAAGATTTCAATTCTGATTTACTTAAATAATTATTTCTTTTAAACTCCTTCTTATATTTTGCCTTTGTATAATGCAAGTCATTATACAGGAAAAAATGTTTTTTAGGCTAGGTTCACATTGCGTTAGTGCAATCCGTTTAGCGGATACGCTAATGGATTGCGCTAACACAATGTCCAAAAAGGGACTGCGTTTGGCAATCCCGCTTTCGCAGATGTCCGATCTGTGCTAGCGAAGAACGGACCCTGAATGCTGCAAGCAACGTTCGAGGTCCGTCCGAAACTAACGGCACATCGCTGACGCATGCCGAAAAAGGCATACGTTTAGCGATGCGTTACGATCCGGTAGCACATTGCAGTCAATCGGTGCGCTAACGGATCCGTTGCATAGCGTTAATTGCGCCAATTTTGCCATGTAACAGATTCCGTTACTGGACACCCACTAACGCAATGTGAACCTAGCCTTAACATTTTATTTGTAAACTCAAATTTCTCTTTGATTTTCAAATGTTTTATTGTCAGTCTTTAAAGTAGCATAAAAGTGTTAAACCATTGTTTTAGCAGCAATCTGGGACTCAGATATGCGTCCAGATTTCTTCCCAGAGCTGTTCTCCTTCCAGTCAGCACTGTTACTATCCTTTTCGACATTTTCACTGCCCCCCAGGTGTTGTGAATTCTGTGGCAGAGCTCCCTCCTGTGGTCATAAGTGGTACTTCGGCTGATTCTCTCTGGGAGCTTCCGTTTGTGGAGGAAATTGGTACTGCTGCTTCTGAGTTTCCTCCCTCAGGTGATCTGGTGAGGTCGTTAGGTGCTTCTCTACTTAACCCCACCTAATGCTTTGATTCATGCTTCCTGTCAATGTTCCAGTGTTGGACTTGTGTTTCTCTGGATCATTCCTGTGGCCTGCTGCTCTGCATAGCTAAGTGCTTCTTTCTATTTGTTGCTATTTTTTCTGTCCAGCTTGTCTATTTGTTTTGCTGGAAGCTCTGGGACGCAAAGGGTGTACCTCCGTGCCGTTAGTTCGGTACGGAGGGTCTTTTTGTCCCATTTGCGTGGTTTTCTTTAGGGTTTTGTGTAGACCGCAAAGTTATCTTTCCTATCCTCGTTCTGTCTAGAATATCGGGCCTCACTTTGCTGAATCTATTTCATCCCTACGTTTGTCTTTTCATCTTACTCACAGTCATTACATGTGGGGGGCTGCCTTTTCCTTTGGGGTATTTCTCTGAGGCAAGGTAGGCTTATTTTTCTATCTTCAGGCTAGTTAGTTTCTCAGGCTGTGACGAGTTGCATAGGGAGCGTTAGGCGCAATCCACGGCTGCCTCTAGTTGTGTTTGGAGAGGATCAGGGATTGCGGTCTGCAGAGTTCCCACGTCCCAGAGCTCGTTCTGTTATTTTGGGTTATTGTCAGATCACTGTGTGTGCGCTGACCTCCATGTCCATTGTGATACTGAATTGCTTTTTCATAACAGTACAGGAAGCCAAAAGTACTAATGATTCTCAATAGAGGGAAAAAAGAAGTTCTGAGACCATTTTTTTTTCTTGGCATTGTGTTTTGTCTTTTTTTTCCCCTAGACATTTGGGTGGTTCAGTACACAGGTGTAGCGATGGACATTAGAAGTCTGTCTTCATTTGTGGATCAGCTCTCGGCAAGAGTACAAAAGATTCAAGACACTATTGATCAGAAATCTATGTTAGAACCAAGAATTCCTATTCCTGATTTGTTTTTTGGAGATAGAACTAAGTTTCTGAGTTTCAAAAATAATTGTAAGTTATTTCTGGCCTTGAAACCTCGTTCCTCTGGCGATCCAGTTCAACAGGTTTTGATTATTATTTCTTTTTTGCGCGGCGACCCTCAGGACTGGGCATTTTCTCTTGCGCCAGGAGATCCTGCATTAAGTAATATAAATGCGTTTTTCCTGGCGCTCGGATTGCTGTACGATGAGCCTAATTCAGTGGATCAGGCAGAAAAGAATTTGCTGGCTCTTTGTCAGGGTCAGAATGAGATAGAGGTATATTGCCAGAAATTTAGAAAATGGTCAGTGCTCACTCAATGGAATGAATCTGCGCTGGCAGCTATGTTCAGAAAGGGTCTCTCTGAAGCCCTTAAGGATGTCATGGTGGGATTTCCTATGCCTGCTGGTTTGAATGAGTCTATGTCTTTGGCTCTTCAGATCGGTCGACGCTTGCGTGAGCGTAAATCTGTGCACCATTTGGCGGTATTGCCTGAGCTTAAACCTGAGCCTATGCAGTGCGATAGGACTTTGACCAGAGTTGAACGGCAAGAACACAGACGTCTGAATGGGCTGTGTTTCTACTGTGGTGATTCCACTCATGCTATCTCTGATTGTCCTAAGCGCACTAAGCGGTTCGCTAGGTCTGCCACCATTGGTACGGTACAGTCAAAATTTCTTCTGTCCGTTACCTTGATCTGCTCTTTGTCATCATATTCTGTCATGGCGTTTGTGGATTCAGGCGCTGCTCTGAATTTGATGGACTTGGAATATGCTAAGCGTTGTGGGTTTTTCTTGGAGCCCTTGCAGTGTCCTATTCCATTGAGAGGAATTGATGCTACGCCTTTGGCCAAGAATAAGCCTCAGTACTGGACCCAGCTGACCATGTGCATGGCTCCTGCACATCAGGAGGTTATTCGCTTTCTGGTGTTGCATAATCTGCATGATGTGGTCGTTTTGGGGTTGCCATGGCTACAAGCCCATAATCCAGTATTGGATTGGAAATCCATGTCGGTGTCCAGCTGGGGTTGTCAGGGGGTACATGGTGATGTTCCATTTTTGTCAATTTTGTCATCCACCCCTTCTGAGGTTCCAGAGTTCTTGTCTGATTACCGGGATGTATTTGATGAGCCCAAGTCCGATGCCCTACCTCCGCATAGGGATTGTGATTGTGCTATCAATTTGATTCCTGGTGGTAAATTCCCAAAAGGTCGACTGTTTAATTTATCCGTGCCTGAGCACACCGCTATGCGCAGTTATGTGAAGGAACCCCTGGAGAAGGGGCATATTCGCCCGTCATCGTCGCCATTAGGAGCAGGGTTCTTTTTTGTAGCCAAAAAGGATGGTTCGCTGAGACCTTGTATAGATTATCGCCTTCTTAATAAGATCACTGTTAAATTTCAGTACCCCTTGCCTTTGTTATCTGATTTGTTTGCTCGGATTAAGGGGGCTAGTTGGTTCACCAAGATTGATCTTCGTGGTGCGTATAATCTGGTGCGAATCAGGCGAGGCGATGAATGGAAAACTGCATTTAATACGACCGAGGGTCATTTTGAGTATCTAGTGATGCCATTCGGACTTGCCAATGCTCCATCAGTGTTTCAGTCCTTTATGCATGACATCTTCCGAGAGTACCTGGATAAATTCCTGATTGTGTACTTGGATGACATTTTGATCTTCTCGGATGATTGGGAGTCTCATGTGAAACAGGTCAGAACGGTTTTTCAGGTCCTGCGTGCTAATTCTTTGTTTGTGAAGGGATCAAAGTGTCTCTTTGGTGTGCAGAAGGTTTCATTTTTGGGGTTCATCTTTTCCCCTTCTACTATCGAGATGGATCCTGTTAAGGTCCAAGCCATCCATGATTGGACTCAGCCGACATCTCTGAAAAGTCTGCAAAAGTTCCTGGGCTTTGCTAATTTTTATCGTCGCTTCATCTGCAATTTTTCTAGTATTGCCAAACCGTTGACCGATTTGACCAAGAAGGGTGCTGATTTGGTAAATTGGTCTTCTGCTGCTGTGGAAGCTTTTCAAGAGTTGAAGCATCGTTTTTCTTCTGCCCCTGTGTTGTGTCAACCAGATGTTTCTCTTCCGTTCCAGGTCGAGGTTGAGGCTTCTGAGATTGGAGCAGGGGCTGTTTTGTCGCAGAGAGGTTCTGATTGTTCAGTGATGAAACCATGCGCTTTTTTTTCCAGGAAGTTTTCGCCTGCTGAGCGGAATTATGATGTGGGCAACCGAGAGTTGCTGGCCATGAAGTGGGCATTCGAGGAGTGGCGTCATTGGCTTGAAGGAGCTAAGCATCGCGTGGTGGTATTGACTGATCATAAGAACTTGACTTATCTCGAGTCTGCTAAGCGTTTGAATCCTAGACAGGCTCGTTGGTCGCTGTTTTTTGCCCGTTTTGACTTTGTGATTTCGTACCTTCCGGGCTCTAAAAATGTGAAGGCGGATGCTCTGTCTAGGAGTTTTGTGCCCGACTCTCCGGGTTTATCTGAGCCGGCGGGTATCCTCAAGGAAGGAGTAATTGTGTCTGCCATCTCCCCTGATTTGCGGCGGGTGTTGCAAAAATTTCAGGCTACTAAACCTGATCGTTGTCCAGCGGAGAAACTGTTTGTCCCGGATAGGTGGACAAATAAAGTGATCTCTGAGGTTCATTGTTCGGTGTTGGCTGGTCATCCTGGAATCTTTGGTACCAGAGAGTTAGTGGCTAGATCCCTTTGGTGGCCATCTCTGTCGCGGGATGTGCGTACTTTTGTGCAGTCCTGTGGGATTTGTGCTCGGGCTAAGCCCTGCTGTTCTCGTGCCAGTGGGTTGCTTTTGCTCTTGCCGGTCCCGAAGAGACCTTGGACACATATCTCTATGGATTTTGTTCAGATCTTCCCGTCTCTCAAAGGATGTCAGTCATTTGGGTGGTCTGTGATCGCTTTTCTAAGATGGTCCATCTGGTACCCTTGTCCAAGTTGCCTTCCTCCTCTGATTTGGTGCCATTGTTCTTCCAGCATGTGGTTCGTTTGCATGGCATTCCAGAGAATATCGTTTCTGACAGAGGTTCCCAGTTTGTTTCGAGGTTTTGGCGAGCCTTTTGTGGTAGGATGGGCATTGACTTGTCTTTTTCCTCGGCTTTTCATCCTCAGACTAATGGCCAGACCGAACGAACCAATCAGACCTTGGAAACCTATCTGAGATGCTTTGTTTCTGCCGATCAGGATGACTGGGTGTCCTTTTTGCCTTTGGCTGAGTTCGCCCTTAATAATCGGGCCAGCTCGGCTACCTTGGTTTCGCCATTTTTCTGCAAATCTGGGTTCCATCCTCGTTTCTCTTCAGGACAGGTTGAGTCTTCGGACTGTCCTGGTGTGGATATTGTGGTGGACAGGTTGCAGCAGATTTGGACTCATGTAGTGGACAATTTGACCTTGTCCCAGGAGAAGGCTCAACGTTTCGCTAATCACAGACGCCGTGTGGGTCCCCGACTTCGTGTTGGGGATCTGGTTTGGTTATCTTCTCGTCATATTCCTATGAAGGTTTCCTCTCCGAAGTTTAAACCTCGTTTCATTGGTCCTTATAGGATTTCTGAGGTTATTAATCCTGTGTCTTTTCGTCTGACCCTCCCAGATTCTTTTTTCATACATAACGTCTTCCATAGGTCATTGTTGCGGAGATACGTAGCACCTATGGTTCCATCTGTTGACCCTCCTGCCCCGGTTTTGGTGGAGGGGGAATTGGAGTATATTGTGGAGAAGATTTTGGATTCTCGTGTTTCAAGACGGAAACTCCAGTATCTGGTTACATGGAAGGGTTATGCTCAGGAGGATAATTCCTGGGTTTTTGCCTCTGATGTCCATGCTCCCGATCTTGTTCGTGCCTTTCATGTGGCTCATCCTGGTCGGCCTGGGGGCGCTGGTGAGGGTTCGGTGACCCCTCCTCAAGGGGGGGGTACTGTTGTGAATTCTGTGGCAGAGCTCCCTCCTGTGGTCACAAGTGGTACTTCGGCTGATTCTCTCTGGGAGCTTCCGTTTGTGGAGGAAACTGGTACTGCTGCTTCTGAGTTTCCTCCCTCAGGTGATCTGGTGAGGTCGTTAGGTGCTTCTCTACTTAACCCCACCTAATGCTTTGATCCTGGCTTCCTGTCAATGTTCCAGTGTTGGACTTGCTTTTCCCTGGATCATTCCTGTGGCCTGCTGCTCTGCATAGCTAAGTTCTTCTTTGCTATTTGTTTGCTATTTTTTCTGTCCAGCTTGTCTAATTGTTTTGCTGGAAGCTCTGGGACGCAAAGGGTGTACCTCCGTGCCGTTAGTTTGGTACGGAGGGTCTTTTTGTCCCATTTGCGTGGTTTTCTTTAGGGTTTTGTGTAGACCGCAAAGTTATCTTTCCTATCCTCGTTCTGTCTAGAATATCGGGCCTCACTTTGCTGAATCTATTTCATCCCTACGTTTGTCTTTTCATCTTACTCACAGTCATTACATGTGGGGGGCTGCCTTTTCCTTTGGGGTATTTCTCTGAGGCAAGGTAGGCTTATTTTTCTATCTTCAGGCTAGTTAGTTTCTCAGGCTGTGCCGAGTTGCATAGGGAGCGTTAGGCGCAATCCACGGCTGCCTCTAGTTGTGTTTGGAGAGGATCAGGGATTGCGGTCTGCAGAGTTCCCATGTCCCAGAGCTCATTCTGTTATTTTGGGTTATTGTCAGATCACTGTGTGTGCGCTGACCTCCATGTCCATTGTGATACTGAATTGCTTTTTCATAACAGTACAGGAAGCCAAAAGTACTAATGATTCTCAATAGAGGGAAAAAGAAGTTCTGAGACCATTTTTTTTTCTTGGCATTGTGTTTTGTCTTTTTTTTCCCCTAGACATTTGGGTGGTTCAGTACACAGGTGTAGCGATGGACATTAGAAGTCTGTCTTCATTTGTGGATCAGCTCTCGGCAAGAGTACAAAAGATTCAAGACACTATTGATCAGAAATCTATGTTAGAACCAAGAATTCCTATTCCTGATTTGTTTTTTGGAGATAGAACTAAGTTTCTGAGTTTCAAAAATAATTGTAAGTTATTTCTGGCCTTGAAACCTCGTTCCTCTGGTGATCCAGTTCAACAGGTTTTGATTATTATTTCTTTTTTGCGCGGCGACCCTCAGGACTGGGCATTTTCTCTTGCGCCAGGAGATCCTGCATTAAGTAATATAAATGCGTTTTTCCTGGCGCTCGGATTGCTGTACGATGAGCCTAATTCAGTGGATCAGGCAGAAAAGAATTTGCTGGCTCTTTGTCAGGGTCAGAATGAGATAGAGGTATATTGCCAGAAATTTAGAAAATGGTCAGTGCTCACTCAATGGAATGAATCTGCGCTGGCAGCTATGTTCAGAAAGGGTCTCTCTGAAGCCCTTAAGGATGTCATGGTGGGATTTCCTATGCCTGCTGGTTTGAATGAGTCTATGTCTTTGGCTCTTCAGATCGGTCGACGCTTGCGTGAGCGTAAATCTGTGCACCATTTGGCGGTATTACCTGAGCTTAAACCTGAGCCTATGCAGTGCGATAGGACTTTGACCAGAGTTGAACGGCAAGAACACAGACGTCTGAATGGGCTGTGTTTCTACTGTGGTGATTCCACTCATGCTATCTCTGATTGTCCTAAGCGCACTAAGCGGTTCGCTAGGTCTGCCACCATTGGTACGGTACAGTCAAAATTTCTTCTGTCCGTTACCTTGATCTGCTCTTTGTCATCATATTCTGTCATGGCGTTTGTGGATTCAGGCGCTGCTCTGAATTTGATGGACTTGGAATATGCTAAGCGTTGTGGGTTTTTCTTGGAGCCCTTGCAGTGTCCTATTCCATTGAGAGGAATTGATGCTACGCCTTTGGCCAAGAATAAGCCTCAGTACTGGACCCAGCTGACCATGTGCATGGCTCCTGCACATCAGGAGGTTATTCGCTTTCTGGTGTTGCATAATCTGCATGATGTGGTCGTGTTGGGGTTGCCATGGCTACAAGCCCATAATCCAGTATTGGATTGGAAATCCATGTCGGTGTCCAGCTGGGGTTGTCAGGGGGTACATGGTGATGTTCCATTTTTGTCAATTTTGTCATCCACCCCTTCTGAGGTTCCAGAGTTCTTGTCTGATTACCGGGATGTATTTGATGAGCCCAAGTCCGATGCCCTACCTCCGCATAGGGATTGTGATTGTGCTATCAATTTGATTCCTGGTGGTAAATTCCCAAAAGGTCGACTGTTTAATTTATCCGTGCCTGAGCACACCGCTATGCGCAGTTATGTGAAGGAATCCCTGGAGAAGGGGCATATTCGCCCGTCATCGTCGCCATTAGGAGCAGGGTTCTTTTTTGTAGCCAAAAAGGATGGTTCGCTGAGACCTTGTATAGATTATCGCCTTCTTAATAAGATCACTGCTAAATTTCAGTACCCCTTGCCTTTGTTATCTGATTTGTTTGCTCGGATTAAGGGGGCTAGTTGGTTCACCAAGATTGATCTTCGTGGTGCGTATAATCTGGTGCGAATCAGGCGAGGCGATGAATGGAAAACTGCATTTAATACGACCGAGGGTCATTTTGAGTATCTAGTGATGCCATTCGGACTTGCCAATGCTCCATCAGTGTTTCAGTCCTTTATGCATGACATCTTCCGAGAGTACCTGGATAAATTCCTGATTGTGTACTTGGATGACATTTTGATCTTCTCGGATGATTGGGAGTCTCATGTGAAACAGGTCAGAACGGTTTTTCAGGTCCTGCGTGCTAATTCTTTGTTTGTGAAGGGATCAAAGTGTCTCTTTGGTGTGCAGAAGGTTTCATTTTTGGGGTTCATCTTTTCCCCTTCTACTATCGAGATGGATCCTGTTAAGGTCCAAGCCATCCATGATTGGACTCAGCCGACATCTCTGAAATGTCTGCAAAAGTTCCTGGGCTTTGCTAATTTTTATCGTCGCTTCATCTGCAATTTTTCTAGTATTGCCAAACCGTTGACCGATTTGACCAAGAAGGGTGCTGATTTGGTCAATTGGTCTTCTGCTGCTGTGGAAGCTTTTCAAGAGTTGAAGCATCGTTTTTCTTCTGCCCCTGTGTTGTGTCAACCAGATGTTTCTCTTCCGTTCCAGGTCGAGGTTGAGGCTTCTGAGATTGGAGCAGGGGCTGTTTTGTCGCAGAGAGGTTCTGATTGTTCAGTGATGAAACCATGCGCTTTTTTTTCCAGGAAGTTTTCGCCTGCTGAGCGGAATTATGATGTGGGCAACCGAGAGTTGCTGGCCATGAAGTGGGCATTCGAGGAGTGGCGTCATTGGCTTGAAGGAGCTAAGCATCGCGTGGTGGTATTGATTGATCATAAGAACTTGACTTATCTCGAGTCTGCTAAGCGTTTGAATCCTAGACAGGCTCGTTGGTCGCTGTTTTTTGCCCGTTTTGACTTTGTGATTTCGTACCTTCCGGGCTCTAAAAATGTGAAGGCGGATGCTCTGTCTAGGAGTTTTGTGCCCGACTCTCCGGGTTTATCTGAGCTGGCGGGTATCCTCAAGGAAGGAGTAATTGTGTCTGCAATCTCCCCTGATTTGCGGCGGGTGCTGCAAAAATTTCAGGCTAATAAACCTGATCGTTGTCCAGCGGAGAAACTGTTTGTCCCGGATAGGTGGACAAATAAAGTGATCTCTGAGGTTCATTGTTCGGTGTTGGCTGGTCATCCTGGAATCTTTGGTACCAGAGAGTTAGTTGCTAGATCCTTTTCGTGGCCATCTCTGTCGCGGGATGTGCGTACTTTTGTGCAGTCCTGTGGGATTTGTGCTCGGGCTAAGCCCTGCTGTTCTCGTGCCAGTGGGTTGCTTTTGCCCTTGCCGGTCCCGAAGAGACCTTGGACACATATCTCTATGGATTTTGTTTCAGATCTTCCCGTCTCTCAAAGGATGTCAGTCATTTGGGTGGTCTGTGATCGCTTTTCTAAGATGGTCCATCTGGTACCCTTGTCCAAGTTGCCTTCCTCCTCTGATTTGGTGCCATTGTTCTTCCAGCATGTGGTTCGTTTGCATGGCATTCCAGAGAATATCGTTTCTGACAGAGGTTCCCAGTTTGTTTCGAGGTTTTGGCGAGCCTTTTGTGGTAGGATGGGCATTGACTTGTCTTTTTCCTCGGCTTTTCATCCTCAGACTAATGGCCAGACCGAACGAACCAATCAGACCTTGGAAACCTATCTGAGATGCTTTGTTTCTGCCGATCAGGATGACTGGGTGTCCTTTTTGCCTTTGGCTGAGTTCGCCCTTAATAATCGGGCCAGCTCGGCTACCTTGGTTTCGCCATTTTTCTGCAAATCTGGGTTCCATCCTCGTTTCTCTTCAGGACAGGTTGAGTCTTCGGACTGTCCTGGTGTGGATATTGTGGTGGACAGGTTGCAGCAGATTTGGACTCATGTAGTGGACAATTTGACCTTGTCCCAGGAGAAGGCTCAACGTTTCGCTAATCGCAGACGCCGTGTGGGTCCCCGACTTCGTGTTGGGGATCTGGTTTGGTTATCTTCTCGTCATATTCCTATGAAGGTTTCCTCTCCGAAGTTTAAACCTCGTTTCATTGGTCCTTATAGGATTTCTGAGGTTATTAATCCTGTGTCTTTTCGTCTGACCCTCCCAGATTCTTTTTTCATACATATCGTCTTCCATAGGTCATTGTTGCGGAGATACGTAGCACCTATGGTTCCATCTGTTGACCCTCCTGCCCCGGTTTTGGTGGAGGGGGAATTGGAATATATTGTGGAGAAGATTTTGGATTCTCGTGTTTCAAGACGGAAACTCCAGTATCTGGCTACATGGAAGGGTTATGCTCAGGAGGATAATTCCTGAGTTTTTGCCTCTGATGTCCATGCTCCCGATCTTGTTCGTGCCTTTCATGTGGCTCATCCTGGTCGGCCTGGGGGCTCTGGTGAGGGTTCGGTGACCCCTCCTCAAGGGGGGGGGTACTGTTGTGAATTCTGTGGCAGAGCTCCCTCCTGTGATCACAAGTGGTACTTCGGCTGATTCTCTCTGGGAGCTTCCGTTTGTGGAGGAAACTGGTACTGCTGCTTCTGAGTTTCCTCCCTCAGGTGATCTGGTGAGGTCGTTAGGTGCTTCTCTACTTAATCCCACCTAATGCTTTGATCCTGGCTTCCTGTCAATGTTCCAGTGTTGGACTTGCTTTTCCCTGGATCATTCCTGTGGCCTGCTGCTCTGCGTAGCTAAGTTCTTCTTTGCTATTTGTTTGCTATTTTTTCTGTCCAGCTTGTCTAATTTTTTGCTGGAAGCTCTGGGACGCAAAGGGTGTACCTCTGTGCCGTTAGTTCGGTACGGAGGGTCTTTTTGTCTCATTTGCCTGGTTTTCTTTAGGGTTTTGTGTAGACCGCAAAGTTATCTTTCCTATCCTCGTTCTGTCTAGAATATCGGGCCTCACTTTGCTGAATCTATTTCATCCCTACGTTTGTCTTTTCATCTTACTCACAGTCATTACATGTGGGGGGCTGCCTTTTCCTTTGGGGTATTTCTCTGAGGCAAGGTAGGCTTATTTTTCTATCTTCAGGCTAGTTAGTTTCTCAGGCTGTGCCGAGTTGCATAGGGAGCGTTAGGCACAATCCACGGCTGCCTCTAGTTGTGTTTGGAGAGGATCAGGGATTGCGGTCTGCAGAGTTCCCACGTCCCAGAGCTCGTTCTGTTATTTTGGGTTATTGTCAGATCACTGTGTGTGCGCTGACCTCCATGTCCATTGTGATACTGAATTGCTTTTTCATAACACCCAGGCCTCTTTGTAGGGTTTGCATTAACAATTTCCAATTGAATCCTATTATACTTGATACTCGAAATGAGCATTCGAGCATTAGGAATTGCTCTGTTCGAGTAACGAGCCTCTGGGAATTTTAATGCTCGATCATCCCTACCCTGCAGTCTTGTTCTCTTGCTCACATCATCGCTGTAAGCCCGGATTCGAGAGCGAGATTGCAGAGGTTAATAGCGGTCATTTGTCAGGGGCTTAATGTCATCAACCATGAGTAATGACCTTTACTGATCTCTGCAGTCTCGTTCTCTTGGTCATGGCTCACAGACAATGACACTATTGTCATGATCGCCAGTGATGAAATCGCTGGATGTCATGGACCTAGTTTCCCCCAAATTCACTTGAATTTGGTTTGGTTTTGAGATCAAGTTCTGGTACCGTTCTGATACTCGAACCAAAGTTTTTTTATAAAGTGCTGCTGAACCTGAAGGACCCAAACATAAACGGGTCTGCTCATTCCTACAGGACATCTTTGCTGCATTCAAATTAAACAGAAGAAATGGGGATATCTCACAGAGCTTAAATAGATAAGTTTATATTGTTTTTTTATTTATTTATGGCTCTGTTAGGCTATGATCCCACAATAAGTTTTTGGGGAGTTTTTGATGTGGCATATTTATTTGCACCAATTGTGCACCCAATAAGTAAAATAGATTACTTGAATTGTCCTAAGCAAGGTACACAGTTTAAAGCTGGACCCCTGCAACAATGCATATAGACATCACTTTTGAAAATGCATTTAAACTATTAATCCTAAAATGTTGTTTGAATTTAAACAAATAAGTGTTGTGGAATAAGCCTGCTTTCTCAATGAATGCAGAGTATGCGATTTTATAAGGTCACAAAGCACAAGTGTCTTCTAATCTCAGATCCAGCAAGCAGTGTGTGGCTCAGTGTTAAACCTTGTTTGATAGCACGGAAAATACTTTCATTCCAGACAGATTTTGGTACATTGTCATATAAATCTCAAAGGATAATATGAAGGCAACTTTAAGCTTTTCAGTTGCTGAGGCCATTACAGATGTAGTGGCTATATACAATGTATTACTGAGTTTTCTTTCAGCTTAAGGTTCTATTTATATATTTAACACTAGCTTGTGATAGATTTATCAAGCTATATGAAGAAATGTATGGCTGCCTATATTTCATGAGCACTAAAGCTAAACATGTTGTGTGTATATATATATATATATATATATATATATATATATACTAGACTGTGGCCCGATTCTAACGCATCGGGTATTCTAGAATATGCATGTCCCCGTAGTATATGGACAATGATGATTCCAGAATTCGCGGCAGACTGTGCCCGTCGCTGATTCATCGAGGCAACCTTTATGACATCATCGTCGCCATGGCAACCATTATGACATCTACGTCAATACTGTGCCCGTCGCTGAATCAGAAACGTGGGATTTCTACGTCCTTTATGACATCATTATGACATCATCGTCGCTGTGCCCGTTGCTGATTGGTAGAGGCCTGACGGCCTCGACCAATCAGAGACGCGGGATGTCTACATCTTTAATGACATCATCGTCGCTGTGCCCGTCGCTGGCGGCCTCGACCAATCAGAGACGCGGGATTTCCAGGACAGACAGACAGAAAGACAGACAGACGGAAAAACCCTTAGACAATTATATATATAGATATATGCTAGCTGAAGAGCCCAGTGTTGCCTGGGCATAGGAAATATCTGTGGTTAGTTATAGCACCTCACTTCTCTTATTCTCCCATCACGCCTCTCATTTTCCCCCTCACATCTCTCATTTTCTCCCTTACACATCTCATTTTCCCCCTCGCTCCTCTTATTTCCCCCTCACTCCTCTCCCCCTAACACTTGTCATTTCGACCTCACATCTGTCATTTTCCGATCACTCAACTATTTTCCCTCACTCCTCTCATTTTCACCTCACACCTCTCTTTTTCCCCTCAGTATATACATGTTTGTCATCTCCCTTATATATAGTATACACCTGTATGTCATCTCCTGTATATAGTATATACCTGTATGTTATCTTCTCTGTAAATAGTATATACCTGCTGTATGTCATCTCCTCCTGTATATTGTATATACCTATGTGTAATCTCCTCCTATATCTATAATATAACGCTGGGAGCGTCACTCTGTCCGAAGCCTTTATAGACTGTCTGGTCTGGGCCTCACAGAGTGACGCTCCCGGGAGATCGTGGTATGCGTTCACACTGAACGCACACGGCGATCTCCAACAGAGAAGCAGGGACCACCAGGAGGGTGAGTATCGGCCATATTCACCTGTCCTCCATTCGACCGCTGAGCACCGCCATCTTCCCGGTCTTCGGCCTGTGACCTTCAGTTCAGAAGGCGTGATGACGCGCTTAATGCGCGCCGGCGCCGCCCTCTGACTGAACAGTCACAGCCAGGAGACCGGGAAGATGGCAGCGCCCAGCGGTGGAACGGAGGAGAGGTGAATATAGTAAGTGCTGGGGGGCCTGAGCTGGCGGCGATACCGCCACCTGACCCCCACAGTGCGCCGGTGTCCCCGCCTGCTCAGGCCCCCAGATGGGTGCAGCACATGACAGGATGGGGACGCAGGATGGGTGCAGCACATGACAGGATGGGGACGCAGGATGGGTGCAGCACATGACAAGATGGGAACGCAGGATGGGTGCAGCACATACCAGGATGGGGACGCAGGATGGGTGCAGCACATGACAGGATGGGGGCGCAGGATGGGTGCAGCACATGACAGGATGGGGACGCAGGATGGGTGCAGCACATGAAAGGATGGGGATGCAGGATGGGGACGCAGGATGGGTGCAGCACATGACAGGATGGGAACGCAGGATGGGTGCAGCACATACCAGGATGGGGACGCAGGATGGGTGCAGCACATGACAGGATGGGGACAGAGGATGGGTGCAGCACATGACAGGATGGGGGCGCAGTGTTATGACCTGGTGGTCAGGACAATAATGGACCTGGTGGTTAAGAGCACACGGAATGACCTGATAGTTTCTGATAATAAAGGACGAGCTCTGGGACATGGGAACTCTGCTCACCGCAATCCCTAATCCTATCAAACACACTAGAAATAGCCGTGGATTGCGCCTAACGCTCCCTATGCAACTCGGCACAGCCTAAGGAACTAGCTAGCCCTGAAGATAGAAAAATAAAGCCTACCTTGCCTCAGAGAAATTCCCCAAAGGAAAAGGCAGCCCCCCACATATAATGACTGTGAGTAAAGATGAAAATATAAACACAGAGGTTAAATAGATTTAGCAAAGTGAGGCCCGACTTACTGAACAGACCGAGGATAGGAAAGGTTACTTTGCGGTCAGCACAAAAACCTACAAAAAGACCATGCAGAGGGCGCAAAAAGACCCTCCGCACCGACTCACAGTGCGGAGGCGCTCCCTCTGCGTCCCAGAGCTTCCAGCAAGCAAGAAAACAATAAAAATAGCGAGCTGGACAGAAAAATAGCAAACCAAAGAAATTCAAGCTGGAACTTAGCTTCTGCTGAGAAGACAGGTCACAAGAACGATCCAGGAGTGAACTAGACCAATACTGGAACATTGACAGGTGGCATGGAGCAAAGATCTAAGTGGAGTTAAATAGAGCAGCCAGCTAACGAATTAACCTCGTCACCTGAGGAAGGAAACTCAGAAACACCCACCAGAGGAAGTCCATGGACAGAACCAGCCGAAGTACCATTCATGACCACAGGAGGGAGCCCGACAACAGAATTCACAACAGTACCCCCCCCCTTGAGGAGGGGTCACCGAACCCTCACCAGAGCCCCCAGGCCGACCAGGATGAGCCAAATGAAAGGCACGAACCAGATCGGCAGCATGAACATCAGAGGCAAAAACCCAGGAATTATCTTCCTGACCATAACCCGTCCACTTGACCAGGTACTGGAGTTTCCGTCTCGAAACACGAGAATCTAAAATCTTCTTCACCACATACTCCAACTCCCCCTCAACCAACACCGGGGCAGGAGGATCAACGGATGGAACCACAGGCGCCACGTATCTCCGCAATAACGACCTATGGAACACATTATGGATGGCAAAAGGAGCAGGAAGGGCCAAACGAAATGACACAGGATTGATAACCTCAGAAATCTTATACGGACCAATGAAACGAGCCTTAAACTTAGGAGAGGAAACCTTCATAGGAACATAACGAGACGACAACCAAACCAAATCCCCAACACGAAGTCGGGGACCCACACAGCGCCGGCGGTTAGCGAAACGTTGAGCTTTCTCCTGGGACAATGTCAAATTGTCCACCACATGAGTCCAAATCTGCTGCAACCTATCCACCACAGTATCTACACCAGGACAGTCCGAAGACTCAACCTGCCCTGAAGAGAAACGAGGATGGAAACCAGAATTGCAGAAAAACGGCGAAACCAAAGTAGCCGAGCTGGCCCGATTATTAAGGGCGAACTTAGCCAACGGCAAAAAGGACACCCAATCATCCTGATCAGCAGAAACAAAGCATCTCAGATATGTTTCCAAAGTTTGATTAGTTCGTTCGGTTTGGCCATTTGTCTGAGGATGGAAAGCCGAGGAGAAAGACAAATCAATGCCCATCCTAGCACAAAAGGATCGCCAAAACCTCGAAACAAACTGGGAACCTCTGTCAGAAACGATGTTCTCCGGGATACCATGTAAACGAACCACATGCTGGAAAAATAATGGCACCAAATCAGAGGAGGAAGGCAATTTAGACAAAGGTACCAAATGGACCATCTTAGAAAAGCGATCACAAACCACCCAAATGACCAACATCTTTTGAGAGACGGGGAGATCCGAAATAAAATCCATAGAAATATGCGTCCAGGGCCTCTTCGGGACCGGCAAGGGCAAAAGCAACCCACTGGCACGAGAACAGCAGGGCTTAGCCCGAGCACAAGTCCCACAGGACTGCACAAAAGAACGCACATCCCCTGACAAAGACGGCCACCAGAAGGATCTAGCTACCAAATCTCTGGTACCAAAGATTCCAGGATGCCCAGCCAACACTGAACAATGAATCTCAGAGATAACTCTACTAGTCCATCTATCAGGGACAAACAGTTTCTCCGCTGGGCAACGGTCAGGTCTATCAGCCTGAAATTTTTGCAGCACCCGCCGCAAATCAGGGGAGATGGCAGACAAAATTACCCTGTCTTTGAGAATACCCGCCGGCTCAGGAACACCCGGAGAGTCAGGCACAAAACTCCTTGACAGGGCATCAGCCTTCACATTCTTAGAGCCCGGAAGGTACGAAACCACAAAATCAAAACGGGAGAAAAATAACGACCATCGAGCCTGTCTCGGATTCAACCGTTTGGCAGACTCAAGATAAGTCAAATTCTTGTGATCTGTCAAGACCACCACGCGATGCTTGGCTCTTTACAGCCAATGACGCCACTCCTCGAATGCCCACTTCATGGCCAACAACTCACGATTACCAACATCATAGTTACGCTCAGCAGGCGAAAACTTTCTAGAAAAGAAAGCACATGGCTTCATCACCGAGCCATCAGAACTTTTTTGCGACAAAACAGCCCCTGCTCCAATCTCAGAAGCATCAACCTCAACCTGAAACGGAAGCGAAACATCTGGCTGGCACAACACAGGGGCAGAAAAAAAACGACGCTTCAACTCTGGAAAAGCCTCTACAGCCGCAGAAGACCAATTGACCACATCAGCACCCTTCTTGGTCAAATCAGTCAACGGTTTAGCAACAGTAGAAAAATTAGCGATGAAGCGCCGATAAAAATTAGCAAAGCCCAGGAACTTTTGCAGGCTCTTCACAGATGTCGGCTGAGTCCAATCGTAAATGGCCTGGACTTTAACAGGGTCCATCTCGATAGTAGAAGGGGAAAAAATGAACCCCAAAAATGAAACCTTCTGAACTCCAAAGAGACATTTTGACCCCTTCACAAACAAGGAATTCGCACGAAGGACCTGGAACACCATTCTGACCTGCTTCACATGAGACTCCCATTCATCCAAAAAGACCATAATATCATCCAAATACACAATCAGGAATTTATCCAGGTACTCTCGGAAGATACCATGCATAAAGGACTGAAATACTGATGGAGCATTGGAAAGCCCGAATGGCATAACCAGGTACTCAAAATGGCTCTCGGGCGTATTAAATGCTGTTTTCCATTCATCGCCTTGTTTAATACGCACAAGACTATACGCCCCTCGAAGATCTATCTTGGTGAACCAACTAGCCCCTTTAATACGAGCAAACAAATCAGACAGCAACGGCAAAGGATACTGAAATTTAACTGTAATTTTATTAAGAAGGCGGTAATCAATACAAGGTCTCAAAGAACCATCCTTCTTAGCCACAAAAAAGAACCCTGCTCCTAACGGTGATGACAACGGGCGAATATGGCCTTTCTCCAAGGATTCCTTTATATAACTCCGCATAGCGGCGTGTTCTGGCACAGATAAATTGAACAATCGGCCCTTAGGAAACTTACTACCAGGAATCAAATTAATTGCACAATCGCAATCCCTATGAGGAGGTAGGGCACTGGCTTTGGGCTCATCAAATACATCCCGATAATCCGACAAAAACTCTGGAACTTCAGAAGGAGTGGAAGACGAAATAGACAAAAATGGAACATCACCATGTACTCCCTGGCAACCCCAGCTGGACACAGACATAGATTTCCAGACCAATACTGGATTATGAACCTGTAGCCATGGCAACTCCAAAACGACCACATCATGCAGATTATGCAACACCAGAAAGTGGATATCCTCCTGATGTGCAGGAGCCATGCACATGGTCAATTGGGTCCAGTACTGAGGCTTATTCTTGGCCAAAGGCGTAGCATCAATTCCTCTCAATGGAATAGGATACTGCAAAGGCTCCAAGAAAAAACCACAGCGCCTAGCATACTCCAAGTCCATCAAATTCAGGGTAGCGCCTGAATCCACAAATGCCATAACAGAATAGGATGACAAAGAGCAAATCAGAGTAACAGACAATAGAAATTTAGACTGTACCGTACCAATGGTGGAAGACCTAGCGAACCGCTTAGTGCGCTTAGGACAATCGGAGATAGCATGAGTGGAATCACCACAGTAAAAACATAGCCCATTCCGACGTCTGTGTTCTTGCCTTTCAGCTCTGGTCAAAGTCCTATCACATTGCATAGGCTCAGGCCCATGCTCAGATAGTACCGCCAAATGGTGCACAGCTTTACGCTCACGCAAGCGTCGATCGATCTGAATGGCCAAGGACATAGACTCATTCAGACCAGCAGGCATGGGAAACCCCACCATGACATCCTTAAGGGCTTCAGAGAGACCCTTTCTGAAGATTGCTGCCAGGGCACATTCATTCCACTGAGTGAGCACAGACCACTTTCTAAACTTCTGACAATATATCTCCGCCTCATCCTGACCCTGACACAGAGCCAGCAAGATTTTCTCTGCCTGATCCACTGAATTAGGTTCGTCATAAAGCAATCCAAGTGCCAGGAAAAACGCATCAACATCACGCAATGCCGGATCTCCTGGCGCAAGGGAAAATGCCCAGTCTTGAGGGTCACCACGTAACAAAGAAATAATGATCTTTACTTGTTGAACAGGGTCACCTGAGGAGCGAGGTTTCAAGGCAAGAAACAATTTACAATTATTTTTGAAATTCAAGAACTTAGAGCTATCACCAAAAAACAAATCAGGAATTGGAATCCTAGGCTCTGACATCGGATTCTGAACCACAAAATCTTGAATGTTTTGTACCCTTGTAGTGAGATTATCCATCCAAGAGGACAGACCTTGAATGTCCATGTTTACACCAGTGTCCTGAACCACCCAGAGGTAAAGGGGAAGAAAGAGACAAAACACACTGCAAGGAAAAAAAAAGATCTCAGAACTTCTCTTATCCCTCAATTGAGATGCATTACTACTTTGGGCCACCTGTACTGTTATGACCTGGTGGTCAGGACAATAATGGACCTGGTGGTTAAGAGCACACGGAATGACCTGATAGTTTCTGATAATAAAGGACGAGCTCTGGGACGTGGGAACTCTGCTGACCACAATCTCTAATCCTATCAAACACACTAGAAATAGCCGTGGATTGCGCCTAACGCTCCCTATGCAACTCGGCACAGCCTAAGGAACTAGCTAGCCCTGAAGATAGAAAAATAAAGCCTACCTTGCCTCAGAGAAATTCCCCAAAGGAAAAGGCAGCCCCCCACATATAATGACTGTGAGTAAAGATGAAAATACAAACACAGAGATGAAATAGATTTAGCAAAGTGAGGCCCGACTTACTGAACAGACCGAGGATAGGAAAGGTTACTTTGCGGTCAGCACAAAAACCTACAAAAAGACCACGCAGAGGGCGCAAAAAGACCCTCCGCACCGACTCACGGTGCGGAGGCGCTCCCTCTGCGTCCCAGAGCTTCCAGCAAGCAAGAAAACAATAAAAATAGCGAGCTGGACAGAAAAATAGCAAACCAAAGAAATTCAAGCTGGAACTTAGCTTCTGCTGGGAAGACAGGTCACAAGAACGATCCAGGAGTGAACTAGACCAATACTGGAACATTGACAGGTGGCATGGGGCAAAGATCTAAGTGGAGTTAAATAGAGCAGCCAGCTAACGAATTAACCTCGTCACCTGAGGAAGGAAACTCAGAAACACCCACCAGAGGAAGTCCATGGACAGAACCAGCCGAAGTACCATTCATGACCACAGGAGGGAGCCCGACAACAGAATTCACAACAGCGCAGGATGGGTGCAGCACATGACAGGATGGGGACGCAGGATGGGTGCAGCACATACCAGGATGGGGACGCAGGATGGGTACAGCACATGTCAGGATGGGGACGCAGGATGGGTGCAGCACATACCAGGATGGGCACGCAGGATGGGTGCAGCACATGACAGGATGGGGACGCAGGATGGGGACGCAGGATGGATGCAGCACATACCAGGATGGGGACGCAGGATGGGTGCAGCACATGACAGGATGGGGGCGCATGATGGGTGCAGCACATGACAGGATGGGGACGCAGGATGGGTGCAGCACATGACAGGATGGGGACGCAGGATGGGTGCAGCACATGACAGGATGGGGACGCAGGATGGAGCAGCACATGACAGGATGGGGACCCAGGATGGGTGCAGCACATGACAGGATGGGGACGCAGGATGGGTGCAGCACATGACAGGATGGGGACGCAGGATGGAGCAGCACATACCAGGATGGAGACCATATACCAATATAAATGCTTGCCACCCGGGCGTAGAACGGGTTCAATAGCTAGTATAGTATATGCCTGTATGTCATCTCTTGCATATAGTATATAACTGTATGTCATCTCCCCTGTATATAGTATATACCTGTATGTCATCTCCTCCTCTATATACCTATGTGTCATCTCCTCTTTTATATAGTATATACCTGTATGTCATCTAGTATGTACCTGTGTGCCATGTCCTCCTGTATATAGTATATACCTGTATGTCATCTCCTCCTGTATATAGTATATACCTGTGAGCCATCTCCCCTGTATATGGTATATATGTGTTTGTCATCTCCTCCTGTATATAGTATATACCTGTGTGTCATCTCCTCCTGTATATAGTATATGCCTGTGTGTCATCTCTCATGTATATCTATATATATAATTGTCTAAGGGTTTTTCCGTCTGTCTGTCTGTCTGTCTGTCTTTCTGTCTGTCTGTCCTGGAAATCCACAGCATGGCGACGGTGATGTCATAAAGGTTGCCTCGACCAATCAGCGACGGCCACAGTCTGCCGCAAATTCGCCTCGACCAATCAGCGACAGGCACAGTCTGCCGCGAATTCTGGAATCATCATTGTCCATATACTACGGGGACATGCATATTCTAGAATACCCGATGCGTTAGAATCGGGCCACAATCTAGTAGTATATATCTGTGTGTCATCTCCTCCTGTATTAGACCTTGTTCACACGCTATTTGCTCAGTATTTTTACCTCAGTATTTGTAAGCTAAATTGGCAGCCTGATAAATCCCCAGCCAACAGGAAGCCCTCCCCCCTGGCAGCATATATTAGCTCACACATAAGCATAATAGACAGGTCATGAGACTGACAGCTGCCTTATTTCCTATATAGTAATGTGCATGTGACAATTTTTCCACGTGTGCAAGTTTTGCGTGTGGTGAGTTTTCCATGAGGTGAGTTTTGCGTGAGCCTAGTTTTGCATGTGGCGAGTTTTGCTCATGGCGAGTTTTAAGCTGCGACTTTTGTGTTTTGACTTTTATGAGGCGAGGTTGGTGTATGTGTGGTGAAATGTGTGCTGAGCGAGGTATATGTGTTCAAGCATGTGGTAGTGTGTGGTGCATTTTGTGTATGTGTTCATATCCCCGTGTGTGGTGAGTATCCCATGTCGGGGCCCCACCTTAGCAACTGTACGGTATATACTCTTTGGCGCCATCGCTCTCACTCTTTAAGTCCCCCTTGTTCACATTTGGCAGCTGTCAATTTGCCTCCAGCACTTTTCCTTTAACTTTTCCCCATTATGTAGATAGGGGCAAAATTGTTTGGTGAATTGGAACGCGCGGGGTTAAAATTTGGCCTCACAACATAGCCTATGATGCTCTCGGGGTCCAGACGTGTGACTGTGCAAAATTTTGTTGCTGTAGCTGCGACGGTGCAGATGCCAATCCCGGACATACACACATACACACACACACACACATTCAGCTTTATATATTAGACTAGCTGTACTACCCGGCTTTGCCCGGGTTAATAACTGCTGTAAGCAAAATAGAATGTGTTAACAAAAATTTATTCTGCACACAAAAACCACAAAACAAATAGATAGAAATGTAATTATTAAAAGGCAAAAACTAAGATAATATAAGCATTTTACAACATATATTTCAGCACCAGAGATATTCCAAACAGATTTAACTAAATTGGCCAAGTAATATGAAGTAATCTTCTACAACCTATTCGAGAGCCTTTTGATAAACGACATTCTTAGTTTTTCCTTCAGGTGCAAAGACAAACAGATTTTTGGCTGTTCCAACTCTTGAACAGGCCACATAAAGTTGACCATGAGAAAAGCATGGAGACTGTAAATCGATTCCAACTACTTTCAAGGACTGTCCCTGAGCCTTTTTGATGGACATAGCAAATGCCAGTCGAACAGGAAACTGTAGGCGTTTAATATCAAACGGCAAATCAGATGGAATGAGAGGAATTGTTGGAATGAAAACATCTTCTCCTGTGGCACATCCTGTCAAAATGGTTGCCTCAATTACATGTGGAAACAGGTTCTTAATCAAGAGTCTTGTTCCATTACACAGCTTTGGTGGATCCAAATTTCTCAATAACAGAATAGGTGCTCCAGGTTTTAGAAAGAGGTTGTGAGGAGGAAGTCCTTGTGGCTCCAAGGAATTGAGGAACTCAGTTGGATAAAATAATGCTTGAGCAGGGTCTATTACTGTATCTACTGACTTGTAGGTTGTGCACACACCTGGAAGGAGATTTAGAATTTGAAGATTGATCTTGTTGACGCTGTCATTTTTGGGAGCTAGAATAGCCCTTTCACACAGCCAGCCAGAATTTTTGAAGTGGAGTTGAATGTTTGGAAAAACCTTTGCTTTCAACTCCTCAATGGAAGTCACAATGCAACAAAAGTTGCTTGGGAAGGTGATCTGTCCAGTGGTTGAGTTTACTGGTGCCTTGCCATTTCCAATAGTCAACAGCTGGCTCGAAAACAGTCCAGCAGAAACATCGCCTGTCATGTAGACCCTCATGTTTGTGTTCAGTGACATTTTCTTTACTTTTCTCCAAAGTTACGATGCTTTCAGACAGGCATTGAGTTCGTCTGCAGGGGTTGATCTTGGAATAACAGGTAGTGTTTGGCGGAAGTCACCTGCCAAAACAACAACTACTCCTCCCATGATATATTTGTTGCTACGCAGGTCTTGTAGAAGACTGTCCACTGCTTCCAGAGCCCTTTTGTGTGACATGGTGCATTCATCCCAAATGATAGCACTGCATTTTTGAAGCAATTTGGCCAGTCCTGATCCCTTGGCAATATTACACACGGGGCTGTCACTATGAGACAGGTTAAGTGGTAGTTTGAATGTCGAATGTGCTGTCCTGCCACCGTTTAAAAGCGTAGCTGCAATTCCAGAAGATGCCACTGCAAGTGCAATCTTTTTTTGTTGTCGAAATTTTGCCAGGAGCAAGTTGATTACAAATGTCTTTCCTGTTCCACCTGGAGAATCGAGGAAGACAATCCCACCTTTGTTGGTTTCACTGAAACTTAAAATATAGTTATAGGCGTCCCTTTGATCTGGTACCAATATTGGCTCGTTCTGAGACACACATGCTGTCAGTTCATCAATATTATAGTTTGTTTCTATGAAAATCTCGCTACACATTTGGATGCCTTCAGGATTTCTTATTGGAGCAGGCAAACCAAGCAACTGTAAGGCTTTTCCTGACATTGCTATGCACTGGTCTTCAAGGAGCATTAAAGTTTCATTGAACATTTCCTCAGTGAAGTTGATGAGTTGCTGAGGATTTTCCCTTCTAATCTGCATGAGGATGTCCTCACTGAGATCAGTTTTGAACTTTGTCCAAATCTCAAGAGGATTTGAAATGCTACATGTTGTTACAATAATAGCAAAGAGGTGTCTTAGTCGCTTTGGGGTTTGTGTGGCTGCAGCTTCACTGAGGGTCATGTCCCAGTGTCCATCATTTTCCAGAAGTCCTTTTCTTTGGCAAGCTTCCCTGAATGTTTCACACACATGGCCTCCGACGGTCTTCAAGTCAGAAAATGATGTAGGGCCTTTGACAACATGAAGTAACATGCGCAGGTAGAAGCACTCTGCATTTGACGGATGAACAGTGTAGACGCGACCAAGCGTATCAGTTGCTTTCACCCCTGGATAGCCTTCAATATCAAGGCCCCGTTTCCTCCGTTCCAGTGTTTTTCTGGAGGCATTCCAAGTGTAGTACTTTGGTAAATCACAGTAGAGAATTGTTTTTGCAAAAGGGTCTTGTTGACACAGCTCAAAAAATGCCAAGAGGGTGGTCTTAGGTGGTGTTAGGAGCTGCTGCTGCAAGTTTGCTGGGTTAAAATAAATTCTCTGTCCATTTTCCAAGTGCACACTCAGATGCACAACTGGTGGGTAGCGCTCATGAATGGAGAAGCCTAGTATTCTCCAAACAGCTTCATTGCTGCTTATGTACCTGCCCATCTGGAATGCCTCCACTTCATCAATAATAGGTCCATTTTTCTGGAGTTCAAAAACTGCTTGATCACTTCCTTTGTGGACATATTTGCAGATATACTTGATAGATTTCACAGAGTGGCAAGATTCGACATTTATGTGGGCCTGGAAGATTTTTGAGAGCAAAGGGTTGTAAGGCACTACCCACCTGTTGTCAATTTCTATCTCTTGGAGTGATGATCCAACACGCATTTTGACCTTTGCTGTGAAACCACCATCCCCTGGTCTTCTTCTTCGGTAGACTGGATATCCATCTTGTCCTGTTTGGGTTTCTTGAACCAGGGATCGTGGGTAATGCTTTGAACACCTGCCATCAATCATACAGGGAGAATTTTTGTTGAGACTCCCACACGGACCATGGATCATGTTTTTTGTGATGGTGTCAAACAGCAATGGGTCAATCCGAAGGTCTGGCAATTCGGCACTGATGATATTGTCAATTTCGGTAGGCTGTATTTTTTGCTTCAGCCAGATCAAGATGTGGGCGTGAGGAAGGCCTCTTTTTTGCCATTCAACTGAATACATCCAGCATTGCGTCTCACCATAAATATGTGATTTTGTGATGAGATTAGTCATTTTTGAAAGTTTCTGTTTGAAAACCCGAGCAATAAGGTCATGGCGATTCACTGATTTTTGGCCCGGCAACAGGTGCCCTCCAATTTCCTCCCAGGCAGGATTGCAAGTAAAGATGATGAAAAGATCTGGACGGCCATACTTTCTCACATAAGTCATTGCATCCTGTGTGTATTCATGCATGTGTCGTGGGCTTCCCGTGACAGTTGATGGAAGAATAACCATTTTCCCCAACTCTTTTGGATCAGCATCATTTGCAACAGCATCTCTAAGGTGAATATATTCCTCTGCCCTGAGCTTCTTTTGATTTAGTCAGATATATAAAAGACGTTCACTCTCAATCTTTGCATACATGTCAACAATAAATTGGTGGAAGAGGTGTTTGCATTTCAAGATGTGATTTTCCTCTGCAAATCTTGTCATGATCCTATATGCATAGAAGTCCATGGCAGACACTTTTTTTCCTGAAGGGTTGCCTGTTGTAGGATCTGTCTGAGGTATTCCAAAGTGATAGCCATCCTGTCCCTGCCAAAAGATGATTGGATATTGCAGTGCATCATAGGACCTGTGAGTTTCTGCTACTCATTGCAAACTATTGTTCCTTTTCTGAAGCACAATGTCACGGCTTTGAAAATCATTGCCTACAATCAAGATTGCTACATCATCAAATGTGGGAGCATTGAAACGTCGCTGATGTTCACCTTGTGGTGTTTTGTCAGCTCGAATTACAACTTTGTAATCGTCATTTGGCATGCATTCAAGTGCAGTCTTGAAAAGTTGAACATATGGATTGTTGGTGTGAAGGAACTGCTGCAAAATAGTGACAATATCAAGGCGAGTGTTAGGAATTAAAGAGCATCTCCGCTGAGCCTCTGCTTCTGCATTTCCCATGAAGAAGAGTTGAAGAAATTGAGGTTCTTCTCCTTGTAATGGAAGCAGTGAGCCAATTGAGTGGTAAACCTGTCCTTGAACTTTGAATGTCGGCAGAAATCCTGTTGTAAACATTTTTGTTGCACCAAATGATGTCATTTGGAAGCAGGAGTTGTACTTCCTGATGTTGTCCAAGAAATGCTTTGATATTGTACTGGTACCCATCATCAGAGACTTTAGGGGATCTGGTGGTAACAGGAGAGGTGGAAGTTTTATCTTGCCATTTGCACAGCATAAACCTGGCGGTTCATCTTTCCATTTCAGGGCACTGCAGTACATGCAGACCACATCCATCTTTCCTATCTGAACTTTAGGATTATCCTGATAGTTTATGTCTGACAGGTAACAAAAGGCAGCATGTTTCAAATCTCCAACCATTTCCTGTGCCCTGGTGGAAGAAATAGCAATTCTCTTAGCGGCAAGTCGGCCTTCTCTCTGCTGAGATGACTCATTGGCTCTTGAGGAAGCAGTTCTTGTTCTCTTGTCTGCAAGCCTCGCTTCCCTCTCCTCAGAAAGTTCATTGGCTCTTGAGGAAGCAGTTCTTGTTCTCTTGTCTGCAAGCCTCGCTTCCCTCTCCTCAGAAAGTTCATTGGCCCTTGAGAAAGCAGCTGCTGTTCTCATGTGTGTCAGCCTTGTTTCTCGGTCTTCACATTTTTCATTGGCTCGTAATGCAGCTTTTCTTTTCACATCAGCTGACATTCGTGCCATGGAGTTCCTTTTCTTATGAGGCATTTTTGTGGTAAAAATAGTCCGTAACTGGCAGTTTCTATATCCTCTCACATAGAGGTAATGTGACTGACATCAGCCTTTCCACCAACACACCCTAACAACATGCTATTACCTCACACAAGCTTTGTTATACTGAGAATGTCCTGCCTATATTAACCAGAGCTCAGATTAATTAACTGTAGCAAAGTAGAAGCTGAGCTGTGATTGGTTGCTATTGGCAGACTGATAAATCCCCAGCCAACAGGAAGCCCTCCCCCTGGCAGTATATATTAGCTCACACATACACACAATTGTGGTAAAAATAGTCTGTAACTGGCAATTTCTATATCCTCTCACATAGAGGTAATGTGACTGACCTCAGCCTTTCCACCAACACACCCTAACATGCTATTACCTCACACAAGCTTTGTTATACTGAGAATGTCCTGCCTATATTAACCAATCAGAGCTCAGATTAATTAACTGTAGCAAAGTAGAAGCTGAGCTGTGTTTGGTTGCTATTAGCAGCCTGATAAATCCCCAGCCAACAGGAAGCCCTCCCCCCGACAGTATATATATATTAGCTCACACATACACATAATAGACAGGTCATGTGACTGACAGCTGTCGTATTTCCTATATGGAAAATTTGTTGCTCTTGTAGTTTGTCTGCTTATTAATCATATTTTTATTTTTGAAGGATAAGACCAGACTTGTGTGTGTTTTAGGGCGAGTTTCGTTTGTCAAGTTGTGTGTTGAGTTGCGTGTGGCGACATGCATGTAGCGACTTTTGTGAGATGAGTTTTGTGTGGCGACATGTGTGTAGCAACTTTTTGTGTGTCGAGTTGCATGTGACAGGTTAGTGTGTTTTGCGCGTCGAGTTTTATGTGTGGTACGTTTTGAGTATGTGCAAGTTTTGTGTGAGGCAACTTTTGCATGTGTTGCAACTTTTGTGCATGTGGCAATTTTTCCGCGTGTGCAAGTTTTGCGTGTGGCGAGGTTTCCTTGAGGTGAGTTTTGCACGTGTAGCGAGTTTTGCGTGAGCCTAGTTTTGCATGTGGCGAATTTGGCGTGTGGCGAGTTTTGAGCGGTGACTTTTTGTGCATGTGGCAATTTTTCCGCGTGTGCAAGTTTTGCATGTGGCGAGTTTTCCATGAGGTGAGTTTTGCACTTGTGGCGAGTTTTGCGTGAGCCTAGTTTTTGCATGTGGCGAGTTTTGCGCGTGGTGAGTTTTGAGCGGCGACTTTTGTGTTTTGACTTTTATGTGGCGAGGTTGGTGTATGTGTGGTGAAATGTGTGCTGAGGGTGGTATATGTGTTCAAGCACGTGGTAGTGTGTGGCGCATTTTGTGTGTGTGTTCATATCCCCATGTGTGGTGAGTATCTCATGTCGGGGCCCCACCTTAGCAACTGATCGGTATATACTCTTTGGCGCCATCACTCTCATTCTTTAAGTCCCCCTTGTTCACATCTGGCAGCTGTCAATTTGCCTCCAACACTTTTCCTTTCACTTTTCCCCATTATGTAGATAGGGGAAAAATAGTTTAGTGAATTGGAAAGCGCGGAGTTAAAATTTCACCTCACAACATAGCCTATGACGCTCTCAGGGTCCAGACGTGTGACTGTGCAAAATTTTGTGGCTGTAGCTGCGACGCTTCCAACACTTTTCCTTTCACTTTTTTCCAAATTATGTAGATAGGGGCAAAATTGTTTGGTGAATTGGAAAGCGCGGGGTTAAAATTTCACCTCACAACGTAGCCTATGACGCTCTCAGGGTCCAGACGTGTGACTGTGCAAAATTTTGTGGCTGTAGCTGCGACGGTGCAGATGCCAATCCCGGACATACACACACACACATACACACACACACACACACATTCAGCTTTATATAGTAGACTAGCTGAAGAGCCCGGCGTTGCCTGGGCATAGTAAATATCTGTGGTTAGTTATAGCACGTCACTTCTCTTATTTTCCCATCACGCCTCTCATTTTCCCAATCACATCTTTCATTTTCCCCCTCTCATCTCTCATTTTCTCCCTCACTCCTCTCATTCCCGCCTAACACTTGTCATTTCGACCTCACATCTGTCATTTTCCAATCACTACACTATTTTCCCTCACTCCTCTCATTTTGCACTCATACCTTTTCATTTTCACCTCACACCTCTCATTTTCACCTCAGTATATACATGTTTGTCATCTCCCTTATATATAGTATACACCTGTATGTCATCTCCTGTATATAGTATATACCTGTATGTCATCTCCCCTGTATATAGTATATACCTGCCGTGTGTCATCTCCCCTGTATATAGTATATACCTGTATGTCATCTCCTCCTATATATAGTATATACCTGTATGTCATCTCCTCCTATATATAGTATATACCTGTATGTCATCTCCTCCTATATATAGTATATACCTGTATGTCATCTCCTTCTATATATAGTATATACCTGTAGGTCATCTCCGCCTGTATATAGTATATACCTGTGTGTCATCTCCCCTGTATATAGTATATATCTGTGTGTCATCTCCTCCTGTATATAGTATATACCTGTATGTCATCTTCTATATATAGCATATACCTGTATGTCATCTCCTCCTGTATATAGTATATACCTGTAGGTAATCTGCTCCTGTATTTAGTATATACCTGTGTCATCTCCTCCTGTATATAGTATATACCTGTATGTCATCTCCTCCTGTAAATAGTATGTACCTGTATGTCATCTCCTCCTTTATATAGTATATACCTGTGTGTCATCTCTCCTGTATATAGTATATATCTGTGTGTCATCTCCCCTGTATATAGTATATACCTGTGTGATCTCCTGTATTAGACCTCGTTAACACGTTATTTGCTCAGTATTTTTACCTCAGTATTTGTAAGATAAATTGGCAGCCTGATAAATCCCCAGCCAACAGGAAGCCCTCCCCCTGGCAGTATATATTAGCTCACACATACACATAATAGACAGGTCATGTGACTGACAGCTGCCGTATTTCCTATATGGTACATTTGTTGCTCTTGTAGTTTGTCTGCTTATTAATCAGATTTTTATTTTTGAAGGCTAATACCAGACTTGTGTGTGTTTTAGGGCGAGTTTCGTTTGTCAAGTTGTGTGTGTTGAGTTGTGTGTGGCGACATGCATGTAGCGACTTTTGTGAGATGAGTTTTGTGTGGCAACATGCGTGTAGCAACTTTTTGTGTGTCGAGTTGCATGTGACAGGTTAGTGTAGCAAGTCGTGTGCAGCAAGTTTTGCGCATGGCGAGTTTTGCGCGTTGTGAGTTTTATGTCTGGTGCCTTTTGAGTATGTGCAAGTTTTGTGTGAGGCAACTTTTGCATGTGTTGCAAATTTTGTGCATGTGGCAATTTTTCCGCATGTGCAAGTTTTGCGTGTAGCGAGTTTTCCATGAGGTGAGTTTTGCACTTGTGGCGAGTTTTGCGTGAGCCTATTTTTTGCATGTGGCGAGTTTTGCGCGTGGTGAGTTTTGAGCGGCGACTTTTGTGTTTGGACTTTTATGTGGCGAGGTTGGTGTATGTGTGGTGAAATGTGTGCTGAGGGTGGTATATGTGTTCAAGCACGTGGTAGTGTGTGGCGCATTTTGTGTGTGTGTTCATATCCCCATGTGTGGTGAGTATCCCATGTCAGGGTCCCACC
Organism: Ranitomeya imitator; assembly: GCF_032444005.1. NCBI lineage: Eukaryota > Metazoa > Chordata > Amphibia > Anura > Dendrobatidae > Ranitomeya > Ranitomeya imitator. Next base: position 467,947,140 of record NC_091286.1, read on the forward strand.
TTAGCAACTGTACGGTATATACTCTTTGGCGCCATCGCTCTCACTCTTTAAGTCCCCCTTGTTCACATCTGGCAGCTGTCAATTTGCCTCCAACACTTTTCCTTTCACTTTTCCCCATTATGTAGATAGGGGAAAAATAGTTTGGTGAATTGGAAAGCGTGGAGTTAAAATTTCACCTCACAACATAGCCTATGACGCTCTCAGGGTCCAGACGTGTGACTGTGCAAAATTTTGTTTCTGTAGCTGCGATGCCTCCAACACTTTTCATTTCACTTTTTCCCCATTATATAGATAGGGGCAAAATTGTTTGGTGAATTGGAAAGCGCGGGGTTAAAATTTCACCTCACAACGTAGCCTATGACGCTCTCAGGGTCCAGACGTGTGACTGTGCAAAATTTTGTTTCTGTAGCTTCGACGCCTCCAACACTTTTCCTTTCACTTTTTTCCCCATTATGTAGATAGGGGCAAAATTGTTTGGTGAATTGGAAAGCGCGGGGTTAAAATTTCACCTCACAACATAGCCTATGATGCTCTCGGGGTCCAGACGTGTGACTGTGCAAAATTTTGTTGCTGTAGCTGCGACGCTTCCAACACTTTTCCTTTCACTTTTTTCCCCATTATGTAGATAGGGGCAAAATTGTTTGGTGAATTGGAACGCGCGGGGTTAAAATTTTGCCTCACAATATAGCCTATGACGCTCTCTGGGTCCAGACGTGTGACTGTGCAAAATTTTGTTGCTGTAGCTGCGACGGTGCAGATGCCAATCCCGGACATACACACACACATACACACACACATTCAGCTTTATATAGTAGATATATATATTTTTTTTCTTTAACAAGAAAAAAATAGTAGTCAGGCAAGGTTTGGCAGAGAGGAGTTGCACACATGTATTAAAATTAGTATGGGTTGTCTAAGTTGTTTTTTGGTTGAGAAAAGGTAGGTAATCAGTTACAGGGGTAATATAAAAGTTAGGTAGGCAGATTACATGTATATATTTAATGATGTCATTAAGTAAAATGGGTTGAAAGGAGTATGAAATGATTTTACTTGTCTACTGAAGATGTTCTCTAATTATCTTTTATAATGAATTGTCCTTTTAAATCTAATTCAATTTTTTTCATTTTATTAGAATTTTCAACATATTCTTTATGGGGACAAAACAAAATATTACTATTGGCACAGAAATATTGTTGTTTTTAAACTTGTTGGAGAGTGCAAGTTTCTTTCGTTTTAAGTTTGGATGTTGTGTTGATTAGTGTTGAGCATTCCGATACCGCAAGTATCGGGTATCGGCCGATACTTGCGGTATCGGAATTCCGATACCGAGTTCCGATACTTTTGTGGTATCAGGAATCGGTATCGGATCCATAGTGATGTGTAAAATAAAGAATTAAAATAAAAAATATTGATATATTCACCTCTCCGGCGGCCCCTGGACATCACCGCTGGTAACCGGCAGGCTTCTTTGTTTAAAATGAGCACGTTTAGGACCTAAGAATGACATCGCGGCTTCTGATTGGTCGCGTGCCACTCATGTGACCGCCACGCGACCAATCACAAGCCGCGACGTCATTCTCAGGCACTAAACTCCTCATTCTAGGAATTTAGGACCTGCGAATGACGTCGCGGCTTCTGATTGGTCGCGTGGCGGTCACATGAGCGGCACGCGACCAATCAGAAGCCGCAACGTCATTCTCAGGTCCTAAACACGCTCGTTTTAAACAAAGAAGCCTGCCGGTTACCCGCGGTGATGTCCAGGGGCCGCCGGAGAGGTGAATATATCAATATGTTTTATTTTAATTCTTTATTTTACACATTAATATGGATCCCAGGGCCTGAAGGAGAGTTTCCTCTCCTTCAGACCCTGGGAACCATCAGGATACCTTCCGATACTTGGTGTCCCATTGACTTGTATTGGTATCGGATATCGGTATCGGCGATATCCGATACTTTTCGGGTATCGGCCGATACTATCCGATACCGATACTTTCAAGTATCGGACGGTATTGCTCAACATTAGTGTTGATATGTCACCACAGAGTATTGCTACCAGCAAAATGTAGTAAAGGATTAACTCTCATCTAAATAACTTTTCAGTTTGAGAATAGCACACTACGTGACAATGAATCTGTAGATGAAACTTGGATTTACTTGGAGGCGGGTAAGCATAGTGGCTTCAGCCTGTCACTGAGTTCACAAGCTTCAAACATCATACATGTATTGCACTCTTCATGAAAAGTTGTGTTGAGCAGGCTCAGGGGACAAGAACCATTCCTGACAGATGATTTCTATAATATTTAGAGATCATCTGCCTTTAACAGTCACAGGGTGAGCTGAGAAGTATGATCAACCTGTTAAATGCCATGGTCAATCTCTGACAGCAGCATTTACAATGTGTGGCACCTAGGCGTACCTTTCTTAGCACCCATTCTGAAGGAATGGAAGATAGATTGCATGCTTGAGCAAAGGTGAGGTCCCCCGAATCCTCACCGCAGGTGTGTTTCCCTCATCATTGGTCAGTATCTCTGCCCTCCTGCTTAATCTATGGAAGTCTGCACAGGGATCACCCACACCCAGGATCTGTCTGCAAGTCGAAAGCTAACTCAAGCCCATACCGAAGTTTGGATGATTTGTACTCCAGAGTTATTTCTATTACTTTCATATATTGTACATACTGTATGAAATATTTTTGATGAGTTAAGAAGAAAAACAACTTGTTGTGCCTTTTTCTGTTTTGTATGGACTATCGACTGCTGGTGGGAGCAACTGCTATGCAGCTATTATAGATGTGGGACTTTTGTATTAAATAAGCCACTTTTCCAATTTTTTAGAATAAAAAAACACATATATTTGATGCATTCATAAAAGTCCGGTCAAAATTTAAAATTAATTAACTCGATTATAAAGAGCAAAAAAAAAATCGAAACATCAAAATTGTGTTTTTTTGGTTGCTGCAACTCCACAAAAATATCCAATCAGAAGCAATCAAAATGTAGAAACTACCCCAAAATAGTATCAATAAAAATGTCAGATCACTGTGCAGAAGACAAGCCCTCACATACTCCACAGACCTAAAAATAAAAAAAGTTACAAGTCTTGGAAAATGGCGGAACATGCAATTTTTTTTACTAACTTCGACTTGTAGTGTTGTTATTTTTACACCACTTAAATAAAAAAAAAGATTTGTATCACTGTAATTGTGTTCACCCCAGGAATCATGCTTCTTGCTTGTATTGTTCATTGAATAATGAATACCATAAAAAAAGAACCCAATAAACAATGTCAGAACTGCGATTCATTTTTTTTTCCATTGCATTGCACAGAAAAATGTATGGATTCGGTCAAAAGTACAACCTTTCCTGCAAACCTGCAAAAAAAGCTCTATGTCAGCTGAAAAATAAAACAATTATGGCTCTTGGAAGAAGGCAAGAGAAAAAAAAAAATGAAAATGCAAAAATGAAGAATCGCCTGGTCTTTAGCAGGTAAATTGTTTTTTTTTAACCATTTCATGCTATTGGATTAATAATGGATAGGTGTCATAATTGACGCCTCTCCATTATTAATTTGGCTTAATGTCACCTTACAATAGCAAGGTGACATTAACCCTTCATTACCCCATATCCCACCGCTACACGGGAATGGGAAGAGAGTGGCCTAGTGCCAGAGTAGGTGCATCTTACAGATGTGCCTTTTCTGGGGTGGCTGGGGGCAGATATTTTTAGCCAGGGGGGGCCAATAACCATGGACCCTCTCTAGGCTATTAATATCTGCCCTCAGTCACTGGCTTTACTACTCTGGCGGAGAAAATTGCTCGGTAGCCCACGCCAATTTTGTCTGCCATTTAACCCTTAACCCCTTTCTGACATGGGATGTACTATCCCGTCGAGGTGGGGTGGGCCCCTATGACCATGGACGGGATAGTACGTCCAGCGCGATCGGCGGCGCTCACGGGGGGAGCGCCGCCGATCGCGGCCGGGTGTCAGCTGCCTATCGCAGCTGACATCCGGCACTATGTGCCAGGAGCGGTCACGGACCGCCCCAGGCACATTAACCCCTGGCACACCGCGATCAAAGATGATCGCTATGTGCCGGCGGTGCAGGGAAGCATCGCACAGGGAGGGGGCTCCCTGCAGGCTTCCCTGAGCCCCCCGTAGCAACGCGATGTGATCGCGTTGCTGCGAGGGTCTCCTCACCTCCCTCCCTGCTCGAGCCCCGGATCCAAGATGGCCGCGGATCTGGGTCCTGCAGGGAGGGAGGTGGCTTCACAGAGCCTGCTCAGAGCAGGCACTGTGAAGCAGCCTGCACTGCTATCAGATCGCAGATCGGTGATCTGACAGAGTGCTGTGCACACTGTCAGATCACCGATCTGTGATGTCCCCCCCTGGGACAAAGTAAAAAAGTGAAAAAAAAAAATTTCTAATGTGTAAAAGAAATAAAAAAAAAATATTCCAAAATAATGAAAAAAAATATATATTATTCCCATAAATACATTTCTTTATCTAAAAAAAAAAAAAAAAACAATAAAAGTACATATATTTAGTATCGCCGCATCCGTAACGGCCCGACCTATAAAACTGGCCCACAAGTTAACCCCTTCAGTAAACACCGTAAGAAAAAAAAAAAAAACGAGGCAAAAAACAACGCTTTATTATCATACCGCCGAACAAAAAGTGGAATAACACGCGATCAAAAAGACAGATATAAATAACCATGGTACTCCTGAAAGCGTCATCTTGTCCCGCAAAAAACGAGCTGCCATACAGCATCATAAGCAAAAAAATAAAAAAGTTATAGTCCTGAGAATAAAGCGATGCAAACATAATTATTTTTTCTATAAAATAGTTTTTATCGTATAAAAGCGCCAAAACATAAAAAATGATATAAATGAGGTGTCGCTGTAACCGTACTGACCCGAAGAATAAAACTGCTTTATCAATTTTACCAAACGCGGAACGGTATAAACGCCGCCCCCAAAAGAAATTCATTTTGGTTTTTGGTCATTCTGCCTCACAAAAATCAGAATAAAAAGCGATCAAAAAATGTCACGTGCCCGAAAATGTTACTAATAAAAACGTCAACTTGTCCCGCAAAAAACAAGACCTCACATGACTCTGTGGACCAAAATATGGAAAAAATATAGCTCTCAAAATGTGGTAACGCAAAAAATATTTTTTGCAATAAAAAGCGTCTTTCAGTGTGTGACGGCTGCCAATCATAAAAATCCGCTAAAAAACCCGCTCTAAAAGTAAATCAAACCCCCCTTCATCACCCCCTTAGTTAGGGAAAAATAAAAAAAATGTATTTATTTCCATTTTCCCATTAGGGCTAGGGTTAGGGCTAGGGTTAGGGCTAGGGTTAGGGTTAGGGCTAGGGCTATGGTTAGGGCTAGGGTTAGGGCTAGGGCTAGGGCTAGGGTTAGGGTTAGGGCTAGGGTTAGGGTTAGGGCTAAGGTTAGGGCTACAGTTTGGGTTGGGGCTAAAGTTAGGGTTCGGGTTGGGGCTAAAGTTACAGTTAGGGTTTAGATTACATTTACGGTTGGGAATAGGGTTGGGATTAGGGTTAGGGGTGTGTCAGGGTTAGAGGTGTGGTTAGGGTTACTGTTGGGGTTAAGGTTAGGGGTGTGTTTGGATTAGGGTTTCAGTTATAATTATGGGGTTTCCACTGTTTAGGCACATCAGGGGCTCTCCAAACGCGACATGGCGTCCGATCTCAATTCCAGCCAATTCTCCGTTGAAAAAGTAAAACAGTGCTTCTTCCCCTCCGAGCTCTCCCGTGTGCCCAAACAGGGGTTTACCCCAACATATGGGGTATCAGTGTACTCAGGACAAATAGGACAACAACTTTTGGGGTCCAATTTCTCCTGTTACCCTTGGGAAAATACAAAACTGGGGGTTAAAAAATAATTTTTGTGGGAAAAAAAAGATTTTTTTATTTTCACGGCTCTGCGTTATAAACTGTAGTGAAACACTTGGGGGTTCAAAGTTCTCACAACACATCTAGATTAGTTCCCTGGGGGGTCTAGTTTCCAATATGGGGTCACTTTTGGGGAGTTTCTACTGTTTAGGTACATTAGGGGTTCTGCAAACGTAATGTGATGCCTGCAGACCATTCCATCTAAGTCCTCATTCCAAATGGCGCTCCTTCCCTTCCGAGCTCTGCCATGTGCTCAAACGGTGGTTCCCCCAACATACGGGGTATCAGCGTACTCAGGACAAATTGGACAACAACTTTTGGGGTCGAATTTCTCCTCTTACCCACGAGAAAATACAAAACTGGGGGCTAAAAAATAATTTTGGGGGGAAAGATTTTTTTTTTTTAATTTTCACGGCTCTGCGTTACAAACTGTAGTGAAACACTTGGGGGTTCAAAGCTATCACAACACATCTAGATGAGTTCCTTAGGGTGTCTAGTTTCCAAAATGGTGTCACTTGTGGGAGGTTTCTACTGTTTAGGTACATTAGGGGCTCTGCAAATGCAATGTGACACCTGCAGACCATTCCATCTAAGTCCTCATTCCAAATGGAGCTCATTCCCTTCCGAGCCCTCCCATGCGCCCAAACAGTGGTTCCCCCCCACATATGGGGTATCAGCGCACTCAGGACAAATTGGACAACAAATTGTGGGGTCCAATTTCTCCTGTTACCCTCGGGAAAATACAAAACTGGGGGCTAAAAAATAATTTTTGTGGGAAAAAATTTTTCTTTTATTTTTACGGCTCTCTATTATAAACTTCTGTGAATCCCTTGGTGGGTCAAAGTGCTCAGCACACATCTAGATAAGTTCCTAAGGGGGTCTACTTTCCAAAATGGTCACTTGTGGGGGGTTTCTACTGTTTAGGTACATTAGGGGCTCTGCAAACGCAATGTGACACCTGCAGACCATTCCATCTAAGTCTGCATTCAAATGGCACTCCTTCCCTTCCGAGCCGTCCCATGTGCCCAAACAGTGGTTCCCCCACATATGGTGTATCATCGCACTCAGGACAAATTGGGCAACAAATTTTGGGGTCCAATTTCTCCTGTTACCCTCAGGAAAATACAAAACTGGGGGCTAAAAAAATAATTTTTGTGGGAAAAAATTTTTGTTTTATTTTTACGGCTCTGCATTATAAACTTCTGTGAAGCACTTGGTGGGTCAAAGTGCTCAACACACCTCTAGATAAGTTCCTTAGGGAGTCTACTTTCCAAAATGGTGTCACTTGTGGGGGGTTTCAATGTTTAGGCACATGAGTGGCTCTTCAAACGCAACATGGCGTCCCATCTCAATTCCTGTCAATTTTGCATTGAAAAGTCAATCGGCGCTCCTTCCCTTCCGAGCTCTCCCATCCGCCCAAACAGTGGTTTACCCCCACATATGGGCTATCAGCGTACTCAGGACAAATTGTACAACAACTTTTGGGGTCCAATTTCTTCTCTTACCCTTGGGAAAATAAAAAATTGGTGGCGAAAAGATAATTTTTGTGAAAAAATATGATTTTTTATTTTTACGGTTCTACATTATAAACTTCTGTGAAGCACTTGGTGGGTCAAAGTGCTCACCACACCTCTAGATAAGTTCCTTAGGGGGTCTACTTTCCAAAATGGTGTCACTTGTGGGGGGTTTCAATGTTTAGGCACATCAGGGGCTCTCCAAACGAAACATGGCGTCCCATCTCAATTCCAGTCAATTTTGCAATGAAAAGTCAAATGGCGCTTCTTCGCTTCCGAGCACTGCCATGCGCCCAAACAGTGGTTTACCCCCACATGTGGGGTATTGGCGTACTCAGGACAAATTGTACAACAATGTTTGGGGTCCATTTTCTCCTGTTACCCTTGGTAAAATAAAACAAATTGGAGCTGAATTAAATTTTTTGTGAAAAAAAGTTAAATGTTCATTTTTATTTAAACATTCAAAAAATTCCTGTGAAGCACCAGAAGGGTTAATAAACTTCTTGAATATGGTTTTGAGCACCTTAAGGGGTTTAGTTTTTAGAATGGTGTCACACTCACTTAGAAAATACCCAACATATAGACCCCTCAAAATGACTTCAAATGAGATGTGGTCCCTAAAAAAAAATGGTGTTGTAGAAATGAGAAATTGCTGGTCAACTTTTAACCCTTATAACTCCCTAACAAAAAAAACTTTTGGTTCCAAAATTGTGCTGATGTAAAGTAGACATGTGGGAAATGTTACTTATTAAGTATTTTGTGTGACATATCTCTGTGATTTAATTGCATAAAAATTCAAAGTTGGAAAATTGCGAAATTTTCATAATTTTCGCCAAATTTCCGTTTTTTTCACAACTAAACGCAGGTACTATCAAAGAATTTTTACTATTGTCATGAAGTACAATATGTCACGAGAAAACAATGTCAGAATCACTGGGATCCGTTGAAGCGTTCCAGAGTTATAACCTCATAAAGGGACAGTGATCAGAATTGTAAAATAGGCCCGGTCATTAACGTGCAAACCACCCTTGGGGGTAAAGGGGTTAAATTAGCTAGAGTGCCCAAATTTTGCACATACACACTACTAACATCAGTAGTGTGGAATATGCAAAAAAATGGGGATATGAGATGGTTTACTGTATGTAAACCATGTCTCATATCATGTTGGGTTTAGGAAGGAGATAGCAAAAGCCGACAATTGAATTACCGGCTTTTTGCTATATCGCGCTGAAGTAAATATATATATATATATATATATATATATATGTCATTGAGACATATATATCTATAATATAACGCTGGGAGCGTCACTCTGTCCAAAGCATTTATAAACTGCGCAGGCACAAGCGCCGGCGCAGTCTGGGCCTCACAGAGTGACGCTCCCGGGAGATTGCGGTATGCGTTCACACTGAACGCACACGGCGATCTCCAACAGAGAAGCAGGGACCACCAGGAGGGTAAGTATATTCACCTGTCCCCGTTCCATCGCTGAGCGCCGCCATCTTCCCGGTCTTCGACCTGTGACCTTCAGTTCAGAGGGCGCGATGACGCGCTTAATGCGTGCCAGTGCCGCCCTCTGACTGAGCAGTCACAGCCAGGAGACCGGGAAGATGGCGGCGCCCAGCGCTGGAACGCAGGACAGGTGAATATAGTAAGTGCTTGGGGGCCTGAGCTGGTGGCGATACCGGCACCTGACCCCCACAGCGTGCCGGTGTCCCCGCCTGCTCAGGCCCCCGGATGGGTGCAGCACATGACAGGATGGGGACGCAGGATGGGTGCAGCACATACCAGGATGGGGACGCAGGATGGGTGCAGCACATGACAGGATGGGGACGGCACATACCAGGATGGGGATGCAGGATGGGTGCAGCACATGACAGGATGGGGACGCAGGATGGGTGCAGCACATGACAGGATGGGGACAGCACATACCAGGATGGGGACGCAGGATGGGTGCAGCACATGACAGGATGGGGACGCAGGATGGGTGCAGCATATACCAGGATGGGGACGCAGGATGGGTGCAGCACATACCAGGATGGGGACGCAGGATGGGTGCAGCACATTACAGGATGGGGGCGCAGGATGGGTGCAGCACATACCAGGATGGGGACGCAGGATGGGTGCAGCACATGACAGGATGGGGACGCAGGATGGGGACACAGGATGGGTGCAGCACATAGCAGGATGGGGACGCAGGATGGGTGCAGCACATGACAGGATGGGGACGCAGGAAGGGGACGCAGGATGGATGCAGCACATGACAGGATAGAGCGCAGGATGGGTGCAGCACATGACAGGATGGGGACGCAGGAAGGGGACGCAGGATGGGTGCAGCACATGACAGGATAGGGCGCAGGATGGGTGCAGCACATGTCAGGATGGGGACGCAGGATGGGTGCAGCACATGACAGGATGGGGACGCAGGATGGGTGCAGCACATGACAGGATGGGGACGCAGGATGGGGACCCAGGATGGGTGCAGCACATGACAGGATGGGGACGCAGGATGGGTGCAGCATATGACAGGATGGGGGCGCAGGATGGGTGCAGCACATGACAGGATGGGGACGCAGGATGGGGACGCAGGATGGGTGCAGCACATGACAGGATGGGGACGCAGGATGGGTGCAGCACATGACAGGATGGGGACGCAGGATGGGTGCAGCACATGACAGGATGGGGACGCTGGATGGGGACGCAGGATGGTTGCAGCACATGACAGGATGGGGGCGCAGGATGGGTGCAGCACATGACAGGATGGGGACGCAGGATGGGTGCAGCACATGACAGGATGGGGACGCAGGATGGGTGCAGCACATACCAGGATGGGGACGCAGAATGGGTGCAGCACATGACAGGATGGGGACGCAGGATGGGTGCAGCACAAACCAGGATGGGGCGCAGGATGGAGCAGCACATACCAGGATGGAGACTATATTTCAATATAAATGCTCGCCACCCGGGCGTAGAACGGGTTCAATAGCTAATATATATATATATATATATATATAAATATATAGTATATATGTTTTTATGATTTTTTGAGAACATGGATCCATTGTATGTCGGTTTTGCAAGCCTGCGAGAAAATCTCGCAGTACGGATGCCATACGGATTACATACGGAGGATGCCATGCGCAAAATACGCTGACACACCCTGCCTATGTAGGAGATATGGACCACTATTTTGGGGACTTTTCGGCGTATTACGGCCGTAAATTACGGACCGCATTTTTATACGCTGAGTGTGACGCCGGCCTTAGGATTTGAGTTCCCGCCACTGAACAGGGGGAATCTCGAACCATGTCTGCTGCCATCTCTCATTCTGCATCAGCCGCAGTGGAGCCTGCTCAGCGGAGACGTCGGTCCCAGTGTCTCACTCAGTCTGATTCTGTGCAAAGGGTTACTGCTGCCTTTCCAGGCTCTGCCATTGTAGGCTGTACTGATCAGCGGCGAGCAGATGTCTCTGGGACTAAGTCCTGCTTTTCCTCTTCTAAGCATGCCCAAAGGAAGATCTCTCAGTGGAGGTCTGGGGTCACATGCTCAGGTAATGCAGTAGCTCCTATTGGTCCTTTAGGAAGGTCTTGAAGCTGCTCAGTTACTGTAGCAGTTCTCATTGGTCCTCTAGGAAGGTCCTGAACTTGCTGCAGCTATAAAAGGTTCGCATGGTCGCACGGCCATGCGCTAGTATACATTTTTTTATGTGTGTGTGTTGTGAGTGAAAGTCGTTTTTTAATCATCCCCTCCCTTGTGTTTGAATGCAGCATTGCATGCGCTCTCGTGATATATAATTATTATTTCTGTTACGTGCGGTACTGCGGCCCTGTGACGCAACAGGGTTCACTTCTTTCAAACAGGGTGAAGCTAACCCGTGTGTATCCTCATTATACCGCCATATAGTCCGTCATTGCTTAGCAGCAGGTTCCATCTCTGCACGGTGGACCCCGGGCTGCGAATGCACCTTATTTTTTTTCTCTAATTATTTGGTGCGTTCTGCTTCCCTAACACATGGTGCTCAGATGCCATAAAAATATCCAAACAATAAAGTGTGGGGATGTACCTTTAAGTGCCGCCCAATCTTGATACCGCGCACCCTGACGCGCGCTTCAGAATCAAGTTCCTTCCCTGATGAAGGAACTTAGATTTGACATTGAAAATACAAGACACCATGAATGAATATTGCAATTTTTCCCCTTTACTATGTAACATAGTAACATACATAGTAACATAGTTAGTAAGGCCGAAAAAAGACATTTGTCCATCCAGTTCAGCCTATATTCCATCATAATAAATCCCCAGATCTACGTCCTTCTACATAACCTAATAATTGTATGATACAATATTGTTCTGCTCCAGGAAGACATCCAGGCCTCTCTTGAACCCCTCGACTGAGTTCGCCATCACCACCTCCTCAGGCAAGCAATTCCAGATTCTCACTGCCCTAACAGTAAAGAATCTTCTTCTATGTTGGTGGAAAAACCTTCTCTCCTCCAGACGCAAAGAATGCCCCCTTGTGCCCGTCACCTTCCTTGGTATAAACAGATCCTCAGCGAGATATTTGTATTGTCCCCTTATATACTTATACATGGTTATTAGATCGCCCCTCAGTCGTCTTTTTTCTAGACTAAATAATCCTAATTTCGCTAATCTATCTGGGTATTGTAGTTCTCCCATCCCCTTTATTAATTTTGTTGCCCTCCTTTGTACTCTCTCTAGTTCCATTATATCCTTCATGAGCACCGGTGCCCAAAACTGGACACAGTACTCCATGTGCGGTCTAACTAGGGATTTGTACAGAGGCAGTATAATGCTCTCATCATGTGTATCCAGACCTCTTTTAATGCACCCCATGATCCTGTTTGCCTTGGCAGCTGCTGCCTGGCACTGGCTGCTCCAGGTAAGTTTATCATTAACTAGGATCCCCAAGTCCTTCTCCCTGTCAGATTTACCCAGTGGTTTCCCATTCAGTGTGTAATGGTGATATTGATTCCTTCTTCCCATGTGTATAACCTTACATTTATCATTGTTAAACCTCATCTGCCACCTTTCAGCCCAAGTTTCCAACTTATCCAGATCCATCTGTAGCAGAATACCATCTTCTCTTGTATTAACTGCTTTACATAGTTTTGTATCATCTGCAAATATCGATATTTTACTGTGTAAACCTTCTACCAGATCATTAATGAATATGTTGAAGAGAACAGGTCCCAATACCGACCCCTGCGGTACCCCACTGGTCACAGCGACCCAGTTAGAGACTATACCATTTATAACCACCCTCTGCTTTCTATCACTAAGCCAGTTACTAACCCATTTACACATATTTTCCCCCAGACTAAGCATTCTCATTTTGTGTACCAACCTCTTGTGCGGCACGGTATCAAACGCTTTGGAAAAATCGAGATATACCACGTCCAACGACTCACCGTGGTCCAGCCTATAGCTTACCTCTTCATAAAAACTGATTAGATTGGTTTGACAGGAGCGATTTCTCATAAACCCATGCTGATATGGAGTTAAACAGTTATTCTCATTGAGATAATCCAGAATAACATCCCTCAGAAACCCTTCAAATATTTTACCAACAATAGAGGTTAGACTTACTGGCCTATAATTTCCAGGTTCACTTTTAGAGCCCTTTTTGAATATTGGCACCACATTTGCTATGCGCCAGTCCTGCGGAACAGACCCTGTCGCTATAGAGTCACTAAAAATAAGAAATAATGGTTTATCTATTACATTACTTAGTTCTCTTAGTACTCGTGGGTGTATGCCATCCGGACCCGGAGATTTATCTATTTTAATCTTATTTAGCCGATTTCGCACCTCTTCTTGGGTTAGATTGGTGACCCTTAATATAGGGTTTTCATTGTTTCTTGGGATTTCACCTAGCATTTCATTTTCCACCGTGAATACCGTGGAGAAGAAGGTGTTTAATATGTTAGCTTTTTCCTCGTCATCTACAACCATTCTTTCCTCACTATTTTTTAAGGGGCCTACATTTTCAGTTTTTATTCTTTTACTATTGATATAGTTGAAGAACAGTTTGGGATTAGTTTTACTCTCCTTAGCAATGTGCTTCTCTGTTTCCTTTTTGGCAGCTTTAATTAGTTTTTTAGATAAAGTATTTTTCTCCCTATAGTTTTTTAGAGCTTCAATGGTGCCATCCTGCTTTAGTAGTGCAAATGCTTTCTTTTTACTGTTAATTGCCTGTCTTACTTCTTTGTTTAGCCACATTGGGTTTTTCCTATTTCTAGTCCTTTTATTCCCACAAGGTATAAACCGCTTACACTGCCTATTTAGGATGTTCTTAAACATTTCCCATTTATTATCTGTATTCTTATTTCTGAGGATATTGTCCCAGTCTACCAGATTAAGGGCATCTCTAAGCTGGTCAAACTTTGCCTTCCTAAAGTTCAGTGTTTTTGTGACTCCCTGACAAGTCCCCCTAGTGAAAGACAGGTGAAACTGTGCAATATTGTGGTCGCTATTTCCTAGATGCCCGACCACCTGCAGATTTGTTATTCTGTCAGGTCTATTAGATAGTATTAGGTCTAAAAGTGCTGCTCCTCTGGTTGGATTCTGCACCAATTGTGAAAGATAATTTTTCTTGGTTATTAGCAGAAACCTGTTGCCTTTATGGGTTTCACAGGTTTCACTTTCCCAGTTAATATCCGGGTAGTTAAAGTCCCCCATAACCAGGACCTCATTATGGGTTGCAGCTTCATCTATCTGCTTTAGAAGTAGACTTTCCATGGTTTCTGTTATATTTGGGGGTTTGTAACAGACCCCAATGAGAATTTTGTTACCATTTTTCCCTCCATGAATTTCGACCCATATGGACTCGACATCCTCATTTCCTTCGCTAATATCCTCCCTTAAAGTGGACTTTAGACAAGACTTTACATAGAGACAAACCCCTCCTCCTCTCCGATTTTTACGATCCTTTCTAAACAGACTGTAACCCTGTAAGTTAACTGCCCAGTCATAGCTTTCATCTAACCATGTCTCGGTTATTCCCACTATGTCAAAGTTACCTGTAGATATTTCTGCTTCTAGTTCTTCCATCTTGTTTGTCAGGCTTCTGGCGTTTGCGAGCATGCAGTTTAGAGGATTTTGTTTTGTTCCAATCTCCTCGCTGTGGATTGCTTTAGAAATGTTCTTACCTCCCATCTGAGTATGTTTTCCTGGGTCTTCTTTGTTCAAGTCTAATGTTTTTCTTCCCATCCCCTCTTCTTCTAGTTTAACGCCCTCCTGATGAGTGTAGCGAGTCTTCTGGCGAATGTGTGTTTCCCAGGTTTGTTGAGGTGTAGTCCATCTCTGGCGAGGAGACCATCGTACCAGTAATTCACACCGTGGTCCAGGAATCCGAATCCTTGTTGTCTGCACCATCGTCTTAGCCAGTTGTTTGCATCAAGGATCCTGTTCCATCTCCTGGTGCCATGCCCGTCTACTGGAAGGATAGAAGAAAAAACTACCTGTGCATCCAGTTCCTTTACTTTCTTCCCCAACTCTTCAAAGTCTTTGCAGATTGTCGGTAGGTCTTTCCTTGCCGTGTCATTGGTGCCAACATGTATCAGAAGAAATGGGTGGACGTCCTTGGAGCTGAAGAGCTTTGGTATCCTATCGGTCACATCCTTGATCATCGCACCTGGAAGGCAGCATACTTCTCTTGCAGTTATGTCCGGTCTGCAGATGGCTGCTTCTGTGCCTCTCAGTAGTGAGTCTCCCACCACCACCACCATCCCCCGAAAAATGATAGATTTATTATTAGTGTTGAGCGATACCGTCCGATACTTGAAAGTATCGGTATCGGATAGTATTGGCCGATACCCGAAAAATATCGGATATCGCCGATACCGATATCCGATACCAATACAAGTCAATGGGACATCAAGTATCGGAATGTATCCTGATGGTTCCCAGGGTCTGAAGGAGAGGAAACTCTCCTTCAGGCCCTGGGATCCATAGTGAGGTGTAAAATAAAGAATTAAAATAAAAAATATTGATATGCTCACCTCTCCGGCGGCCCCTGGACATCACGCCGGTAACCAGCCGGCTTCTTTGTTTAAAATGAGCGCGTTTAGGACCTGCGAATGACGTCGCGGCTTCTGATTGGTCGCGTGCCCCTCATGTGACCGCCACGCGACCAATCAGAAGCCGTGACGTCATTCGCAGGTCCTTAATTCCTAGAATTAGGAGTTTAGTGAATGAGAATGACGTCGCGGCTTCTGATTGGTCGCGTGGCTGTCACATGAGTGGCACGTGACCAATCAGAAGCCGCGACGTCATTCGCAGGTCCTAAACACGATCATTTTAAACAAAGAAGCCGACCGGTTACCAGCGTGATGTCCAGGGGCCGCCGGAGAGGTGAGCATATCAATATTTTTTATTTTAATTCTTTATTTTACACATCCCTATTGATCCAATACCGATACCCGATACCATAAAAGTATCGGATCTCGGTATCGGAATTCCGATACCGTAAGTATCGGCCGATACCCAATACTTGCGGTATCGGAATGCTCAACACTATTTATTATCTAACTTTGAAATTGCACTCCCTGTTAATGAAAAAATGCAAGTAACCTAAACTTACAACATCAAAAACTCACCAAATATTCATCTTGGGAATAGAGTTCAATTAAGCCAGAACTAGAAATGGAACAGGCAATGACAAAAAATAAAATGAAAACAATTCAATCCACTTCCACTTCTGGTTTCGACTGATAAATACTGCTATATTAATTTCCCAGTCATTATCTCTGCTCAGCCTTCTGCTTACCTCTTTGTGATATTAGACATTAGACTGAAGTGCTGATATTGAAACAAAGATGATATTTTTAATATATTTGAATAATTTCTTACCAGATTATTGCTAACTAGATGGTGGCCCGATTCTAATGCATCGGGTGTTCTAGAATATGCATGTCCTCGTAGAATATTGCCAGCCATGTAGTATATTTCCCAGCCACGTAGTATATTGCCCAGCCACGTAGTATATTGCCCAGTTACATAGTATATTGCCCAGCGACGTAGTATACAGCACAGAGCCGCGTAGTATATTGCAGAGCGACGTAGTTAACAGCACAGAGCCACGTAGTATATTGCACAGCGACGTAGTATACAGCACAGATCCACGTAGTATATTGCCCAGCCACGTATATTGCAGGATAAAAAATAAACATATACTCACCTTCCGATCCGAGGGCCCCTTGCAGTTCTGTCGCCAGCTTCCGGTCCCAGGGTGTGATGACGTTGCGGTCACATGACCGTGATGTCATGGCAGGTCCTTCTGGCGTAGGCGCGCAGGACCTGTGATGACGTCGCAATCACATGACCGTGACGTTATGGAAGGTCTTTCTCACGCAGGCGCGCAGGACCTGTGATAACGTTGCGGTCACATGACCATCACGTTATGGAAGGTCCTTCTTGCGCAGGCGCGCAGGACCTGAGATGACGTCGCGGTCACATGACCGTGATGTCATGGAAGGTCCTTGTCGCATACCATCCTTAGGACTGGAATGTCGCGAAGAGCGGGAATTGCCCGGGAGGGTGAGTATATGATTTTTTATTTTTAAAATTATTTTTAACATTAGATCTTTTTACTATTGATGCTGCATAGGCAGCATCAATAGTAAAAACTTGGTCACACAGGGTTAATAGTGGCGGTAATGGAGTGAGTTACCCGCGGCATAACGCGCATTAACCCTGTGTGAGCGGTGACCGGAGGAGATATGCGGGCGCAGGGCACTGGGCACTGACTGAGGGGAGTAAGGAGCGGCCATTTTCTTCCGGACTGTGCCCGTCGCTGTTTTGCCACGACCAAGCAGCAACTTGGATTTCCATGACAGATAGAGGCCGCGACCAATGAATATCCGTGAAAGACAGACAGACAGACGGAAGTGACCCTTAGTCAATTATATAGTAGATACCAGTTTGATCAATAGGGTGCTGGGCAAAAATAAAACAGATTTTTGATAATTAATTCTACATAGCATTACAGAGTTTCTTTGCTGCCATTCTCTGTAGCTTAATTATTGCAGTTACTTCACTTGATATCTCTACGCGTACCTGCCTTTGATCCAAACTTGGTTACTGCAATGTAGTTGTTATTTTCTCCTCACTGCAATTGTAGTATTTTCCTCTCTCGGAAATCTGCTGTGTGTCAAACATAAAATTTGTCTCTAAAGTCACACCAGTGCAGCAGACACCTGCTGGATGAGTGAAGTCATTCGCTCAAACAATCCAGCAAGCAGAGAGGATTACAGTAGCTCACAACTGCTGCCACTATCAGTGAAACAGCAAGTAGCAGACAGTTAATTTTACAAAAACTTAATGGAGCGCACGACTCTAGCTGTTTAATACAAGCACTGTCAAGGCATGTAAGCAAAAAGTCTCAGCTGTCACCAATGACAAGCTGAGCAGAATTATTTGTCATGCTAGAACAGATAAGACATTGGTAATATAATGCATTATCCTGCTTCCATAAGGCAGGATGATGTTGCCTTCGGTGCAGAACCATGCATAGTATATGGTCCTGAGGCTATGATTTAAAAGTATAGCCATATCAACATTGTGAATGTGATTTTCCCCTTTGCACAGCACTTGGACATCTGTGCTACATTCCCTATTGCAATTGGAAGCTTGTTAATAGTCATTCTTGTGAATACAGATGGAAGACATAGGATTGATTGCCCTCTAGTGTTTATTTCCTATTGGTCTTTTAGGGATACTAATCTAACTTTTAATGTGCTGGTCATCACAAAAAATATAAATAGAAATAAGAAGAACTGCCTGTTATCTGAAGTACGCAAATGCCAGAAAATAGTCGATTTAAACAATACTGTAATTTTGACTTATTGTAATAAAAAAAACAAAGAAAAAGCTAAGTATTTTCACAAGCGTTCTTCTTAGTTTATTTTGCTAAAGATGTTTATATACAACTCTGGCAAAAATTAAGAGACCATTGCAAACCGTTATTTGTCTGATTTTTCTCTTTATAGGTATATTTTTTTTAAATAAAATGTAAATTGTTAATTTATTCTATAAACTTCTGACAACATGTCTCCAAATTTCCAAGCAATAAATGTTGTAATTTTTTTCTGACAAAGAAAAATTATCAAAATTGAAAAAACAAAAACAAAACAGTGCTTTCAGACCTCAAATAATGCAAAGAAAACAAGTTTATAATCATTTAGAAACAACAATACTAATGTTTTAACTCAGGAAGAGTTCAGAAATCAATATTTTGTAGAATAACCATGATTTTTAATCACAGCTTTCATGCGTCTTGGCATGCTTTCCATCAGTCTTTCATACTGTTTCTGGCGTAAAAATTTAAGCAGTTCTTCTTTGTTTGATGGCTTGTGACTATCCATCGTCCTCTTGATTACATTCCAGAAGTTTTCAATGAGGTTCAGGTCTGGAAATTGTGCTGCCCATGATAGGGTTTTGATGTGGTGGTCTCTTAATTTTTTCCAGAGCTGTATATACAGTACACTTAACTGTGAGAAATAGAATATAAAATTTAAAACCAGAAAAACAAACTGTATAATTTTTAAATAAGTATATTGCATTTTATTGCATGACATAAGTATTTTATCACCTACTAACCAGCAAGAATCTAATAGACCTGGCACTCATAGACCTGTTATTCTTTAAGAGGCCATCCTACTCTGCACTCATTACCTGTATTTATTGCACCTATTTGAACTTGTTACCTATATAATAAGATACCTGTCCGCACAATGAATTAATCACACTTCAACTTCTCCACAATGACCAACATCAAAGAGCTGTCTAATGACACCAGGGACAAAATTGTAGACTTGCACAAAGCTGGGATGAGCTAGAGAAAGGGTCCCCAACTCCAGTCCTCAAGGCCCACCAACATGTCATGTTTTCAGGATTTCCTTAGTCTTGCCCAGGTAATAATTGCATCACCTGTGCAATGCAAAGGAAATCCTGAAAACATCACCTGTTGGTGGACCTTGAGGACTGGAGTTGGGGACCCCTGAGCTAGAGGACAAAATGGTAAGCAGCTTGATGAAAAGGCAACAACTGTATGCACAATTATTAGAAAATGAAAGAAACACAAGATGAATGTGAATTTTCCTCGGTCTGGGGCTCCATACAAGGTCTTGCATCACGGGGTAAGGGTAACTCTGAGAAAACTCAGAGATCAGCCAAGAACTACACAATAGGACCTGAAGAAAACTGGGACCACAATCTCAAACATTATCGTTAGTAACACACTATGCCGTCATGGATTAAAATCTTGCAGGGCACGCAAGGTCCTCCTGATCACCCCAGGCCCTTTTGAAATTTGTCAATGGCTATCTGGATGATCCAGAGGAGGCATGGGAGAAGGTCATGTGGTCAGGTGAGACCAAAATAGAACTTTTTGCCATCAACTCCATGTACCGTGTTTAGGGGAAGAAAAGCATGAGAACAACCCCAAGAACACAGCTCCAACCTGAAGCATGGTGTAGGAAATATAATACTTTTGGGGTTGTTTTTCTGCAACGGGTACAGGATAACTGCACCGTATTTAAGAGAGGATGAATGTGTATCGCAAGATTTTGGCCAACAACCTCCTTTCCACAATAAAAGTATCGAAGATGGCTCATGGCTGAATATTCCAGCATGACAATGTTGTGAAACACCCAGCCAGGGAAACTAAGGAGTGGCTCCATAAGAAGCATTTCAAGGTCCTCGAGTGGCCTAGACAGTCTCCAGACCTGAAAAAAAATAAAAACATTTTAGTAGGAATTAAAACTCAAAGATGTCCAGTGATAGCACCAAAACTTGAAAGATCTGCACAAGATCTGTATGGAGCAGTGGGTCAAAATCTCTGCTGCAGTGTGTGCAAACTTGGTCAAGAATAGAGATGAGCAAACCATTCAAGGTTCAGTGCGATACTTCAAACAATTAGACAATTGTCTAGCAAGCACTCAAATGAACATACCCGAATCCCATTAGATTCAATGGTAAGCCAAACCAAATGTATACACAACACATTAAAGGATTACACAAAGCTTCAAAAAAGCGATGTAAGCCTTCTTTGCTGGGATTCCAGATACCTCATGCAACACCTCCAATATTTTTTACTTTCCTAGCCACACTCAGGTGGCACAAATAACAGATAAAAGACTACTGATCAATTGACCCACAGTAGAACCTTTAATAATGGCACAGTAGCAGTCAACCATGGCCCATGCATGAGTTATCAGGGTCTGGCCCAGCATTTACAGCTTGCAATTGAACTTTTAATGATGACCTGGTGGTTAAGAGAGCAGTATAAAACTTCTTAGCTGGGTGACCTGATACTTCATGCAACACCTCCAATCTTTTTCTTATTACTCCAGCCACACTCAGATGGCACACACATCAGTTTCATACAGTACTATTGGTAGAAAAATGTTAGAAAAGTAACACAGGTTGTTGACTGATCAATTCCACCACAGTTGATCCTTTTTATAATGGCACAGAAGCAGTCAGCCATGAGCCATGCATGAAGTATGAAGGTCTGGCCCAGCATTTACAGCTTGGAATTGAAGTATTAAAGAGAACCTAGTGGTTAAGGGAGCAGTGTAAGCCTTTTTGCTGGGAGACCTGATACCTCATGCCAAAGTTATTTTTTTTTTTTAGTTTCTCTGCCACACTCACTTGGCGCTAACATCAGTTACATAAACTACTATTAATAGAAAAATGTAAGAAGTTGACTGATCAATTGTCCCAATGTTGAACATTTTATTTTGGCACAGATGCAGTCAGCCATGGCCCATGCATGAGGTATCAGGGTCTGCAAAGCATTTACAGCTTTGAATTAAAGTTTCAATTAATATATGGTGGCTAAGGAAGCAGTGTAAGCCTTCTGTACTGGGAGCCCAGATACCTCAAATAACAGCTCAATTTTTTTTTTCGTTTCCCAGCCACACTCAGATGGAACAAACATCAGTTTCATAGCCTACTATTGGCAGAAAAATGTATGGAAAGTAGCACAGGTAGGTGACTGATCAATTGACCATAGTAGAACATTTCATAGTGGCACAGTAGCAGTCAGCAATAGTCCATGCATGTGGCTGGGCCAGCAATTAGAGCTTTGAATTTAAGTTTAAATTAAGATTAGGTTAGTGAAGTACCAGTGTATGCTGGTTGTGCTTGGAGCCCTGATACCTCATGCAATAGCTCCTTTTTTTTAACCAAGCCAGATGCAGGTGGCACTAATATCAGCTCGATAGAGCACAAATGTTAGAAAAATATAAAGAAAGGAACACATGTAGTTGACTGAAAGTGAGTGCAGGTCTGCCTGTCTGTGAGTCCTACTTACACAGGCATCCCACCACATGGAGACCCAACTTGGAGTCTCCACATTTCAAAAAATAACTCAAACAGCAATAAAGTGGCATCAATTTCCACAGAGAAGAAACAGTATATTAGGCCTCTGACACACCTTCTACTATGGGCAACCCATCAGATGGTGACCCAACTTGGAGTCTCCACATTTCAAAAAATTGTTTGTAACATAAGCAGCAGTAGCAACAGCAGGCACAGAAGACACCACAAAGATGGCACAAAACTGCAATAACGCGAGATCAATACATGACATTGAAAACAACACCATTGCCTAGTCTGCCCAATCTTCGACTGTGGTGCATAAGACATTGGAGATCCATGACTTGTTCATATTGATGAAAGTTAGGTGGTCTACTCTTTCAAGGGACAGTCGGATGTGCTTATACATCAGAATGCCAAATGTCTAAATTTGAGATATTGTTATCCCTTTTGCATCATCCGCTGCTTCCACCTCTTACTCTGGTACCATTACCTCCTCATGCAAACTATTGAAAGTGTGCTCCAACATGTAGATGACTTGAAGAGTGATGATAACGATGGCATTGCCATCCCTAACCATCTTACTAGCTATTTCAAAACTGTGCAGAAGGGTGCAGAGGTCCTTCACCTGTGCCCACTCCGCAAGCGTTATTTGCACTGCGTTAGTGAAATATATCGTGGCACTGCTGTGTCGGTGCTCAAGATAGGTTTCCCACACCAGTAAGCAGAATAAATAAATAATTTGGCACTCAACAGATAGTAAGTGATGAAATTTGAACAAAAGGTATTTATTACTTGGATTGCAGTCCAATTTAAAAGTTTCAGTCAAACATTTGACCTTCTTCAGTAAGCCGACTGTTAGTTTCACGGTAGATGTAAGTTATCAGAAAAGAGCAGGTCCTATGTTGTGGTATTCTATGGACCTGTCCAACAATGGCGTCAGCATCTAATAATTAGATTTAATTGTCGAGCTTTGGAAGGTAGTCTAATGTACGTAATTAGATATGGAAGAAGATTTAGGTGTATATATTAGGAAAACGCCCAATGAAATGCCGGTGTCGTAGGACAGATAAACTCAGATGCACGCAGGCTAAGGGTGCCGGAATAGTGGTATGATATCTATCATTAGAGGACTATTGGAGAGTCCCAAGAGAGTAGGAACACTGGAGAGAACCGCTCCAGTGTAGGAGAAGTAAATGGTGTGCGTCAACGCGGTGTCCGCCGCTAGTTGAGTCCAAGCTATGCAAAAGAACATACTGCACCATGCATTGTCACTGCTGCCACAGCCGCTGCAGCATGAGCAGAGTGGAATTCCAAATTGTCAGGGCATCACTAATCAAACAGTTAACCAGTAGGCCTCCCGCAGCGATTCAAGTCAATGACCTGCAGGGTGCGATCGTCAGACGTGAGCACACAGGGACCGTGTTTTCTGAAGCAGCGCATTCAGGTCAGGAAAGTGGCAGAAAAATTGCTCTACCAACAGGTTGAGGACATAAGTCATGGAAAGCATATGTGTGAGATTGCCACAGCGCAGGCTTGCCACCAGGTTTTCACCGTTATTGCACACCTTGGGGATTCAAACTCTTGTGTAGCAGCCCCTTGACTGCCTGCCTACACAGCCACCAGTCACATAGTGCCCAGTCAGGGAGATATTATGCCCATGCCCATGCCCATATTTGCTCATCCAGGTGTCAGTGTTAAAATGCACCCGGGCAGACATAGAATTTTTCAGGGAATGGATGTTGTTGGCGACAAACTGGAGGAGAGCAAGCAAAGCTTTATTAGAGAAGTCGACCATCAACTTTCTGAAACCGTCTGTATCCACCAGGCGGAAATACATCATTTCCATAGCCAATAGATTGGAGATGGTGAAGTTGAAGCTCCTAACTTTGCCATGTGTAGGAGGAAACTTTTTTATGTGATCACTACTTCGGAACCGAGGGCAGACTGCTGTGCTGAGAAAGTGCGAAGTCTGGAGAGCAGGAAAAACTGCTGGACTGTGAGTGAGGTGCAGGCAGAAGTAATATGGTAGATTGAGAAAGATGTGTTTTGCTAAGTGACACAAAAGCAGCAGTCATGCCTACTTCCATAACAGCTGAAAGACTCTCACCTAGATAGTGTTGGTAAACAATTGTAGTTTCTGCGACCAAAGACCTATGAGAGAAGACTATAATGGAGGAAGAAGAAGCAGCAGAAGGGGTTGAGATGGCAGGTGGTAAACGAGGCTCGCTAGTCCGCATTCTAGTTCAGTGATATTGCCACACTAAGCCATGTTGGAAGCACATTTGATGGTTTATTAATGTAGTTGTCAAATTATTGCAATTTTTGCCTCTATGGCAAAAGATGGAAGGTGGTAAGCGGGACTCCCTAGTCTGCATTTTAGTGCAGTGATATTCCCACACTAAGGCATGTTGGAAGTGCATTTGCTGGTTTATGCATGTACTTGTCAAATTATTGCAATTGTTGCCTCTATTGAGTAATTTTTTGCAAATGAGTCAGATCTGTGTTTGGTCATCCTTTGTGGTTTCAAGAAAATGCCAAGGCTAGGCAACCCTTACTGCTCCTGTGAACTGCACACTTGTGACCAGTGCTAGCCACAGACAAAGTTGGGTATGAGAATGCAGTGCTTGTCATAGTTGCATCACTTTGTGTCTGTGTGGGAAGCCGCAACATAACCTAATCTTCCTCCTCCACCTCCTCTGCTCAGCTACTCAGCGGCATACCTCTGGGATCTCACCAAGTGGAATCTGCAACTTCATAGTCATCCTCTTTGTTCTCACACTTCTCACCCTGAGAGTCACCCTCCTCTTCTTCCTGACCTAATATCATAGTACAGTCTGACTGCACCTCTAGTATCTGAGTCTCATCAGGATCACCTCCACCCTTGGTGGTTAATGTCTGGTGACGAGGATCTGGATTCTCCTCGGACCCTACTTCATCCGGCCCTGGATCTAACATGAAAATATTCTGATACTCATCTACAAGACATACTGCTATGCGACTGCCAAAGAAAGGAAGTTTAGTAGCCTGGCCAGTATTAGATGTTGTCAGTGGTCTTTGGATAGGACAAGATGATGTTTTCTTAGTTGAGCTTTCATTCTCATTAACAACTAACCCACGTACATGTCATGCACCAAGCCTATTCCTCATTCCGCCTCAACTTCACTTCACTCACTCATGTTGTAAGTAGCCTTCCACACTTATAACCTGTTGTTTTGCAATCTTAGGCCCACAGCTGTCAATTCCCTGTCAATAAATGAACAAAAACTATTTATATTTATTTTCTTTGATAGTGTGCTCTGACAGCTTCACTTCCGATCACGGACAGGCGCGTGCTGGATGTTTTTACTACACAGGTGTTTTTTATCATCTCACTATGTCCATATATTTAAACATCTTGGGTTCATATTGCATTAGCACTTTCCATAGGGAGGACTCCCACTGCTCACACAGTGCTGCCCTACATTGTCGATGATCAACCTGTAGCAGTCCTGTAAAATTAATATAGCCCTGTTTCTAACCTCTCAGTACACATAAACAAAATGCTTGCATATTCACAGGATTTTTACTTTATATTTTTTCTCCTTTTCTCCCTTTTTCTTAATATTTTGATAATTTTATACTTATTTCTATGCCATCCTGGCTTTAAAGCTACCTGTTTCAATTTGTTTTTCCAGTTTTGAAAAAAAATTTGGACCAAAAAAAAAGCTTTTTCTCTTTTTATATAATTTTTTTGCTGTATTTTTATCCTTTTTTTCATTTGTTTAACATTTTTTATCTTTACTTTCGTACCACCCTTGCGTTAAGTGACCTGTATTGTCCCTAAGTCTGATGTTGCTGTGTATCATAAAGGCGACATAAAAAATAATTTTCTATTGGTTAAATAAATAGAGTATGCTTATCTAGCAGCTGTGCAACTTGCACAAAGCCTGCAAGCATCATTATTTAACCATGCCTATAAATTGCCTTACTCTGTTGTTGGCATGTGTCATAAAGATGATATCTATAAAAAAAATTATGTTGGTTAAATAAATAGCGCATATTTGTCTAGCAGTTGTGTGATTGGAGCAAAGCCTGCAGAGATATGCAAACATGAATATTTACCAGTAATTTCCCGGAGACTGCTGTTGCCATGAGTCATAAAGGTGATATATAAAAAAAATTCTATTGGTGAAAAAAATAGTGTATATTTATCTAGCAGTTGTGCGAATTGTGCAAGCCCTGCAGAGATACGCAAACGACACTGTTTACCAGTATCAATAATGTTCCTTACTCTGCTCTTGGTGTGTGTCATAAAGGCGATATAAAACAATTATGTTGATTTAAACAAAAAGTGTATAATTATCTAGCAGTTGTACGACTGGCGCAAAGCCTGCAAAGATAAGCAATCGTTACTTTTTACTAGTAATTTTACTGAGTCTTCTCTTACTATGTGTAATACAGCTGATAGCTAAAAAAAAGTTGCCCACGCATTGATAGATACAGGGAATTTTGTACATAACACCACAGTGAGGGTGCTTGTGAAAAATAAAGCTAGGAATTTTTTTCATAACACATTCAATATAAGAAAGAGTGATGTTAAGGAACGGGAAGTTGATATGGTGGTGCCCGCCAAGGCCTTGTGACAGATCAGAAGATGACTTTATCTCGTTCCACGTTCCTGGTAAAATTCGGTCTGCGCGCTACACCACTGTCGAACTCAGACAAGTGTGACGATGTTGTAGGTTGGATGGCAGACAATGGCTCCAGTTTGTTGACAAGCAGCACAACCAAGTCTTCCACATTTTCCAGTCTCAGTAGATATGAGGCTGGGTCTCACAATCCTCAACCTGGTCCTCTTTCCTTGCCTCATCAAAGGTCACTGGAGATATAAAACCCCAATGCTGGCCACTACAAGGAACTGTTTACGTTCCCTTGTAATTATTCTGGACTCTCAAGAGGTGGAGTGCAGTGATGCACAAACATTTGAGCACCCACAGCTAGAACAGCTAGAAAAAAGCCGTGTTTGGAAAGGTCAATTCGTGTCTAAATAGGTGGAGGATAATCATGACCCACAGTTGCCATCAGGTCAACCTAAAATCACAACTCAGAAGGAGGATCAGATTGATGGGTTGGAAGACGACGTTGTCGATGATGAGACCACTGATCCAACCTGGCACTGTGGCAAGCATAGCGAGGATACAGCAGTGCAGTGAGGGATGAATCCATAGTATGAAAGCAGGCAAGAAGAGGTAGTTTGACCAGACGGAGATCTTGATCAACTGTTTCACAGATCCCACAACTCAGCTAAATCGGCCAAAGGTGCGTAGCTCCACTGTATGGCAGTTTTTTCTGAAAGTCTGTTAGACAAAAAATACTGTAATTTGCAGCATCTGTCATACCAAGCTAAGAAAAGGCAAGAACACTGCCAACCTGAGCACCACTAGCATGCAGAAGCACATGGCAGCAAAGAACCCCAGTAGGTGGGTGGAACTCCTGGGTACAAAATCTGTATCTGAGTGTGAAACCACTGGCCCTTCCTTTGTGTTATGACCTTCCCATACTGTTGTCCATGAAGCAGGTGCTGATATCTCCTACCACAACATGCAGTTGCATACACACAACCATGCCAAAGACATTTCACAGGAAGTAGAAATATCCACCCACCCGCAGGCCCAAGCACTAAGCACCCAGATTGCTAGATTGCTAGCCCTGGAAATGTTGCCATTTTGGCTTGTGAGAACTTGGTCTTTCCGTTACCTCTTGGCAGTGGCAGCCCCACGATACTCGATTCCTAGCCACCACTATTTTTACTGGTGTGCCATCCCCGCATTAAATAAGCACGTGATACACAATATCAGCTGTGCTCTGGCCAATGCAGTCACAAGAAACCACCTAACCACAGACACGCTGACAAGTTCTTGTGGACAGGGATGATACATTTCCCTGACAGCACACTGGGTTAATCTGGTCGAGTCTGGGTTGGAGTCAGAGGCTCTGACACCACATATCTTACCCACTCCAAGAATAGCGGCCAAACTTCCTTCAGGGTTTGTCTGCTCATCATCCAGTTCCTGTCTCTTCTCCTCTTCATCCTCAGCTGAAGCTGCTCCCCATCACTCGCCAACCAGGAGCTCTGCAGAACTGCCTTGGCGAAGTGGCAGCATGCTCTGCTGAAGCTCATATTTTTAGGAGATAAAGCTCACAATGCAGTAGAGCTAGTGAAAGGGATAAGAGAACAGACCATTCAGTGGCTCTACCTGCTGAACCTCCAACCAGGTCTAGTTGTGTGTTATAATGGGCGTAAGTTGGAGGTAGCTTTAAATCTCGTCAAACTGGCACACATTCCATACATGGCCCACATGCTGAACTAGGCTGTATAGCGGACTTAAAAATATTCTCTGACTTGCTTGACCTACTTGGCAAGGTACGCCATGTCAGTGCCCATTTCCAAAAGTCATCTCAGACTATTGCCAGTCGAGTTTTGCTGCAGCAGTGCTGTAGTTTGCCTTGTAACCAATTTATTTGTGATCTGCGCACATGCTGGAATTTGACCTTTCATATGTTGGCAAGGCTTAATGAGCAGCAGACGGCAGTGTGTGAATTCCAGCTTCTCAATGCCCGTCAGAGTAACAAACAGCTCATACACATAGCAACTGCTGAATGTGTGCGGATCACTGATATACAGTTAGGTTCATATATATTTGGACAGAGACAACATTTTTCTAATTTTGGTTATAGACATTACCACAATGAATTTTAAACAAAACAATTCAGATGCAGTTGAAGATCAGACTTTCAGCTTTCATTTGAGGGTATCCATATTAAAATTGGATGAAGGGTTTAGGAATTTCAGCTCCTTAACATGTGCCACCCTGTTTTTATAGGGACCAAAAGTAATTGGACAATTGACTCCAAGGCTATTTCATGGACAGGTGTGGGCAATCCCTTCGCTATGTCATTCTCAATTAAGCAGATAAAAGGCCTGGAGTTGATTTAAGGTGTGGTTCTTGCATTTGGAAGGTTTTGCTGTGAAGTAAACATGCGGTCAAAGGAGCTCTCCATGCAGGTGAAACAAGCCATCCTTATGCTGCGAAAACAGAAAAAACCCTTCCGAGAAATTGCTACAATATTAGGAGTGGCAAAATCTACAGTTTGGTACTTCCTGAGAAAGAAAGAAAGCACTGGTGAATTCATCAATGCAAAAAGATCTGGGCGCCCACGGAAGACAACAGTGGTGGATGATCGCAGAATTATCTCCATGGCGAAAAGAAACCCCTTCACAACAGCCAACCAAGTGAACAACACTCTCCAGGAGGTAGGTGTATCAATATCCAAATCTACCATAAAGAGAAGACTGCATGAAAGTAAATACAGAGGGTTCACTGCACGGTGCAAGCCACTCATAAGCATCAATAATAAAAACGCTAGACTGGACTTTGCTAAAAAGCATCTAAAAAAGCCAGCACAGTTCTGGAAGAACATTCTTTGGACAGATGAAACCAAGATCAACCTCTACCAGAATGATGGAAAGAGAAAAGTATGGTGAAGGCATGGTACAGCTCATGATCCAAAGCATACCACATCATCTGTAAAACACGGCAGAGGCAGTGTGATGGCTTGGGCATGCATGGCTGCCAGTGACACTGGGTCACTAGTGTTTATTGATGATGTGACACAGGGCAGAAGCAGCTGAATGAATTCTGAGGAATTCAGAGTCATACTGTGTGCTCAGATCCAGCCAAATGCAGCCAAACTGATTGGTCATCGTTTCATACTACAGATGGACAATGACCCAAAACATAAAGCCAAAGCAACACAAGAGTTTATTAAAGCAAAGAAGTGGAATATTTTGGAATGGCCAAGTCAGTCACCTGATCTCAACCCAATTGAGCATGCATTTCACTTGTTAAAGACTAAACTTCAGACAGAAAGGCCCACAAACAAACAGCAACTGAAAACCACCACAGTGAAGGCCTGGCAGAGCATCAAAAAGGAGGAAACACAGCGTATGGTGATGTCCATGAGTTCAAGACTTCAGGCAGTCATTGCCAACAAAGGGTTTTCAACCAAGTACTAAAAATGAACATTTAATTTAAAAATTATTGAATCTGTCCAATTACTTTTGGTCCTTTTAAAAACAGGGTGGCACATGTTAAGGAGCTGAAGCTGCTAAACCCTTCATCCAATTTTAATGTGGATACCCTCATATGAAAGCTGAAAGTCTGAACTTCAACTGCACCGAAATTGTTTTGTTTAAAATTCATTGTGGTAATGTCTATAACCAAAATTAGGAAAATGTTGTCTCTGTCCAAATATATATGGACCTAACTGTATGTGAGGTTGTTCAAAACTTTGAGCACTGTACAAAGATGGTGAGTGCTGATGACGCTCTCTTTTCAGCCTAACTATCCCACTGCTTTGTCTTTTAAAACGTTTTGCTGCAGAATCTTAAAGAGGAAGATTTGAATGCCTAGCAGGTGGCTATGGAGCAATATTTTACAGTGGCTGATAACACACAGCCCAGCCTCACACATTATTCTCAGTCCTCATTGAGTGATGACGAGGATCAGGAGGAGGAGGAAGAGGAACAGAAGTTTTCGTTCTGCACTACAGAGAAGACTCTCAATCCCAGCTTCATGCCTGTCTCGCATGGATGGCCTGAAGAGGAGATGGAGGAGGCAATGTATTATGAGGAGAAGAAGATGGTTAGTGTTTGTCGTGGAGGGGACACTGAACGTTTGACTCTTTGTAGTCTACCACATATGGCACCGTTCATGTCCAGATGCCTTTACCAAAACCATCACATGAAAGACATTTGTCCACCATGAAATACTGACTGTGCACCTTTCTTGACTCAAAATACAAGGAGAATTTTTTTTCTATCATGTCGGGGGCAGACGTGCCTTTTTCAGTGCATGCTTGCCAGAGGGCCATTGTTGAAGACTTGCTGAAAAGTTTACCCTCAGACAACATTGCTGGCAGAGGTACCTGCTCTTTTCTCCCATAAGGAGTACAGGGAAGGGACATGCTCACCAGGTGCAACTCAGGGGGGAATGTCCACCAACTAGGCCATTTTCATGAAACCAGCAAATCAGCAAGGGCTATCCGTGGGTTTAATTATGACGAGGAGGAAGAAGTTGACCAAGATGGTGAAGAACAACTTAAAGGGAACCTGTCACACCCCCAGGCATTAGAAACTAAAAGAGCCACCTTGTGCAGCAGTAATGCTGCATTCTGACAAGGTGGTTCTTTTAGTTTTTGGTGCTGTAAATGCCGAAATAATGCGTTTTGTAATTTCTCCAAAATACCTGTCTTCAGTCCTGGAGGCAGGTCTTTCCACCCCTGCTGCACATGCCACACAGCCATCATTCAACTGTCTTCTCGGCGCCGGGTGCCGCCTCCTCAGCGCTGTTTTCAAATCATCCGGTGTCTGCGCTCTTTTGTCCTGCCTGGGGCAGGCGCAGTGAGCTCTGCCCATCTGACCTCATATGCAGTCTCGCAGACTGCGCCTGTGAGGCCACCCTGCTTGTGAATCCCAGCCCCGCAGTGTCTTATGATTTATTCACATTGTGGGGCAGGGATTCACAAGCAGGGCAAAAATTAAGAAACCACAGCAAAACTGTCAGTTTGTCTGAATTTCTTCTTTATAGGTATATTTTTGAGTAAAATGTTAAATGTTCTTTTATTCTATAAACTTCTGACAACATGTCTCCGAATTTCCAAGCAATAAGTTTTGTATTTTTTTTTCTGGAATCGAGAAATGGTCAAAGTTAAAAAAAATATACCAGTGCTTTCAGACCTCAAATAATGCAAAGAAAACAAGTTCATGATTATTTAGAAACAACAATACTAATGTTTTCACTCAGGAAAAGTTCAAAAATCAAAATTTTGTGGAATAACCTTGATTTTTAATCACAGCTTTCATGCGTCTTGGCATGCTTTCCACATTCTTTCACACTGCTGTTTGATGGCTTGTGACTAGTGTTGAGCATTCCGATACCGCAAGTATCGGGTATCGGCCGATACTTGCGGTATCGGAATTCCGATACCGAGATCCGATATTTTTGTGGTATCGGGTATCGGTATAGGAGGTGTAAAATAAAGAATTAAAATAAAAAATATTGTTATATTCACCTCTCCGGCGGCCCCTGGAACATCACCGTGAGTCACCGGCGTCCGGCAGGCTTCTTTGTTCAAAATGAGCGCCTTTGGGACCTGCGGAATGACGTCGCGGCTTCTGATTGGTCGCGTGCCGCCCATGTGACCGCCACGCGACCAATCAGAAGCCGCGACGTCATTCCTCAGATAAATTCCTAGAATGAGCGCCTTTAGGACCTGTGGAATGATGTCGCGGCTTCTGATTAGTCGCGTGGCGTTCACATGGGCGGCACGCGACCAATCAGAAGCCGCGACGTCATTCCGCAGGTCCTAAAGGTGCTCATTTTGAACAAAGAAGCCTGCCGGACGCCGGTGACTCGCGGTGATGTTCCAGGGGCCGCCGGAGAGGTGAATACAACAATATTTTTTATTTTAATTCTTTATTTTACACCTCACTATGGATCCCAGGGCCTGAAGGAGAGTTTCCTCTCCTTCAGACCCTGGGATCCATCAGGATACCTTCCGATACTTAGTGTCCCATTGACTTGTATTGGTATCGGATATCGGTATCGGCGATATCTGATACTTTTCAGGTATCGGCCGATACTATCCGATACCGATACTTTCAAGTATCGGACGGTATCGCTCAACACTACTTGTGACTATCCATCATCCTCTTGATTACATTCCACAGGTTATCAATGGGGTTCAGGTCTGGAGATTGGGCTGTCCCTGACAGTGCTTTTATGTGGTGGTCTCTTAATTTTTGACAGAGCTGTATGTACACTACCATTCAAAAGTTTTGGCTCACTGAGAAATTTCCTTATTTTTGAAAGAAAAGCACAGTTTTTTCCAATGAAGCTAACATAAATGACTCAGAAATACACTCTATACATTATTAATGTGGTGTTAGGTGTCGAGTTCCCGCCGCTGCACAGAGGGAATCTCGAGCCACCTCTGCTGCGGTCTCCTATTCTTCTTCAGCCGCAATGGAGCCTGGCTCAGGCAGATACTGTGCGCTGGGTTAATACTGATCTTCCAGGCTCAGCCATTGTAACCAGTACTGTTCGGCGGCGAGCAGATACTCCTGAGACTAAGTCCTGCTTTTCCTCTACTGAGCATGCCTAAGGGACGACCTCTCATTGGAGGTCGGGGGTCACATGCTCAGGTCCTGAAGCAGTTCCTATTGGACCACTAGGAAGGTCCTGGAGAGCTTCCTCTATAAAGGTTCACATGGCTGCATGGCCATGCGCTAGCATCAACTTATGTTATTGAGAGTATGAGCATAGCTACTTTGTGGTCTGTGTCAGCATGTGCTTAGGGATGGCTGTAAGATGTTAGAATTCTGGCACCTCCGGAGAGGAGTTTGTGTGTATGAATTCAGGGCTGGCGAACAGCCACTAGAATTCCGGCACCTCTGGAGAGGAGTTATTTGAATGCTGTTGCTGACCGTATGATCACTGTATGCTACCTGCTCTGTTAGTGAGCTTTAATCCCCTGTGAGGTTAACAGGGCACAGTGTCATCTTTAATCCCAGCGACTCTGTGAAGTAACAGAGTTCGCTCCTATACAGACCGGGTGACATAACCTGTGTCAATTCAGGCATAGTGCCGCCATATAGTGCGACCATTTACTAGCAGCAGGTTCCACTCCTGCACGGTGGACCCCGGCTGCAAACCCACCTATACGATTTCTATATTTACTCAGTGCGTTCCGCCAGCCCTAAGATGTGGTAAATGACTATTTTAGCTGCAATCGTCTGGTTTGTAATGCGATATCTTCATATGTGTATAGAGACCCATTTCCAGCAATCATCACTCTAGTGTTCTTATGGTACTTTGTGTTTGCTAACTATGTAAGAAGGCTAATGGAAGGTTAGAATACCCTTGAAAAGCCATGTGCAAGTATGTTAGCACAGCTGAAACCGGTTTGGCTGATTAGAGAACCTATAAACCTGACCTTCCTTTAAGCTAGTTGAGAATCTGGAGCATTACATTTGTTAGTTCCATTAAACTCTCAAAATGGCCAGAAAAAAAATAACTTTCATGTGAAACTCAACAGTCTATTCTTGTTCTTAGAAATGAAGGCTGTTCCATGTGAGAAATTGCCAAGAAACTGAATATTTCCTACAATGGTGTGTACTTCTCCCTTCAGAGGAGAGCACAAACAGTCTCTAACCAGAGGAGAAAGAGAAGTGGGAGGCCCTGCTGCACAACTGAGCAACAAGACAAGTACATTAGAATCTGTAATTTGAGAAATTGATGCCTCGCAGGTCCTCAACCAGCAGCTTCATTAAATAGTACACGCAAAATGCCAGTGTCAACATCTACAGTGCAGAGGCAACTCCAGGATGCTATCTTTCAGGGCAGAGTGGCATATAGAAAGCCATATCTGAGACTGGCTAATAAAAGGAAAATATTAATATGGGCAAAAGAACACAGACAATGGACAGAGGAATTATTGGAAAAAATTGTTTTTTTTAAACAGACAAATTCAAGTTTGAGGTGTTTGGATCACACAGAAGAACCTTTGTGAGACGCAAACAGCTGAAAAGATGCTGGAAGAGTGCCTTACTTCATCTGTCAAGCATGGTGGAGGTAATGTGATGGTCTGGGGTTGCTTTGTGTTGTGATCTGGTGGCCTTGGAGCAGCATGAGACGTACTCTGGAGAAGGTGGAACCTGTACTGACCACAAACCCTGAACTTAACAGCGCAACTAGAAGTAGCCGTGGGGGGTACCTAACACTCCCTAGACCCCTCGACACAGCCTAAGATCTAACTACACCTAAAGACAGAAACAGGAAACCTATCTTGTCTCAGAGAAAATCCCCAAAGGAAAGACAGCCCCCCACAAATATTGACTGTGAGAGGAGAGGGAAATAACATACGCAGAAATGAAATCAGGATTTAGCATAGGAGGCCATACTAGCTAAAAAGAAAGAATAGAACAGAGTGCTATGTGGTCAGTATTAAAACACTAGAAAATATCCACCACAGAAAATACAAAACACCACATCTGACTAAAGACATGGAGGGTATATCTGCATCTCCAGAGAAATAGCTAGGCTGCAAAAAATCCTTTACAGACTAAGCTGGACAAGACAAAAACATGAAAATGCACAGAACTATAAGGTCCACAGCAGGTGGACAGCAAAAACAAAGCCAGGACTTATCTTTGAAGAAAAGCACAGCAAACAGGAGAGACCAGAAGAGATGTGAATCCTCCAAAAACAATGGACAACTGGCACAGACTAAAGGATCAAGCAAGGCTATATAGCCCAGCCCAAATTGCAAAAAATAGATACACCTGATAAATGCTGCGATCCAACTACCACAGCACTACCACTCATAACCACCGGAGGGAGCCCAAGAGCAGAATTCACAACAGCTTTAGAGCTGGTAAAGTGGGAGATTTTTGCCATGCCATACCCTGTGGACAGCTCTTGATTGGAACCAATTTCATCCTACAACAGGGCAATGACCCAAAGCACACCTCCAAATTATGCAAGAACTATTTAGGGAAGAAGCAGGCAGCTGGTATTGTATCTGTAATGGAGTGGCCAGCGCAATCACCAGATCTCATCCCCATTGAGCTGTTGTGGGAGCAGCTTGTTGGTATGGCACTCAAAAAGTGCCCATCAAGCCAAACCAAGTTGTGGGAGTGGCTTCTATTTGCATGGGGTGAAATTTCTCCAGATTATGCAATGCTGTAATTGCTGTAAAAGCAAAGTTTGAAGGAGAAAATTATTATTTCAAATAAAAATCTTTTTTTCAAACCTTGTCAATGTCTGGACTAGATTTTTAGTTCATTCGGCAACTTACTTGATTAATAAAAGTATGAGTTTTTATGGAAAACACAAAATTGTCTGGGTGACCCTGAACCTTTGAACGGTAGTGTATACCCCATGTAGGTAATGTTTTTACATTTTTGGAAACCTTTGTATATTGTGCAATGATGAAACTTATTCTCCCTATCTCTAACTATTCTAATAACTGCAAAATGTATTGTAAGGTTCTCATCAAGGTATTTTGTGTATGACACAGACCCCTTGGGTAATTTTTGGAAAACTTTGTACAATATGCAATGGTCAAATTTCTACTCTCAATTTCTATATTATATTACTATATTTTTTTATTGTATTACCCTTCTCATGGTGTCTTTAAGCATGTATCTGGGAGCCTGATGTTGATTTTTGGGTCAGCACGTGGACACTGTGGAACATCAATACATTAATATGCTCCATACACTTCTTCAGGTTTCAGCAGTACACAGAATAATATGAGTAATGAAACATGGTCTATATATGATAATGTCTGTAAAGCGCTGCGGAATATGTTAGCGCTATATAAAAATAATAATTATTATTATTATAAATATATTGCTAGTTAGAAAATCTTAATCACACATACCTTTATAAATGGAAATTCCACATAATGCCACTGTTAGCATACATCATATACTGTTGACATATGCCGTACCCCAGTAGGTGGGCGGAATGCCTGGGTACAAAGTCTGTGTCTGAGGGTGAAACCACCGACCCTTTCCCTGTGTTATGTCCTTACCAATATTCCATCCAGGAAGGAGGCGCTGATGCCTCTTGCCCACAACCAGCAGTTGCACAGACACAGCAGTCAGCAACCACGTCCAGTTCATTATCCCAGCATAGCGTTCAGTTGTCCCTTGTCAGCAGATATGTCTCTTTTCAAATTGTTAATTACATTGGGCATACATGCATCATGATTAAAATAATCATGAGTTAAAATGAACTTTATAACTTTTTTTACAAACTTTATCTGCTCAGATGGAATTTATAAATTGGTGTCAAAAAGCACATTGCCATTTCTTCGTTTGTTGGACCAGATTAAATATTTTTATTGATAAAAGTTTCATTGGTTTTGTAATTCTGGTTCTTTTTTTACATCACTTTTTTAGGGCTTGGTTGCACATAAACTTCGTCATGCCTATGAAGGCATAAACATTGTTATAATAACACTTGGGAGCAAATGTTAAGCATTTGTGTAATAATCCCCATTCTGAATTTTTAATTCATGTTTATTTACTTAGGTTAGATGAAAGCTATGACTGGGCAGTTAACTTACAGGGTTACAGTCTGTTTAGAAAGGATTGTAAAAATCGGAGAGGAGGTGGGGTTTGTCTCTATGTAAAGTCTTGTCTAAAGTCCACTTTAAGGGAGGATATTAGCGAAGGGAATGAGGATGTCGAGTCCATATGGGTCGAAATTCATGGAGGGAAAAATGGTAACAAAATTCTCATTGGGGTCTGTTACAAACACTAAAATATAACAGAAATCATGGAAAGTCTACTTCTAAAGCAGATAGATGAAGCTGCAACCCATAATGAGGTCCTGGTTATGGGGGACTTTAACTACCCGGATATTAACTGGGAAACAGAAACCTGTGAAATCCATAAAGGCAACAGGTTTCTGCTAATAACCAAGAAAAATTATCTTTCACAATTGGTGCAGAATCCAACCAGAGGAGCAGCACTTTTAGACCTAACACTATCTAATAGACCTGACAGAATAACAAATCTGCAGGTGGTCGGGCATCTAGGAAATAGCGACCACAATATTGTACAGTTTCACCTGTCTTTCACTAGGGGGACTTGTCAGGGAGGCACAAAAACACTGAACTTTAGG
This sequence comes from Ranitomeya imitator, assembly GCF_032444005.1. Lineage (NCBI taxonomy): Eukaryota > Metazoa > Chordata > Amphibia > Anura > Dendrobatidae > Ranitomeya > Ranitomeya imitator. Next base: position 467,984,653 of record NC_091286.1, read on the forward strand.
AAGGCAAAGTTTGACCAGCTTAGAGATGCCCTTAATCTGGTAGACTGGGACAATATCCTCAGAAATAAGAATACAGATAATAAATGGAAAATGTTTAAGAACATCCTAAATAGGCACTGTAAGCGGTTTATACCTTGTGGGAATAAAAGGACTAGAAATAGGAAAAACCCAATGTGGCTAAACAAAGAAGTAAGACAGGCAATTAACAGTAAAAAGAAAGCATTTGCACTACTAAAGCAGGATGGCACCATTGAAGCTCTAAAAAACTATAGGGAGAAAAATACTTTATCTAAAAAACTAATTAAAGCTGCCAAAAAGGAAACAGAGAAGCACATTGCTAAGGAGAGTAAAACTAATCCCAAACTGTTCTTCAACTATATCAATAGTAAAAGAATAAAAACTGAAAATGTAGGCCCCTTAAAAATAGTGAGGAAAGAATGGTTGTAGATGACGAGGAAAAAGCTAACATATTAAACACCTTCTTCTCCACGGTATAAAATTAAATGCTAGGTGAAATCCCAAGAAACAATGAAAACCCTATATTAACCCCTTCCCGACCCATGACGCCACGTAGGCGTCATGAAAGTCGGTGCCAATCGGACCCATGACGCCTATGTGGCGTCATGGAAAGATCGCGTCCCTGCAGGCCGGGTGAAAGGGTTAACTCCCATTTCACCCGATCTGCAGGGACAGGGGGAGATCGTGGCTACGATCGCTCTGATTGGCTGTTGAAAGTGAAACTGCCAATCAGAGCGATTTGTAATATTTCACCTATTATAACGGGTGAAATATTACAATCCAGCCATGGCCGATGCTGCAATATCATCGGCCATGGCTGGAAATACTAGTGTGCCCCCACCCCACCCCACCGATCGCCCCCCCAGCCCCCCGATCTGGCCGGTACACTGCTCCGGCTCCCCTCCATCCAGTGCTCCGCTCCCCCCCGTGCTCTTGTCCGCTCCCCCGTGCTCCAATCACCCCCCCGTGCTCCAATCACCCCCCCTGCACTCCGATCCACCCCCCCGTGCTCCGTTCCACCCCCCGTGCTCCGTTCCAGCCCCCCGTGCTCCGTTCCAGCCCCCCCGTGCTCCGTTCCACGCCTGCCGCGCTCCGATTCCCCCCCCGTGCTCCGATCCCCCCCCCCGTGGTCCCCCCCCACCCCATCATACTTACCGATCCTGCCGGGGTCCCGTCCGTCTTCTCCTTGGGCGCCGCCATCTTCCAAAATGGCGGGCGCATGCGCAGTACGCCCGCCGAATTTGCCGGCCGGCAGATTCGTTCCAAAGTGCATTTTGATCACTGAGATAGATTATATCTCAGTGATCAAAATAAAAAAAATAATAAATGACCCCCCCCCTTTGTCACCCCCATAGGTAGGGACAATAAAAAAATAAAGAATTTTTTTTTTCCACTAATGTTAGAATAGGGTTAGGGTTAGGGGTAGGGTTAGGGGTAGGGCTAGGGTTAGGGGTAGGGTTAGGGGTAGGGTTAGGGTTAGGGTTAGGGGTAGGGTTAGGGGTAGGGGTAGGGTTAGGGGTAGGGCTAGGGTTAGGGGTAGGGTTAGGGTTAGAGTTAGGGTTAGGGGTAGGGGTAGGGTTAGGGGTAGGGTTAGGGTTAGGGGTAGGGTTAGGGCTAGGGTTAGGGCTAGGGTTAGGGTTTCGGTATGTGCACACGTATTCTGGTCCTCTGCGGATTTTTCCGCTGCAGATTTGATAAATCCGCAGTGCTAAACCGCTGCGGATTTATGGCGGATTTACCGCGTTTTTTCTGCACATTTCACTGCTGTTTTACAATTGCGATTTTCTATTGGAGCAGTTGTAAAACCGCTGCGGAATCCCCACAAAGAAGTGACATGCTGCGGAATGTAAACCGCTGCGTTTCCGTGCAGTTTTTCCGCAGCATGTGTGCAGCGATTTTTGTTTCCCGTAGGTTTACATTGAACTGTAAGCTCATGGGAAACTGCTGCTTTTCCGCAGCATGTGCACATACCTTTAGAATTAGGCCATGTGCACACGGTGCGGATTTGGCTGCGGATTGGCCGCTGCAGATTCGCAGCAGTGTTCCATCAGGTGTACAGTACCATGTAAACATATGAAAAACCAAATCCGCTGTGCCCATGGTGCGGAAAATACCGCGCGGAAACGCTGCGTTGTATTTTCCGCAGCATGTCAATTCTTTGTGCGGATTCCGCGGCGTTTTACACCTGTTCCTCAATAGGAATCCGCAGGTGAAATCCGCACAAAAAACACTGGAAATCCGCGGAAAATCCGCAGGTAAAACGCAGTGCCTTTTACCCGCGGATTTTTCAAAAATGGTGCGGAAATATCTCACACGAATCCGCAACGTGGGCACATAGCCTTAGGGTTAGGGTTGGAATTAGGGTTGTGATTAGGGTTGTGATTAGGGTTATGGCTACAGTTGGGATTAGGGTTAGGGGTGTGGGGGGGTTAGTGTTGGAGGTAGAATTGAGGGGTTACCACTGTTTAGGCACATCAGGGGTCTCCAAACGCAACATGGCGCCACCATTGATTCCAGCCAATTTCGTATTCAAAAAGTCAAATGGTGCTCCCTCACTTCCGAGCCCTGACGTGTGCCCAAACAGTGGTTTACCCCCACATATGGGGTACCAGCATACTCAGGATAAACTGCGCAACAATTACTGGGGTCCAATTTCTCCTGTTACCCTTGTGAATCTAAAAAAATGCTTGCTAAAACAAAATTTTTGAGGAAAGAAAAATTATTTTTTATTTTCACGGCTCTGCGTTGTAAACGTCTGTGAAGCACTTGGGGGTTCAAAGTGCTCACCAAATATCTAGATAAGTTCCTTGGGGGGTCTAGTTTCTAAAATGGGGTCACTTGTGGGGGGTTTCTACTGTTTAGGCACACCAGGAACTCTGCAAACGCAATGTGACGCCCGCAGACCATTCCATCAAAGTCTGCATTTCAAAAGTCACTACTTCCCTTCTGAGCCCCGACGTGTGCCCAAACAGTGGTTTACCCCCACACATGGGGTATCAGCGTACTCAGGAGAAACTGGACAACAACTTTTGGGGTCCAATTTCTCCTGTAACCCTTGGGAAAATAAAAAATTCTGGGCTAAATAATTATTTTTGAGGAAAGAAAACGTATTTATTATTTTCACGGCTCTGCATTATAAACTTCCATGAAGCACTTGGGGGTTCAAAGTGCTCACCACACATCTAGATAAGTTCCTTTCGGGGTCTAGTTTCCAAAATGGGGTCACTTGTGGGGGGTTTCTACTGTTTAGGCACATCAGGGGCTCTGCAAACGCAACGTGACGCCCGCAGAGCATTCCATCAAAGTCTGCATTTCAAAACGTCACTACTTCACTTCCGAGCCCCGGCATGTGCCCAAACACTGATTTACCCCCACATATGGGGTATCAGCGTACTCAGGAGAAACTGGACAACAACTTTTGGGGTCAAATTTCTCCTGTTACCCTTGGGAAAATAAAAAATTGCAGGCTAAAAGATCATTTTTGAGAAAATAATTTTTTTTTTTTATTTTCATGGCTCTGCGTTATAAACTTCTGTGAAGCACTTGGGGGTTCAAAGTCCTCACCACACATCTAGATTAGTTCCTTTGGGGGTCTAGTTTCCAAAATGGGGTCATTTCTGGGGGATCTCCAATGTTTAGGCACACAGGGGCTCTCCAAACGTGACATGGTGTCCGCTAATGATTGGAGCTAATTTTCCATTTAAAAAGCCAAATGGCGTGCCATCCCTTCCGAGCCCTGCCGTGCGCCCAAACAGTGGTTTACCCCCACATATGGGGTATCAGCCTACTCAGGACAAACTGGACAACAATATTTGGGGTCCAATTTCTCCTATTATCCTTGGCAAAATAGGAAATTCCAGGCTAAAAAATCATTTTTGAGGAAAGAAAAATTATTTTTTATTTTCATGGCTCTGCATTATAAACTTCTGTGAAGCACCTGGGGGTTTAAAGTGCTCAATATGCATTTAGATAAGTTCCTTGGGGGGTCTAGTTTCCAAAATGGGGTCACTTGTGGGGGAGCTCCAATGTTTAGGCACACAGGGGCTCTCCAAACGCGACATGGTGTCCGCTAACAATTGGACCTAATTTTCCATTCAAAAAGTCAAATGGCGCGCCTTCCCTTCCGAGCCCTGCCGAGTGCCCAAACAGTGGTTTACCCCCACATATGAGGTATCGGCGTACTCGGGAGAAATTGCCCAACAAATTTTATGATCCATTTTATCCTACTGCCCATGTGAAAATGAAAAAATTGAGGCGAAAAGAATTTTTTTGTGAAAAAAAAGTACTTTTTCATTTTTACAGATCAATTTGTGAAGCACATGAGGGTTTAAAGTGCTCACTAGGCATCTAAATAAGTTCCTTGGGGGGCCTAGTTTCCAAAATGGGGTCACTTGTGGGGGACCGCCAATGTTTAGGCACACAGGAGCTATCCAAACGCGACATGATGTCCGCTAACGATGGAAATAATTTTTCATTCAAAAAGTCAAATGGCGCTCCTTCCCTTCCGAGCCTTACCATGTGCCCAAACAGTGGTTTACCCCCACATGTGAGGTATTGGTGTACTCAGGAGAAATTGCCCAACACATTTTAGGATCCATTTTATCCTGTTGCCCATGTGAAAATGAAAAAATTGAGGCTAAAAGAATTTTTCTGTGAAAAAAAAGTACTTTTTCATTTTTACGGATCAATTTGTGAAGCACCTGGGGGATCAAAGTGCTCACTATGCATCTAGATAAGTTCCTTGGGGCGTCTTGTTTCCAAAATGGGGTCACTTGTGGGGGAGCTCCAAATTTTAGGCACACGGGGGCTCTCCAAACGTGACATGGTGTCCGCTAAAGAGTGGAGCCAATTTTTGATTCAAAAAGTCAAATGGCGCTCCTTCCCTTCCAAGCCCTGCCGTGTGCACAAACAGTGGTTTACCCCCACATATGAGGTATCAGCGTACTCAGGACAAATTGACAACAACTTTGGTTGTTCAGTTTCTCCTTTTACCATTGGGAAAATAAAAAAATTGTTGCTAAAAGATAATTTTTGTGACTAAAAAGTTAAATGTTCATTTTTTCCTTCCATGTTGCTTCTGCTGCTGTGAAGCACCTGAAGGGTTAATAAACTTCTTGAATGTGGTTTTGAGTACCTTGAGGGGTGCAGTTTTTAGAATGGTGTCACTTTTGGGTATTTTCAGCCATATAGACTTCAAATGTGAGGTGGTCCCTAAAAAAAATGGTTTTGTAAATTTCGTTGTAAAAATGAGAAATCGCTGGTCAAATTTTAACCCTTATAACTTCCTAACAAAAAAAAATTTTGTTTCCAAAATTGTGCTGATGTAAAGTAAACATGTGGGAAATGTTATTTATTAACTATTTTGTGTCACATATCTCTCTGGTTTAACAGAATAAAAATTCAAAATGTGAAAATTGTGAAATTTTCAAAATTTTTGCCAAATTTCCGTTTTTATCACAAATAAACGCATAATTTATTGACCTAAATTTACCACTAACATGAAGCCCAATATGTCACGAAAAAACAATCTCAGAACCGCTAGGATCCGTTGAAGCGTTCCTGAGTTATTACCTCATAAAGGGACACTGGTCAGAATTGCAAAAAACGGCAAGGTCTTTAAGGTCAAAATAGGCTGGGTCATGAAGGGGTTAAGGGTCACCAATCTAACCCAAGAAGAGGTGCGAAAGCTGCTAAATAAGATTAAAATAGATAAATCTCCGGGTCCGGATGGCATACACCCACGAGTACTAAGAGAACTAAGTAATGTAATAGATAAACCATTATTTCTTATTTTTAGGGACTCTATAGTGACGGGGTCTGTTCCGCAGGACTGGTGCATAGCAAATGTGGTGCCAATATTCAAAAAGGGCTCTAAAAGTGAACCTGGAAATTATTGGCCAGTAAGTCTAACCTCTATTGTTGGTAAAATATTTGAAGGGTTTTTGAAGGATGTTATTCTGGATTATCTCAATGAGAATAACTGTTTAACTCCATATCAGCATGGGTTTATGAGAAATTGCTCCTGTCAAACCAATCTAATCAGTTTTTATGAAGAGGTAAGCTATAGGTTGGACCACGGTGAGTCATTGGACATGGTATATCTCGATTTCTCCAAAGTGTTTGATACCGTGCCGCACAAAAGGTTGGTACACAAAATGAGAATGCTTGGTCTGGGGGAAAATGTGTGTAAATGGGTTAGTAACTGGCTTAATGATAGAAAGCAAAGGGTGGTTATAAATGGTATAGTCTCTAACTGGGTCGCTGTGACCAGTGGTGTTGTGAATTCTGTGGCCAAGCTCCCTCCTGTGGATGAGAGTGGTACTGCGGCTTCTGAGTTTCCTTCTTCAGGTGATGAGGTTAAGTCGTTAGGTGCTGCTCTATTTAACTCCACCTGGTGCTTTGATCCTGGCCTCCAGTCAATGTTCTAGTATTGGTCTTGCTTCCTCCTGGATCGTTCCTGTGGCCTCTCTATCCTGCATAAGCTAAGTTTTGCTTGTGTTATTTTTGTTTGCTATTTTTTCTGTCCAGCTTGCTATATTGGTTTTTCTTGCTTGCTGGAAGCTCTGAGACGCAGAGGGAGCACCTCCGTACCGTTAGTCGGTGCGGAGGGTCTTTTTGCCCCTCTGCGTGGTTGTTTGTAGGTTTTTGTGTTGACCGCAAAGCTATCTTTCCTATCCTTGGTCTATTCAGTAAGTCGGGCCTCACTTTGCTAAATCAATTTCATCTCTGTGTTTGTATTTTCATCTTACTCACAGTCATTATATGTGGGGGGCTGCCTTTTCCTTTGGGGAATTTCTCTGAGGCAAGGTAGGCTTATTTTTCTATCTTCAGGGCTAGTTAGTTTCTCAGGCTGTGCTGAGTTGCATAGGGAGCGTTAGGCGCAATCCACGGCTACCTCTAGTGTGGTGTGATAGGATTAGGGATTGCGGTCAGCAGAGTTTCCACGTCTCAGAGCTCGTCCTATGTTTCTGGTAAATGTCAGTCACTTTGTGTGCTCTGAACTTCAATGTCCATTGTGGTTCTGAATTACCTGTTCATAACAGTACTGGAGGCCCAAAGTACTAATGCTTCTCAATAGAGGGAAAAGAGAAGTTCTGAGACCATTTTTTTTCTTTGCACTGTGTTCTGTCTTTCTTTTCCCCTTTACATCAGGGTGGTTCAGAACACAGGTTTGGACATGGATATTCAAGGTCTGTTCTCTTTGATGGATAATCTCGCTATAAATGTACAGAATATTCAAGATTTAGTGGTTCAGAATCCTATGTTAGAACCTAAAATTCCTATTCCTGAGTTACTTTCTGGAGATAGAGCTAAGTTTTTGAATTTTAAAAATAATTGTAAACTATTTCTGGCTTTGAAACCCCGCTCCTCTGGTGACCCAGTTCAACAAGTTAAGATAATTATTTCTTTATTACGTGGCGACCCTCAAGACTGGGCATTTTCCCTTGCGCCAGGAGATCCTGCATTATGTAATATTGATGCGTTTTTTCTGGCGCTCGGATTGCTGTACGACGAACCAAATTCAGTGGATCAGGCAGAGAAAAATTTGCTGGCTCTGTGTCAGGGTCAGGATGAGATAGAGATTTATTGTCAGAAGTTTAGAAAGTGGTCCGTGCTCACTCAATGGAATGAATGTGCGCTGGCAGCTATTTTCAGAAAGGGTCTCTCTGAAGCCCTTAAGGATGTCATTGTGGGATTTCCTATGCCTGCTGGTCTGAATAAGTCTATGTCTTTGGCCATTCAGATCGGTCGACGCTTGCGCAAGCGTAAATCTGTGCACCATTTGGCGGTATTATCTGAGCATGAACCTGAGCCTATGCAGTGCGATAGGACTTTGACCAGAGCTGAAAGGCAGGAACACAGACGTCAGAATGGGCTGTGTTTCTACTGTGGTGATTCCACTCATGCTATCTCCGATTGTCCTAAGCGCACTAAGCGGTTCGCTAGGTCTGCCACCATTGGTACGGTACAGTCAAAATTTCTTTTGTCCGTTACTTTGATCTGCTCTTTGTCTTCCTATTTTGTCATGGCATTTGTGGATTCAGGCGCTGCCCTGAATTTGATGGACTTGGAGTTTGCTAGGCGCTGTGGGTTTGTCTTGGAGCCCTTGCAGTGTCCTATTCCATTGAGAGGAATTGATGCTATGCTTTTGGTCAAGAATAAGCCTTTAGTATTGGACCAAGCTGACCATGTGCATGGCTCCTGCGCACCAGGAGGATATTCGCTTTCTGGTGTTGCATAATTTGCATGATGTGGTCGTGTTGGGATTGCCATGGCTACAAGTCCATAACCCAGTATTAGATTGGAAATCAATGTCTGTGTCCAGCTGGGGTTGTCAGGGGGTACATGGTGATGTTCCATTTCTGTCTATCTCATCATCCACCCCTTCTGAGTTCCCAGAGTTCTTGTCTGATTACCGGGATGTATTCGATGAGCCCAAGTCCAATGCCCTACCTCCGCATAGGGATTGTGATTGTGCTATCGATTTGATTCCTGGTAGTAAGTTTCCTAAGGGTCGACTGTTTAATTTATCTGTACCTGAGCACGCCGCTATGCGGAGTTACGTGAAGGAGTCTTTGGAGAAGGGTCATATTCGCCCGTCATCGTCGCCATTGGGAGCGGGGTTCTTTTTTGTGGCCAAGAAGGATGGTTCACTGAGACCTTGTATTGATTACCGCCTTCTAAATAAAATTATGGTCAAATTTCAGTACCCCTTGCCGCTGCTGTCTGATTTGTTTGCTCGGATTAAGGGGGCTAGTTGGTTTACCAAGATAGATCTTCGTGGTGCGTATAATCTTGTGCATATTAAACGGGGCGATGAATGGAAAACAGCATTTAATATGCCTGAAGGCCATTTTGAGTACCTGGTTATGCCATTCGGACTTTCTAATGCTCCATCAGTGTTTCAGTCCTTTATGCATGACATCTTCCGAGAGTACCTGGATAAATTCCTGATTGTATACTTGGATGATATTTTGGTCTTCTCGGATGATTGGGAGTCTCATGTGAAGCAGGTCAGAATGGTGTTCCACGTCCTGCGTGCTAATTCTTTGTTTGTGAAGGGGTCAAAGTGTCTCTTTGGTGTTCAGAAGATTTCATTTTTGGGGTTCATTTTTTCTCCTTCTACTGTCGAGATGGACCCTGTTAAAGTTCAGGCCATTTATGATTGGACTCAGCCAACATCTCTGAAGAGTCTGCAGAAGTTCCTGGGCTTTGCTAATTTTTATCGTTGCTTCATCGCTAATTTTTCTAGCATTGCTAAACCGTTGACTGATTTGACCAAGAAGGGTGCTGATGTGGTCAATTGGTCTTCTGCTGCTGTGGAAGCTTTTCAGGAGTTGAAGCGTCGTTTTTCATCTGCCGCTGTGTTGTGCCAACCAGATGTTTCGCTTCCGTTCCAGGTCGAGGTTGATGCTTCCGAAATTGGAGCAGGGGCTGTTTTGTCGCAGAGAAGTTCTGATTGCTCGGTGATGAAACCATGCGCCTTCTTTTCCAGGAAATTTTCGCCTGCTGAGCGAAATTATGATGTTGGCAATCAAGAGTTGCTGGCCATGAAGTGGGCATTCGAGGAGTGGCGTCATTGGCTTGAAGGAGCTAAGCATCGCGTGGTGGTCTTGACTGATCACAAAAACTTGACTTATCTCGAGTCTGCCAAACGGTTGAATCCTAGACAGCCTCGTTGGTCGCTGTTTTTCTCCCGTTTTGACTTTGTGGTTTCGTACCTTCCGGGCTCTAAAAATGTGAAGGCGGATGCCCTGTCTAGGAGTTTTGTGCCCGATTCTCCGGGTTTGCCTGAGGCGGCGGGTATTCTCAAAGAGGGGGTAATTTTGTCTGCCATCTCCCTGATTTGCGGCGGGTGCTGCAAAAATTTCAGGCTAATATACCTGACCGTTGCCCAGCGGAGAAACTGTTTGATAGGGGGACGAATAAAGTTATCTCTGAGGTTCATTGTTCGGTGTTGGCTGGTCAACCTGGAATCTTTGGTACCAGAGATTTGGTGGCTAGATCCTTTTGGTGGCCGTCTCTGTCGCGGGATGTGCGTTCTTTTGTGCAGTCCTGTGGGATTTGTGCTCGGGCTAAGCCCTGCTGTTCTCGTGCCAGTGGGTTGCTTTTGCCCTTGCCGGTCCCGAAGAGGCCTTGGACACATATCTCTATGGATTATATTTCAGATCTCCCCGTCTCTCAAAGAATGTCGGTCATTTGGGTGGTTTGTGATCGCTTCTCTAAGATGGTCCATCTGGTGCCCTTGTCTAAATTCTATCTTCAGGGCTAGTTAGTTTCTCAGGCTGTGCCGAGTTGCATAGGGAGCGTTAGGCGCAATCCACGGCTACCTCTAGTGTGGTGTGATAGGATTAGGGATTGCGGTCAGCAGAGTTTCCACGTCTCAGAGCTCGTCCTATGTTTTTGGTAAATGTCAGGTCACTTTGTGTGCTCTGAACTTCAATGTCCATTGTGGTTCTGAATTACCTGTTCACAACACAGTGGGGTACCGCAGGGGTCGGTATTGGGACCTGTTCTCTTCAACATATTCATTAATGATCTGGTAGAAGGTTTACACAGTAAAATATCGATATTTGCAGATGATACAAAACTATGTAAAGCAGTTAATACAAGAGAAGATAGTATTCTGCTACAGATGTATCTCGATAAGTTGGAAACTTGGGCTGAAAGGTGGCAGATGAGGTTTAACAATGATAAATGTAAGGTTATACACATGGGAAGAAGGAATCAATATCACCATTACACACTGAACGGGAAACCACTGGGTAAATCTGACAGGGAGAAGGACTTGGGGATCCTAGTTAATGATAAACTTACCTGGAGCAGTGTTATGAACAGGTAATTCAGAACCACAATGGACCTTGAAGTTCAGAGCACACAAGGTGACCTGACATTTACCAACAACATAGGACGACCTCTGAGACGTGGAAACTCTGCTGACCGCAATCCCTAATCCTAACACACCACACTAGAGGTAGCCGTGGATTGCACCTAACGCTCCCTATGCAACTCGGCACAGCCTGAGAAACTAACTAGCCCTGAAGATAGAAAAATAAGCCTACCTTGCCTCAGAGAAATTCCCCAAAGGAAAAGGCAGCCCCCCACATATAATGACTGTGAGTAAAGATGAAATACAAACACAGAGATGAAATAGATTTAGCAAAGTGAGGCCCGACTTACTGAATAGACCGAGGATTAGAAAGATAGCTTTGCGGTCAACACAACAACCTACAAACAACCACGCAGAGGGGCAAAAAGACCCTCTGCACCGACTAACGGTACGGAGGTGCTCCCTCTGCGTCTCAGAGCTTCCAGCAAGCAAGAAAAACCAATATAGCAAGCTGGACAGAAAATATAGCAAACAAAAATAACACAAGCAGAACTTAGCTTATGCAGGATAGAGAGGCCACAGGAACGATCCAGGAGGAAGCAAGACCAATACTAGAACATTGACTGGAAGCCAGGATCAAAGCACCAGGTGGAGTTAAACAGAGCAGCACCTAACGACTTAACCTCATCACCTGAGGAAGGAAACTCAGAAGCCGCAGTACCACTCTCATCCACCAAAGGAAGCTCATAGACAGAACCAGCCGCAGTACCACTCACGACCACAGGAGGGAGCTTGGCCACAGAATTCACAACAGTACCCCCCCCTTGAGGAGGGGTCACCGAACCCTCACCAGAGCCCCCAGGCCGACCAGGATGAGCCACATGTAAGGCACGAACCAGATCGGCAGCATGGACATCAGAGGCAAAGACCCAGGAATTATCTTCCTGACCATAACCTTTCCACTTAACCAGATACTGGAGTTTCCGTCTCGAAACACGAGAATCCAAAATCTTCTCCACAATATACTCCAATTCCCCTTCAACCAAAACCGGAGCAGGAGGATCAATAGATGGAACCACAGGTGCCACGTATCTCCGCAACAATGACCTATGGAACACGTTATGGATGGAAAAAGAAGCCGGAAGAGTCAAACGAAAAGACACAGGATTAAGAACCTCAGAAATCCTATATGGACCAATGAAACGAGGCTTAAATTTAGGAGAGGAAACCTTCATAGGAACATAACGAGATGACAACCAAACCAAATCCCCAACACGAAGTCGGGGACCCACACAGCACCTGCGGTTAGCGAAACGTTGAGCCTTCTCCTGGGACAAAGTCAGATTGTCCACTACATAAGTCCAAATCTGCTGCAACCTATCCACCACAGTATCCACACCAGGACAGTCCGAAGACTCAACCTGCCCTGAAGAGAAACGAGGGTGGAACCAAGAATTGCAGAAAAACGGCGAAACCAAAGTAGCCGAGCTGGCCCGATTATTAAGGGCGAACTCAGCCAAAGGCAAAAAGAACACCCAATCATCCTGATCAGCAGAAACAAAACATCTCAGATATGTTTCCAAGGTCTGATTGGTTCGTTCAGTCTGGCCATTTGTCTGAGGATGGAAAGCCGAGGAAAAAGACAAATTAATGCCCATCCTAGCACAAAAGGCTCGCCAAAACCTCGAAACAAACTGGGAACCTCTGTCAGAAACGATGTTCTCTGGAATGCCATGTAAACGAACCACATGCTGAAAAAACAATGGCACCAAATCAGAGGAGGAAGGCAATTTAGACAAGGGCACCAAATGGACCATCTTACAGAAGCGATCACAAAACACCCAAATGACCGACATTCTTTGAGAGACGGGGAGATCCGAAATAAAATCCATAGAGATATGCGTCCAAGGCCTCTTCGGGACCGGCAAGGGCAAAAGCAACCCACTGGCACGAGAACAGCAGGGCTTAGCCCGAGCACAAATCCCACAGGACTGCACAAAAGAACGCACATCCCGCGACATAGACGGCCACCAAAAGGATCTAACCACCAAATCTCTGGTACCAAAGATTCCAGGATGACCAGCCAACACCGAACAATGAACCTCAGAGATAACTTTATTCGTCCACCTATCAGGGACAAACAGTTTCTCCGCTGGGCAACGGTCAGGTCTATTAGCCTGAAATTTTTGCAGCACCCGCCGCAAATCAGGGGAGATGGCAGACAAAATTACCCCCTCTTTGAGAATACCCGCCGGCTCAGACAAACCCGGAGAATCGGGCACAAAACTCCTAGACAGGGCATCCGCCTTCACATTTTTAGAGCCCGGAAGGTACGAAACCACAAAGTCAAAATGGAAGAAAAACAGCAACCAACGAGCCTGTCTAGGATTCAACCGTTTGGCAGACTCGAGATAAGTCAAGTTTTTGTGATCAGTCAAGACCACCACGCGATGCTTAGCTCCTTCAAGCTAATGACGCCACTCCTCGAATGCCCACTTCATGGCTAGCAACTCTCGATTGCCAACATCATAATTTCACTCAGCAGGCGAAAATTTCCTGGAAAAGGAGGCGCATGGTTTCATCACCGAGCAATCAGAACTTCTCTGCGACAAAACAGCCCCTGCTCCAATTTCGGAAGCATCAACCTCGACCTGGAACGGAAGCGAAACATCTGGCTGGCACAACACAGGGGCAGAAGAAAAACGACGCTTCAACTCCTGAAAAGCTTCCACAGCAGCAGAAGACCAATTGACCACATCAGCACCCTTCTTGGTTAAATCAGTCAACGGTTTAGCAATGCTAGAAAAATTAGCGATGAAGCGACGATAAAAATTAGCAAAGCTCAGGAACTTCTGCAGACTCTTCAGAGATGTTGGCTGAGTCCAATCATAAATGGCCTGAACTTTAACAGGGTCCATCTCGATAGTAGACCAGCTTAGAGATGCCCTTAATCTGGTAGACTGGGACAATATCCTCAGAAATAAGAATACAGATAATAAATGGGAAATGTTTAAGAACATCCTAAATAGGCAGAGTAAGCGGTTTATACCTTGTGGGAATAAAAGGACTAGAAATAGGAAAAACCCAATGTGGCTAAACAAAGAAGTAAGACAGGCAATTAACAGTAAAAAGAAAGCATTTGCACTACTAAAGCAGGATGGCACCATTGAAGCTCTAAAAAACTATAGGGAGAAAAATACTTTATCTAAAAAACTAATTAAAGCTGCCAAAAAGGAAACAGAGAAGCACATTGCTAAGGAGAGTAAAACTAATCCCAAACTGTTCTTCAACTATATCAATAGTAAAAGAATAAAAACTGAAAATGTAGGCCCCTTAAAAAATAGTGAGGAAAGAATGGTTGTAGATGACGAGGAAAAAGCTAACATATTAAACACCTTCTTCTCCACGGTATTCACGGTGGAAAATGAAATGCTAGGTGAAATCCCAAGAAACAATGAAAACCCTATATTAAGGGTCACCAATCTAACCCAAGAAGAGGTGCGAAACCGGCTAAATAAGATTAAAATAGATAAATCTCCGGGTCCGGATGGCATACACCCACGAGTACTAAGAGAACTAAGTAATGTAATAGATAAACCATTATTTCTTATTTTTAGGGACTCTATAGCGACAGGTTCTGTTCCGCAGGATTGGCGCATAGCAAATGTGGTGCCAATATTCAAAAAGGGCTCTAAAAGTGAACCTGGAAATTATAGGCCAGTAAGTCTAACCTCTATTGTTGGTAAAATATTTAAAGGGTTTCTGAGGGATGTTATTCTGGATTATCTCAATGAGAATAACTGTTTAACTCCATATCAGCATGGGTTTATGAGAAATCGCTCCTGTCAAACCAATCTAATCAGTTTTTATGAAGAGGTAAGCTATAGGCTGGACCATGGTGAGTCATTGGACGTGGTATATCTCGATTTTTCCAAAGCGTTTGATACCGTGCCGCACAAGAGGTTGGTACACAAAATGAGAATGCTTTGTCTGGGGGAAATTGTGTGTAAATGGGTTAGTAACTGGCTTAGTGATAGAAAGCAGAGGGTGGTTATAAATGGTATAGTCTCTAACTGGGTCGCTGTGACCAGTGGGGTACCGCAGGGGTCAGTATTGGGACCTGTTCTCTTCAACATATTCATTAATGATCTGGTAGAAGGTTTACACAGTAAAATATCGATATTTGCAGATGACACAAAACTATGTAAAGCAGTTAATACAAGAGAAGATAGTATTCTGCTACAGATGGATCTGGATAAGTTGGAAACTTGGGCTGAAAGGTGGCAGATGAGGTTTAACAATGATAAATGTAAGGTTATACACATGGGAAGAAGGAATCAATGTCACCATTACACACTGAATGGGAAACCACTGGGTAAATCTGACAGGGAGAAGGACTTGGGTATCCTAGTTAATGATAAACTTACCTGGAGCAGCCAGTGCCAGGCAGCAGCTGCCAAGGCAAACAGGATCATGGGGTGCAATAAAGAAGGTCTGGATACACATGATGAGAGCATTATACTGCCTCTGTACAAATCCCTAGTTAGACCGCACATGGAGTACTGTGTCCAGTTTTTGGGCACCGGTGCTCAGGAAGGATATAATGGAACTAGAGAGAGTACAAAGGAGGGCAACAAAATTAATAAAGGGGATGGGAGAACTACAATACCCAGATAGATTAGCGAAATTAGGATTATTTAGTCTAGAAAAAAGACGACTGAGGGGCGATCTAATAACCATGTATAAGTATATAAGGGGACAATACAAATATCTCGCTGAGGATCTGTTTATACCAAGGAAGGTGACGGGCACAAGGGGGCATTCTTTGCGTCTGGAGGAGAGAAGGTTTTTCCACCAACATAGAAGAGGATTCTTTACTGTTAGGGCAGTGAGAATCTGGAATTGCTTGCCTGAGGAGCTGGTGATGGCGAACTCAGTCGAGGGGTTCAAGAGAGGCCTGGATGTCTTCCTGGAGCAGAACAATATTGTATCATACAATTATTAGGTTCTGTAGAAGGACGTAGATCTGGGGATTTATTATGATGGAATATAGGCTGAACTGGATGGACAAATGTCTTTTTTCGGCCTTACTAACTATGTTACTATGTTACTATGTAGTAGAAGGAGAAAAAATGAACCCCAAAAATGAAATCTTCTGAACACCAAAGAGACACTTTGACCCCTTCACAAACAAAGAATTAGCACGCAGGACCTGGAACACCATTCTGACCTGCTTCACATGAGACTCCCAATCATCCGAGAAGACCAAAATATCATCCAAGTATACAATCAGGAATTTATCCAGGTACTCTCGGAAGATGTCATGCATAAAGGACTGAAACACTGATGGGGCATTAGAAAGTCCGAACGGCATAACCAGGTACTCAAAATGGCCTTCGGGCGTATTAAATGCTGTTTTCCATTCATCGCCCCGTTTGATACGCACAAGATTATACGCACCACGAAGATCTATCTTGGTGAACCAACTAGCCCCCTTAATCCGAGCAAACAAATCAGACAGCAGCGGCAAGGGGTACTGAAATTTGACCATAATTTTAATTAGACGGCGGTAATCAATACAAGGTCTCAGCGAACCATCCTTCTTGGCCACAAAAAAGAAACCCGCTCCCAATGGCGACGATGACGGGCGAATATGACCCTTCTCCAAAGACTCCTTCACGTAACTCCGCATAGCGGTGTGGTCAGGTACAGATAAATTAAACAGTCGACCCTTAGGAAACTTACTACCAGGAATCAAATCGATAGCACAATCACAATCCCTATGCGGAGGTAGGGCATTGGACTTGGGCTCATCGAATACATCCCGGTAATCAGACAAGAACTCTGGGACCCCAGAAGGGGTGGATGATGAGATAGACAGAAATGGAACATCACCATGTACCCCCTGACAACCCCAGCTGGACACAGACATTGATTTCCAATCTAATACTGGGTTATGGACTTGTAGCCATGGCAACCCCAACACGACCACATCATGCAGATTATGCAACACCAGAAAGCGAATATCCTCCTGGTGCGCAGGAGCCATGCACATGGTCAGCTGGGTCCAATACTGAGGCTTATTCTTGGCCAAAGGCGTAGCATCAATTCCTCTCAATGGAATAGGACACTGCAAGGGCTCCAAGACAAACCCACAGCGCCTAGCAAACTCCAAGTCCATCAAATTCAGGGCAGCGCCTGAATCCACAAATGCCATGACAAAATAGGAAGACAAAGAGCAGATCAAAGTAACGGACAAAAGAAATTTCGACTGTACCGTACCAATGGTGGCAGACCTAGCGAACCGCTTAGTGCGCTTAGGACAATCAGAGATAGCATGAGTGGAATCACCACAGTAAAAACACAGCCCATTCTGACGTCTGTGTTCTTGCCTTTCAGCTCTGGTCAAAGTCCTATCGCACTGCATAGGCTCAGGTTTATGCTCAGATAATACCGCCAAATGGTGCACAGATTTACACTCGCGCAAGCGTCGACCGATCTGAATGGCCAAAGACATAGACTCATTCAGACCAGCAGGCATATGAAATCCCACCATGACATCCTTAAGTGCTTCAGAGAGACCCTTTCTGAAAATAGCTGCCAGCGCACATTCATTCCATTGAGTGAGCACGGACCACTTTCTAAACTTCTGACAATAAATCTCTATCTCATCCTGACCCTGACACAGAGCCAGCAAATTTTTCTCTGCCTGATCCACTGAATTAGGTTCGTCGTATAGCAATCCGAGCGCCAGAAAAAACGCATCAATATTACATAATGCACGATCTCCTGGCGCAAGGGAAAATGCCCAGTCTTGAGGGTCGCCACGTAATAAAGAAATAATGATTTTAACTTGTTGAACTGGGTCACCAGAGGAGCGGGGTTTCAAAGCCAGAAACAGTTTACAATTATTTTTAAAATTCAAAAACTTAGCTCTATCTCCAGAAAATAACTCAGGAATAGGAATTTTAGGTTCTAACATAGGATTCTGAACCACTAAATCTTGAATGTTCTGTACTCTTATAGTGAGATTATCCATCAAAGAGGACAGACCCTGAATGTCCATGTCCACACCTGTGTTCTGAACCACCCTGATGTAAAGGGGAAAAGAAAGACAGAACACAGTGCAAAGAAAAAAAATGGTCTCAGAACTTCTCTTTTCCCTCTATTGAGAAGCATTAGTACTTTGGGCCTCCAGTACTGTTATGAACAGGTAATTCAGAACCACAATGGACCTTGAAGTTCAGAGCACACAAGGTGACCTGACATTTACCAAAAACATAGGACGAGCTCTGAGACGTGGAAACTCTGCTGACCGCAATCCCTAATCCTAACACACCACACTAGAGGTAGCCGTGGATTGCACCTAACGCTCCCTATACAACTCGGCACAGCCTGAGAAACTAACTAGCCCTGAAGATAGAAAAATAAGCCTACCTTGCCTCAGAGAAATTCCCCAAAGGAAAAGGCAGCCCCCCACATATAATGACTGTGAGTAAAGATGAAATACAAACACAGAGATGAAATAGATTTAGCAAAGTGAGGCCCGACTTACTGAATAGACCGAGGATAGGAAAGATAGCTTTGCGGTCAACACAAAAACCTACAAACAACCACGCAGAGGTGCAAAAAGACCCTCTGCACCGACTAACGGTACGGAGGTGCTCCCTCTGCGTCTCAGAGCTTCCAGCAAGCAAGAAAAACCAATGTAGCAAGCTGGACAGAAAATATAGCAAACAAAAAAATCACAAGCAGAACTTAGCTTATGCAGGATAGAGAGTCCACAGGAACGATCCAGGAGGAAGCAAGACCAATACTAGAACATTGACTGGAGGCCAGGATCAAAGCACCAGGTGGAATTAAATAGAGCAGCACCTAACGACTTAACCTCATCACCTGAGTAAGGAAACTCAGAAGCCGCAGCACCACTCTCATCCACCAAAGGAAGCTCATAGACAGAACCAGCCGCAGTACCACTCACGACCACAGGAGGGAGCTTGGCCACAGAATTCACAACAGAGCAGCCAGTGCCAGGCAGCAGCTGCCAAGGCAAACAGGATCATGGGGTGCATTAAGAGAGGTCTGGATACACATGATAAGAGCATTATACTGCCTCTGTACAAATCCCTAGTTAGACCATACATGGAGTAATGTGTCCAGTTTTGGGCACCGGTGCTCAGGAAGGATATAATGGAACTAGAGAGAGTACAAAGGAGGGCAACAAAATTAATAAAGGGGATGGGAGAACTACAATACCCTGATAGATTAGCGAAATTAGGATTATTTAGTCTAGAAAAAAAGACGACTGAGGGGCGATCTAATAACCATGTATAAGTATATAAGGGGACAATACAAATATCTCGCTGAGGATCTGTTTATACCAAGGAAGGTGACGGGCACAAGGGGGCATTCTTTGCATCTGGAGGATAGAAGGTTTTTCCACCAACATAGAAGAGGATTCTTTACTGTTAGGGCGGTGAGAATCTGGAATTGCTTGCCTGAGGAGGTGGTGATGGCGAACTCAGTCGAGGGGTTCAAGAGAGGCCTGGATGTCTTCCTGGAGCAGAACAATATTGTATCATACAATTATTAGGTTCTGTAGAAGGACGTAGATCTGGGGATTTATTATGATGGAATATAGGCTGAACTGGATGGACAAATGTCTTTTTTCGGCCTAACTATGTTACTATGTTACTTGGGTTCTTTTATAATTAGACTTATAATAATAATCTTTATTTTTATATAACATAATTCCGCAGTGCTTTACAGTTTTGCACACATTAACATTGCTGTCTCCAATGCAGCTCACAATCTAAACTCCCTATCAGTATGTCTTTGAAATGTGGGAGGAAACCCACGCAAAGACGGGGAGAACATGCAAACTCCTTGCAGATGTTGTCCTTTGTGGGATTTGAACCCAAGACTCCAGCACGGCAAGGCTGCAGTGCTAACCACAGTGCCTCCGCGCTTGTGTCTAATGGCAATTTTTCTGGGACATGTTTTCGTAGTATGTTAGATCTTGCTGATAAATTATGTAATGTATTGTCATTTGACAAATTGATTATATATATATATATATATATATATATATATATATATATATATTTTATATTATATTTCTATATTCATTGAAAAAGTGTTCACACCTCACAAATGTTTCCACATTTTTAGCACGAAACACCCACAAACTTAAACATTTTATTTTATTGGGAGTTTAAATGATATACCAAAAGAAAGTAGCAAGTATTTATGAAGTGTAGCGGAAGTGACACATGGTTTTCTAATTATTTTAAAAATCTAAATTATTTGTGACATACATTTATTTTCAGCTCCATGTAGTCTGATACCTCCAAGGAAAATTCTGAGTGACCTATTGTCTCCAGAATTCACATAATTAGTAAATTTAGTCCACATGTGTGTAATGTATTCTCAGTATAACTTGTTATGACCTGGTGGTTAGGAGCACCCGGAATGACCTGATAGTTAAACCTCATACAGGACGAGCTCTGGGATGTGGGAGCTCTACTGACCGCAAGCCCTAATCATATCACACACACTAGAAATAGCCGTGGAGCGCTCCTGACCAGACCTAGGTGCCTCGTCACAGCCTAAGAACTATCTAGCCCTAGAGATAGAAAATAAAGCCTACCTTGCCTCAGAGAAATTCCCCAAAGGTAAAGGAAGCCCCCTACATATATTGACTGTGAGTAAAGATGAAAGTCACAAACGCAGAAATGAAACAGGTTTCAGCAAAGGGAGGCCAGACTTACTAAATAGACAGAGGATAGGAAAGGTAACTTTGCGATCAGCACAAAAACCTACAAAAGACCACGCAGAGTGTGCAAAAAGGACCTCCGCACCGACTCACGGTGCGGAGGGGCCACTCTGCATCCCAGAGCTTCCAGCTAGCAAGACAAAATCATGATAACCAGCTGGACAAGAAAACAGTGAACAAATAATGACTATCAGGAACTTAGCTTCTGCAGGAGAAGGCAGGTCACCAGAGAGATCCAGGAGCGAACTGAAACAATGCAAAAACATTGACAGCTGGCATGGAGTAACGATCTGAGAGGAGTTAAATAGAGCAGCCAACCAAAGGATACACCACGTCACCTGTGTAAGGAACCTCAGAAGCAGCAGCTTCACTCATAGCCACCAGAGGGAGCCCATAGACAGAACTCGCCGAAGTACCATTCACGACCACAGGAGGGAGCTTGACAACAGAATTCACAACAATAACTACAGCTGTTCTGTGAAGTCCACAAAAGTTTGAGTGAGAATATTAGGGATAAGACAGCATCATGAAAACCAAGGAAAACATCAGACAGGTCAGGGATAAAGTTTTGTACACGATTAAAGCAAGGTCAGGTTTTAAAAAATACTCTAAGCTCTGAGTACCTCACGAAGCACTGTTCTATCCATCATTCAAAAATGGAAGGAGTATAACTACCAAGACATGGCCGTCCATCTAAAATGACATCCCAACCAAAGAGAACACATTAGAGACGCAGCTAGGAGGCCATTTGTCACTCAGGATGAGCTGCAGATATCCACAGCTCAGGTGGGAAAATATGTCCACAAGATAAATGTTGGTAGTATACTTCAAAAATCTTGTCCTTATAGAAAAGTGTCCAGAAGAAAGCCATTTTTGAAAGCATGTAACAAGAAGACCTGCTTTCAGTTTGCAAAGAGCCACATAGGGGACAAAGCTATCATATGGAAGGTGCACTGGTTGGATGATATTAAATTAGAACTTATTGGACAAAATGCAAAACACTAAGTGTATCAGAAAACTAAGGCTGAACATCACCCTCAGTGATGGTCAGTGTTGGTTGGGAGATGAAAGAAGGTTTGTACAGGGTAATCGTTGGGGAAAACCTTTTCGAGGCTGTTAAAGACTTGAGACTGGGGTGTAGATTCATTTTCCAGTAAGACAATAACCCTAAACACACTGCCAGAGCTACAATGGAATGGTTTAGGTCAAAGAATATTCATTTCTTTGAATGCCCAATCAGAGACCAGACCTAAATTTCAGTGACCTAAATTAAAAAGCATTTTTCTTGAGAGAAAGCAAAAAAGTTATCAATTGTGTACTAATCTAATATAATATCGACTCATGGTAGAAAATGATAGGCCCATAAAGACTGATATTCTATACAATATTCTTACTGATGGGCATGTAGAGAAAGATGAGGCATATGCCACTTCATGAATTAGGCACATCTTGCCACTTGCATGAGCCTTCATCCATCTCAGCAGAAATATTATGAATAACATTTCTGGCGTAGCTTACTTACCATGTATACTCGAGTATAAGACGACCTGAGCATAAGCCGAAGCCCCTAATTTTGCCACAAAAAACTGGGAAAACTTATTGACTTGAGTATAAGCCTAGGGCGCGAAATGCAGCAGCTACTGGTAAATTTCAAAGATAAAAATTGATACCAACAAAAGTAAAATTAATTGAGACATCAGCAGGTTAAATGTTTTTGAATATCTATATTGAATGAGGAGCTCCATATAATGCTCCATACAGTTCATTTTGGGCCCCATAAGATGCTGCATACAAAAAATTTGCCCCATTTAATGTTGCACAAAGGTTAATAATGGCCCCATAAGATGCTCCATATTAAAGTATGCCCCATATAATGCTGCATAAAGGATGATGGCCCCATAAGATGCTCCATAGAATAATATGCCCCATATGCGACTGCTGTGATGAAAATAAATGACATACTCACCTCTTCTTCCTTGGGGGCCAGGTACTGGTGTCCTGAGCAGGCAGTGACACCGGCGCACTATGGGGGCTAGCTGCTGGTGTTGCCGCTGGCTCAGACCCCTCGCACTTGTGACATTCACCTGTCCCCGTTCCACTGCAGCTTGCTGCTCTGTCTTCCCTCTCTCTTCAGTGACTGTTCAGGCAGAGAGCGGCGCACACTAATCATGTCATCGCACCCACTGACCTGAATGTCACAGCCAGAGGAGACTGAAGATACAGCCTGGCAGTGGAACGGGGACAGGTGAATATCGCATGGCTCACCCTCCTGGCGCGGTCTCTGCACTTCCTTGCTACTCCGTTGTCCCGGGACGGCAGCTCCTTCCAGTGCTGAGCGGTCACAAGGTTACTCCTCACTAAAGTAATGAATATGCGCTCCACACCTATGGGACTGGAGTTGCGTACATATTCTTTAATGAGCGGTACCACATGACCACTGAACACAGGAAGAGCTGCCGGCATCGGAGACCATCTGAGAAGCAGGGAAGTGCAGACTCTGCACCAGGAGGAGGTGAGTATAATGTAGTAGCCATTCCCCCTCCCCGGCCGACCTCCTGGAACAATAACTCGAGTATAAGCAGAGAGGGGCAGTTTCAGACTGAAAAAATGGGCTAAAAATCTCGGCTTATACTCGAGTATATATGGTATTTAATGGGACTGGGCTGCAATACCAAACAGACTCATGCACAAGAATACTTCTGTTTCTGCAAAAAAGCTATTTCGTTTGTTAACTCAAATAACCCCTTTATTTGTATTTTTTTTCATGTTTGACCCATTTTCATTTTTCTATAATGTTTGAAAGAGCTTCTTTTAATTTTAGCACAATAAAAAAATTCAGTATGTTATTTGTGCATTTTGCTTGAAAATCAATGCAATATTGAATCTAGATGTTGCAGGTAAAAACAATACATGATGGTACTTAGTTGTCTGAAATGATAGATAAATGTTGTTTTCAATGCTGGAAATTATCAGCCGGCATTTTGGGTATTCATGTCTGGAATCTTCTTTGTTTCCTGTGTTCCATCGCGGTTAAGGTTCATTCTCACGGACCCAGTCCATTAGATAATCAGACTCTACATGAATACTTAATGCTCATTACACCTTCAGACTGTACTGCACCTGGTTGCAAATATAATTTGATTGTTAAGCTACGAATATTGAAGTATGACTTAGCTTTGAATATTAATTAAGTTAATCTGGCCTCTGCACCTTTCCCCATACATTACTTACGTTACAAGCCGTCCTGTATTTGATCTGGTGTTCAGAGTGAAATTGCCCATGCATCAGTCATTTATTCATCAATTCGAATGAAACCCTAAAACTGTTGTAGATCAAAATCCCCAAAAGAGCAGTGATTTGATCTCCTTACATAGACTTAACAAGCCATGCTTATAGGGAATATTGTATTATGTGTAAAGGTTCAATAGATTCTGTCTTTAGATGACACTCTTGATACTTAACTTATAAATTCTAATTTGCTCAATCAGGCTCTTAAGATGTGTTTGGTAATGAAAGCAATACTTTCTATCCAAGTTGAAATAACAGATGAACTCAACTGTATCACTGGTATAAAACATTATTTGCATGTTCAAAAACAAGTCCGCTGGTTGGATGAATCATTTCTTACTATTGTCATGCACATTTTACTGTTTACACGCTTACTTTGTTAATTCCAAGAGATACAAAAGTACACCATACACTATTTAGTTATAATTATACACTTTTCAGATGCATTCCAGAATATGGAATTGCTTCCCTAGGTTAAGCGTATGACGGTGCACTATCTTGCAAGACCTAATACAATTTGTTGTCATGAAATAGACGACAGCATAGCGATGAACTGAAAACCTAATTATTTTTTACTTTACTCGAGATAGGGAACAAACTATCGCTTAAGCCTTACCGTAGATATATTACACATAACAAGTTCTCTTGAGAGACATGGCAGGAAAGCTGTTAAGCTTTTAGACCTAATTCTGAATGGCTCATATCCCATGAGCATTCTGAAATTTTAAAAAAGATGTCTACTGTGAAGAAATCTTATGTAACTGTCTAAGAAAACAGAAACAAACCATCTTGAAAACTTAGCAATTTACATAAAACACACAGTAATATACTAAGATGATGCTGTCGACATAACACATAAATGAGAATGAAAAACTCTCATGTCCAAAAATGTGACAGATTTTGCAGGTGTGTTAAGACTCTGCCAAGGGCATGCCTAGAATTACATGATATGGATGGCAAGAAATTTGTCAAGACGATTGACATAAAATTGTATTTGTTTAAGATCTTTCACCTTATTGTACAAGGTGGAAACATGGAATGTATTTTATATATATATATATATATATATATATATATATATATATATATATATATATATATATATATATATATATATATGTATATATATATATATCAGTATATTTTTGTGTGTTTGCATTTTTTCATATTCAGTACAGCAAAGAATTTTGAGACTGGAGACATTTGTAGCCACAGATCCATTAACATGTTTTTGTATGACTTTATGACAAATATCCATTTTAACAAAAATATATACATGGTTTGAAGAAAAAAATGCCATAACACAGGTTCTGTGGGAAAAACAATGAACATCTCTCCAATTCCCCCATACACATGAATATTTGGCTTGGCCACATGGGGAGAGATAAGAAAGCTGCTTTTGAAATTCCAATTATCTATCCCCCAACATCATGTGATATTGTTTGTACGTGTGTCCTCTTAATTGTAAAGCGCAGTAAAAAATGTATAAAAATAAAAGAAATATTATTATTTGTTACGGAAGAATCAGGGGACTTCACACAGATAGATACAGTGTGGAAAAAAGTATTTAGTCAGCCACCAATTGTGCAAGTTCTCCCACTTAAAAAGATAAAAGAGGCATGTAATTGACATCATAGGTAGACCACAACTATGAGAGTCAAAATGAGAAAACAAATCCAGAAAATCACCTTGTCTGATTTGGCAAGATTTATTTTGCAAATTATAGTGGAAAATAAATATTTGGTCACCTAAAACATGTAAGATTTCTGGCTCTCACAGACCTCTAACTTCTTCTTTAAGAGGTTCCTCTGTCCTACACTCATTACCTGTAGTAATGGCACCTGTTTTAACTTATCAGTTTAAAAAACGCCTGTCCAGAACCTCAAACAGTCACACTCCAAACTCAACTATGATGAAGACCAAAGAGCTGTTGAAAGGACACCAGAAACAAAATAGTAGCCTTGTATCAGGCTGGGAAGACTGAATCTGCAATAGGCAAGCAGCTTGGTGTGATGAAATCAACTGTGGGAGCAATACTAAGAAAATGGAAGACATACAAGACCACAGATAATCTCCCCCAATCTAGGGCTCCACAAAAGATCTCACCCCTTGGGGTCAAAATTAACACAAGAACGGTGAGCAAAAATCCCAGAACCACACATGCTGCCAGGGACTCAGAGCCTGCAGTGCCCGATGGGTCCCCCTGCTAAAGCTAGTACATGTCCGGGCCCATCTGAAGTTTTCTAGAGAGCATTTGGATTATCCAGAAGAGTATTGGGAGAATGTCATATAGTCTGATGAAACCAAAGTAGAAATGTTTGGTAGAAACAAAACTCGTCATGTTTGGAGGAGACAGAATGCTGTGTTCCATCCAAAGAACACCATACCTACTCTGAAGCATGGGGGTGGCAACATCATGCTTTGGGGCTGTTTCTCTGCAAAGGGACCAGGACAATTGATTCGTGTACATGAAACAATGAATGAGTGCAAACCTTCCATCAGCAAGGGCATTGAAGATGAATCGTGGATGGGTCTTTCAGCATGATAATGATCTAAAGCACACTGCCAGAGCAATGAAGGAGTAACTTCGTAAGAAGCATCTGAAGGTCCTGGAGTGAAATACTTAAACCTCAAGGTAAGGTGCACATGTAAATTACATAAGAGGGAGTACCATCACACCAATGCACACTAATGGACAATAAAACTGACAAATCAGAAATTAAAATGCCTTGCCCAGATGCGTGTTTCGGCGTCTGCCATCGTCGAAATGCGCGTCGGGGCATTGCGCACCCTGGAGACTCCACTCATATCGCATAAGGTAAACACCGGGTGGCTATCTATTTGAAGCAAAAAAAAGGAAAGAAGCCAGCACTGCTTATGGTCAGAACGCAATAACTGAAGTGCAATTGCACATAAATTCTAACTGTATTTCAAATATGAGACATTTAGCAAACAATTGATCAATTCTTTGAGCTACCCCGCCACTTCACGGCATTCTCATAATGGGGCAGTCCTAATCTACGTATTTTATTTACGTTGTGCCATTATGGCCTCCTGAATGTATAAAGAGTATAAAAAAAAACAAAAAAAACAAAGGACCACATTACATGCGAACTGTACCTGGAGCATTATCAGAATCACTCCCTTGGTGCCAGGAAAGGCAAGCGCAGGTAAAGGTTGATCAGGTCCAGTGCGGACATTTCAGATCTGGCTTCCACACTGCCAAACCCGCACCAAAGATGAAGGGTGAGACAGGCTGAGACACAGGTGCACAATTAACGAGCCTGAGGCAGGGCAGGGCTGCTGTGTGTGTGCACAGCAGCCTATCAATCACAGTGAACACAGAAAGAATGGCGCACATAACCCAGCGTGCGTGGCAACAGTGGTGGTCCTTCTACTAACCTACCTTTGCCTGACATTGCCATCTCCATGTGCGGTTCCACCATTACTCCAAAGCAACATGCCCGCTGCCTTGGGGTCATCCTTGATTCTGACCTTTCATTCACCCCCCACATCCGATCACTGGCTCGCTCTTCTTATCTGCATCTCAAAAACATTTCTAGAATTCGCCCTTTTCTTACTTTCGACTCTGCAAAAACTCTTACTGTTTCACTTATTCATTCTCGTCTGGACTATTGTAACTCTCTACTAATCGGCCTCCCTCTTACCAAACTCTCCCCGCTCCAATCTGTCCTGAATGCTGCTGCCAGGATCATATTCCTCACCAACCGTTACACCGATGCCTCTACCTTGTGCCAGTCATTACACTGGCTACCCATCCACTCCAGAATCCAGTACAAAACTATTACCCTCATCCACAAAGCACTCCATGGCTCAGCACCACCCTACATCTCCTCTCTGGTCTCAGTCTACCACCCTACCCGTGCCCTCCGCTCCGCTAATGACCTCAGGTTAGCATCCTCAATAATCAGAACCTCCCACTCCCGTCTCCAAGACTTTACACGTGCTGCGCCGATTCTTTGGAATGCACTACCTAGGTTAATGCGATTAATCCCCAATCCCCACAGTTTTAAGCGTGCCCTAAAAACTCATTTGTTCAGACTAGCCTACCGCCTCAACGCATTAATGTAACGATCCCTGTGTGGCCTATTTAAAATTTAAAAAAAAAAAAAAAAATGAATGTTCTCATTCACTTTATGCAGTTTATAGCCCTCTGTGTCTGTACTGTTACATACTTAGGCAGTTAACTGGTTCATGCAGCTTTACATGAACACCCGAGCCTTA
This sequence comes from Ranitomeya imitator, assembly GCF_032444005.1. Lineage (NCBI taxonomy): Eukaryota > Metazoa > Chordata > Amphibia > Anura > Dendrobatidae > Ranitomeya > Ranitomeya imitator. The sequence continues at coordinate 468,012,810 of NC_091286.1, forward strand.
CACTATGGCCGGTCCGACTAACTAAAGCAATTGTTACCATCCACCTCTCGTGTCTCCCCTTTTCCTCATAGTTTGTAAGCTTGCGAGCAGGGCCCTCATTCCTCCTGGTATCTGTTTTGAACTGTATTTCTGTTATGCTGTAATATCTATTGTCTGTACAAGTCCCCTCTATAATTTGTAAAGCGCTGCGGAATATGTTGGCGCTATATAAATAAAAATTATTATTATTATTATTATTAAGTGGCGGGGTAGCTCAAAGAATTGATCAATTGTTTGCTAAATGTCTCATATTTGAAATACAGTTAGAATTTATGTGCAATTGCACTTCAGTTATTGCGTTCTGTCCATAAGCAGTGCTGGCTTCTTCCCTTTTTTTTTGCTTTGCATTGGTACATGGCTGACCACCACTGTTGCCGCACACGCTGGGTTATGTGCGCCATTCTTTCTGTGTTCACTGTGATTGATAGGCTGCTGTGCACACACACAGCAGCCCTGCCCCGCCTCAGGCTCCAGTTAATTGTGCACCCGTGTCTCAGCCTGTCTCACCCTTCATCTTTGGTGCGGGTTTGGCAGTGTGGAAGCCAGATCTGAAATGTCCGCACTGGACCTGATCGGCCTTTACCTGCGCTTGCCTTTCCTGGAAGACGAGTATACACGGTAAATATCAGGCTGATATGAGCATGATCACAAGATGGAGGAAAATTATGAAGGTAGGGAAGACGAGACAGGTCTACAATTACTGTTCCACTTCAAGCAGCATATTTCGTGCTTCCAAATCCAAATGTCCCCTTTCTTTGTGAGCCTCAGCGTGCCTAAATCACATGTAGTAACCACATATAATAATAATAATAATAATAATAATAATAATAATAATAATCTTTAATTTTTAATAATATCTGTCAGTACTGTAAAAATTAGAGCTTCTGGGTGTCTACAGAAGCATGAATTAGGCACAATGTATTGGCACTAATATATAAGTGCACTGCAATACATTACAACAATGACAATGAAAAAAACTGCCTAAGAGTATAAGTCTATGTTTACACTAGCTGTCACTGAATGTCTTGCCTGTGCCCTATGTTTGGCATATGTAATGTCAGAAATATTGTTGCAAACCTGTGTGACCTTTTTCAGTGACTTGTATGGTTGTAGTAGCATAGTAATCAGTATGTTGTATAAATGTTTCTTAGCCAAAACCAGAAGCTGTGTCTAAGACCAGCATCACACTAGAGAGAAATACGGACGAGGGAGAGGCGCAAAAACAACGCATTGCACAAGGACCAAAATTTCTCTATGGGGCAGTTTGCATCAGCAGTATATTTCTCGGCCGTATATTAGGGGCAGAGAAAATCACAGCATGCTGCGATTGTCATTATATTCCGCAAAAAATACACCAATGAAAGTCTATGGGTGCGAGAAAAATACAGATTACACACAGACCATGCATGTTACTTGCGAGAAATACGCAAAACTTTTCCTGGTGACAGGAAATGGGCCAAGCCAGGAAGCTTAGACATGCTAAAAAGCTCGAAAACTGCTCCAGACATCCCAGAAGAACGCCTCCACGTTGTTCTGCAGCATTTCCTCCTTCGAGATGCTTCTTGTTCTGGTCAAAGAAAGGCCAGAAATATGGGACCAAAGGGATGCACATTATTCTAACCGGACAAACAGGAGAACTAAAGGAGTATAATGGGTATATAAATTTATTACGTATACAAAGTGTGAATACACATATGATCAAGCATATATATAACAGTAGTATGTTTACAAAAGTTTAAATACAAAAGTGCAAAAAGGATGGAAAAAGGGGAAACAAGTATCCACCCGGTGTGCAGGAGCCCAGAATTTCAGACAGTCTGATAAAATCAGCAGACTAATGGTAAAGCATATAGCAGAAAGCCACCTTAGTTGTAAATACAATAGAATGACACACAGTCACTAGTAGTGAAAATTTGGCGCTTACCGCAAGTATGAAGGGCTAAACAGCACACCGGACCGGAACCTGGAAGAAATGACCCCCGATGCGCGTTTCGCTTACTTTATTTGCCACTTTATCAACGCGCGTCCGGGGTCGTTTCTTCCAGGTTCCGGTCCGGTGTGTTGTGTAGCCCTTCATACTTGCGGTAAGCGCCAAATTTTCACTACTAGTGACTGTGTGTTACTCTATTGTATTTACAACTAAGGTGGCTTTCTGCTATATGCTTTACCATTAGTCTGCTGATTTTATCAGACTGTCTGAAATTCTGGGCTCCTGCACACCGGGTGGATACTTGTTTCCCCTTTTTCCATCCTTTTTGCACTTTTGTATTTAAACTTTTGTAAACATACTACTGTTTTATATATGCTTGATCATATGTGTATTCACACTTTGTATACGTAATAATTTTATATACCCATTATACTCCTTTAGTTCTCCTGTTTGTATGATTAATATGGAGTGGGTTGCCTCCTGTATAGGCTTTGGGTATTTTTCCACTATTTAGTGTAAAATAGCCCCTCTTTTTCTCCTTAAAAACATGTGCTCTGGAGTTGTTGTAATTATTCTAACCGGGCCAGAAAAGAGGCGGCATGGAGGAAAATAAGTGGGCTACTTTTCGCTGATTTTGAAGACTGTCCATGTGAAGGACAGCAACAAATAAGTAAGTTCACTCCTGTTTTGAAATTAATATTATAAATTATTCTCAGACTAGCGGTCGATTCTGAGTCTGCTGCGCCACAGCTTAGGCTGCCTACATGTGATTCCTCCAAATCTCATTCCTTCTATATATGGGATACCAATACTGCCTCTTCAAATTCACCCACAGGGTATAAATTTTCACCCCACTATCACTTACAGCAAGTACGTGATGAAGGTCGCTGGATGAGATCGAAACTGTTTTTGTTACTGTACTACCATTGAGAACTGAATAAATCCACTTGCATTATAACAGTTGAGTGACAGGTTCTTATTATATGTCACTAAGGTCTGGGAACCTACCTTGGCACCAATTTTCTCAGCTGTGCACACGTGAATTTTACATACAGTTGATGAAGTCTGGCCCAGATTTCCACACAGGTGGACCGGACTATGCCGGAGATTGTAGACCTCCCAATTAAAAATTCCAGATGTAGGGCAGCATACGAAAGGCTTGTTGTCAGGAAGCTGAAAGCAGACAAAAATCCAAATTACAAGGTATGAATTATTTAGAACATTCCTATAGACCACAAGTACTGAGTGGAACGTACAAGCCAGGCTAGCAGTACCTTCAAAAAATTAAACTGGCTATCTGAATTTAACATTAACATATTCTTAATAGTGATGGGCGAGCACTAAAATGCTTGGGTGCTCGTTGCTCGGGTCAAGCAAATTGTAATACTCGGGTAATGGGTCAGAACAACGAGCCCAATGTAAGTCTATGGAAGACCCGAGTATTTTTAACGCGATCCCCCCGGGGGTCCTTTTAAGGTCTAAAAATGTCTGGAAATGATGGAAACACTTCTCAAATGACACAAGGATGCTGCGTTTTTGAAGCGTTTTTCAACTTTAACATTGCTTTTAACCACTGCAAATGCATTCACTGGGAAATGTCATTGTAACATTTAACACCCCTAGCTGGCCATGTGGTGCGTGACACATAAGCAGACGCATCTTGTTTCATTTATGAAGGAGTGACTCTTAAAGTCACAGGGCCTATTTTAACTGGTGCATCAGGCGGCATTAATCTTCTTAAAGGGCCGTTATGAACATGTGGGTCTCCTAAGCTGTTGTAGCCTATGCTGTGAGTGAATGGGCTGCCAAGAATTACAACGCACCACAATACCCCTTTCACAAGATGTCCAGGAGGGCCTCCTGAAAAAATGTTGCATTGAATGCAAGGCCTGCCCTTTTACCAATTCATATGGAACCCGCATACTGGTAGGGCCCATTGAAATCCACTTCACAATATGCATTTTGTGCTCCATACTCCTTTGTTTTATACATTGGCAAGAAGGCGAGCCCTGCTGCATAGTCAGTCATATTCACCCTATTAGGCCTTGTAACCCACATACTGGATGGGCCCATGAAAATCCACTTCACAATATGCATTTTTGTGCTCCATACTCCTTTGTTTTATACATTGGCAAGAAGACGAGCCCTGCTGCATAGTCAGTCATATTCACCCTATTAGGCCTTGTAACCCACATACTGGATGGGCCCATGAAAATCCACTTCACAATATGCATTTTTGTGCTCCATACTCCTTTGTTTTATACATTGGCAGGAAGGCAAGCCCTGCTGCATAGTTAGTCATATGCAACCCATTAGGCCTTGGAACCCACATACTGGATGGGCCCAGGAATATTCACTCGTATTTTTGCACAATTATTTACAGGAGAATTTGGCAATTTTATATGACATGTTTTAACACTAAGTTTCAGATACAGCTTTAGAAAAGGCTACTACTTGCAATACAAGGCAATTTTATTGCAAACTACAAAATTCAAGGAATAGTATGATTGAATAATGTTAGTGCATACACTTTTGTATGTGTTAACATACTCAGGTTAATAATTACATATAAAGGTTAAATAAATATATTGATTACGTATATATGAAGACTAACTTCATACAGCATACATAGATCATCTCCCAGAGGCTTTTAAACATCATCCGTCTGGAATATTAGAGAAGCAACACCAAGACAGAGAACATGGGCGTCTCCTATTATTCAGGTATCAGCATACTCTACCTGTACAGGTACCCCAGTTTTGGCATCTGTCTTAGTCATGTTTCTCTGGTCTTATATAGTGAATAACATTATGTAGTAACTCTAGTTTCACCCACACCTTCAAGTGTCCACTTTTCAAGGTTGGATGAAACTGAGATATCATGGAGTCATCAGACGAGGGGCCATAAATCCCTAGAAAATAAAAGCCACAAGGATTTAGATAAAACCACCACCGACATAGTTTCAGTAAACCTTAATGTTTTACAATGACAAACAGCAAACATATAGAGGCTTAGAACTGTTTGTGAATAAACAAACATTTATCAAGATTGTGTCACTATGAGCATGGTCTGTCACATCTCTAAATGTTTTACAAGAAATGCAGCTATGTGATTGTGTGAATGCATTCGGTATACAATATTTCAATCTTGTTTACAAATCGCCATTTGTATATTCTCCATTTGTACATTTGAGGCAGACAAAGATAAGGCTCACAAGGAGAGAAACTAATATAATGGACAAAGCTATATTTTTAATGAACTACTGAGGCAAAGTAATACCATTGCTTTATCAAATTTATATGAAGTGTATTGTGTCCAATGTTAGCCACCAAGCAACACAAAAGGAGCTTTTCAAGTGAGCTCTTTAAGGTACACAAATATTATGAAGTGTTTGCCAACAAGGATGTGGTTTCACCAATGGGGGTACCTTTTGTAAAATTAGACTAGTGCCATCACAGCCCCCCTTGACCAAATTTCACCGGCCTATAAGAGCACAAAGCACGTTCACCCTGGTGATATAGTGGCATTTAAACAAGAGACATTGCAGGAGACATATTTAAGAAGTAGGCCCAATGGAATGCCATGCCCAATTCCCCAATGTGGGCTCCTTTTTGGACTGATTAAAATAGTGCCATCACAGCCCCCTAGCCCTAAATACCCCATACAGACCACGATCACCCTGGTGATCTACTGGCAGGAACTGGACAGATTGCAGGAGACCGAGTTAAGAAGTAGGCTCAAAGTAATGTCATGCCCAATTCCCCAATGTAAAATACTTGTTAAAAAAAATAAGAGTGGCATGACAGCCCCCTTGGCCAAAATGCATCATACAGAGCATGTTGACCCTGATGATCTAGTGGCAGGTACAGGACAGATTGCTGAAGACCGAGTTAAGAAATAGGCCCAATTGAATGCCATTCCCAATTCCCCAATGTGGTGTCCTTTTTGGACTGATTAAAATAGTGCCGCCACAGCCCCCTAGCCTTAAATGCAGCGTACATACCACGTTCACCCTGGTGATCTACTGGCAGGAACTGGACAGATTGCAGGAGACTGAGTAAGAAGTAGGTCCAAAGTAATGTCATGCCCAATTCCCCAATGTAAAATCCTTTTTTAAAAAAATAAAAGAGTGGCATGACAGCCCCCTTGGCCAAAATGCATCATACAGAGCACGTTGACCCTGGTGATCTAGTGGCAGGTAGGGTTGAGCGAAACGGATTGGACAGATTCAAAAATCGCCGACTTTCGGCAAAGTCGGGTTTCATCAAACCCAACCCGATCCTAGTGTGGGATCGGCCATGAGGTCGACGATCTTCGCACCAAAGTCGCGTTTCGTATGATGCTTTCAGCGCCATTTTTCAGCCAATGAAGGAGGACGCAGAGTGTGGGCAGCGTGATGACATAGGTCTCAGTCCCCACCATCTTAGAGAAGGGCATGACAGTGATTGGCATGCTTGCTGCAGCATCACAGGGGCTATAAAGGGGCGTGCATGCCGACCACCATCTTACTTCTGCCGATCGTAGCATAGGGAGAGGTTGCCACAGCTTCATCAGAAGAAGGGATATAGTTAGGGAGGGAACATTAACCCCTGAAACTGCTTGTGCTGTAGCAATTTCCACTGTCCAACACCACCATTTGTTTGCAGGAACAGTGGAGGCTATATTTTTGTGCATCAGCTCTGTAGCTTATTAGGCTGCCTTATAAGGCTCCCTGATAGCTGAATTGCTGTTTGCACGCTGCTGTGCAAACCAACTGCTTTTTTAAAAGCAAAAATCCTGTTGCTCTTTTTTGCACAGTTATCTTGTTTATTTGTCCACACTTTTGTGTGCAGCAGTCCTTTTTATTGCTGCCATACTTTTCCTGAGATCATTGTAGGGAGATTGAAATTGTACTACAGTCCTTGTATTTTTTCATATATCTTCCAGCCACTTTCTGCCACTTAGATTGCGTTGCTTTATACACCGGGCCTGAGTTTTGGGTCAGTCTCCCCTAAAACAAGGGAGTTTCAAATTCTCAAAAAGTGGATCTACTGCAGTCCTGTTAGTTTGGTGTTTGTCAGCCAGCCACTTTCTGTAATTTAGATTGCGTTGTTTTATACACTGGGCCTGAGTTTTGGGTCAGTCTCCAAAAAAAAGGGAGTTTCAAATTCTCACAAAGTGGATCTACTGCAGTCCTGTTAGTTTGGTGTATGTCAGCCAGCCACTTTCTGGCACTTACATTGCGTTGTTTTATATACTGGGCCTGAGTTTTGGGTAAGTCTCCCAAAAAAAGGGAAATTCAAATTCTCAACAAGTTTATATACACCTTCTACCTTGTTTTACAGTACCATATAACGGTTGATATTTTGGTTAGATTTTCCAAAAAATGAGGAAGTCTCGTGGAAGAGGCCGTGGGCGGTGGTTGCCAGCTGGTACTGATGGTGGTGATGGTGGTGGTGGTGCATCTGGTGGTAGTGGCAAAAGCACAATAGCACCTAGGCCTAGACGCAAGACACAAGGCCTCGAAGGCTTCCTTTTCTGGGAGTAGGAAAACAGGTTTTAAAGCCTGAGCAGCAGGAAAAAGTTTTGGCTTTCCTTGCTGACTCAGCCTCTAGCTCTTTCGCCTCCTCTTCAGAAAGTTCCAAATATAAAAGCAGCGAGTCGTCAGTGGATGCTCCTGGTTAGGAACAAGACGTTTCCCTGTGTCCTTCACCCAAACCAAAAGTGAAGGATGTGTCAGGCGACACTACAGGTTACTCCATGGAGCTCTTTACACATACCGTGCCTGGGTTAGAAAGGGAAATTGTTAACAGCCCATTACAAGATGAATCGGACATGGAGTGCACTGATGCACAGCCACAGCTAGATTATTATGCTGTTCCATTGACTCAGATCACGACATTTCCCTCACAGTGTACTGAGCCGGAATCTGACCCTGCTGAGACTATGGTGCCCCATCCCGAACATTTTAGCACCTTACACGGTGACACAGAGGAATGTGCATATGACATGGAAGAGGAGGTGATAGATGACCCAGTTGTTGACCCCGATTGGCAGCCATTGGGGAAGAGGGTGCTGTTGCCAGTAGCTCAAAAGCGGAGGTGGATGATCCGCAGCAGCCATCTACATTGCAACAGCTGTCATCTGGCAGGCCTGTATCAGGCCAAAAATGTTTGTCAAAAAAAAAACAGTTTTAGGACAGCATGGCCATCTGGTGAAAGTAGCACAGCATGCAATGCCTGAAAAGGTATTCCATAGTAGGAAGAGTGTAGTGTGGCAATTTTTTTTAACCAAGATCCGAATGATCAGTCAAAAGATATCTGTAAGAAATACTCAAAGACCTTTAGCAGAGGTAAGAATCTTAAAAATTTAAATACAACGTGCATGCTTAGACATTTATCCAGCATGCACTTGCAAGCCTGGACTAACTACCGAACATCCTATACTGTTAGTGCACCGCTCAGAATGAAGGTAGTCAGCAACGCTACATTGCTCCCCTCACTGTAAGGCCACCGGTTAGAACACCACCAGCAGCAAATGTGGAGGTATCGTCGCAAGCCCAAAGCAGTCAGGGAATCACAAGGTTATTGGTAGGAAACACTGTATGTAGGCCAACATCAAGAATACCATCACCAACTCTCTCTCAATCCGCCATGTCCACCACCACCACTGCTAGTTCCACCATATGCAGCTCTCCAGTCCAGAAAGTACTCATACTCTCATCCACGTACACAGGGTTTGAACGCCCACATTGCTACACTAATCTCATTAGAGATGATGCCCTTCCGGTTGGTTGAAAGCGAAGCTTTCAAAGACCTGATGGCCTATGCAGTACCACGCTATGATCTACCCAGTCGACACTTCTTTGTGAGAAAAGCCATCCCTGCCCTCCACCAGCATGTCAAAGACCGCATTGTCCATGCACTGAGGCAATCAGTCAGTGGATAGGTGCACCTCACAACAGATGCATGGACCAGTAAGCATGGCCAGGAACGTTACAGGTCCATCATGGCGCACTGGGTTAATGTTGTGGATGCAGGGTCCACAGGGGACAGTCATAGTGGGACAGTTCTGCCTTGCCCACGGTCTACGAAACAGTTGGCTGTAGGTGTTCGCCAGCCCTCCTCCTCCTCCTCCTCCTCCAGAAGTGAAAGCTCGTCCACAGAGCGCAGTTGCACGACCATCCACAACTGCCAGTGTTGCACGCAAGATGTTCCATTATCGAACAGCTAGTGGTATGCGTCAGCAGGCTGTGTTACAAATGAAGCGTTTGGGTGACAACAGACACACAGCGGAAGTACTGGCCGATTACTTACAGCAATAAACTCAGTCATGGCTGGGCAGTGTACATCTTGAGGCAGGCAAGGTCGTCAGTGATAACGGAAGGAATTTTATGGCTGCCATAGCCCTTTCAGAACTTAAGCACATACCTTGCCTGGCTCATACCTTGAACCTGGTGGTGCAGTGCTTCCTCAAAAATTATCCGGAGTCACTAGCTCTGCTCCTGAAGGTGTGAAGACTTTGCTCGCACATCCACCTGTCGCCCGTACACTCCAGCCGTATGCTGAGCCATCAGCGATCGCTGAATCTTCCCCAGCACTGCCTAATAATCAACGTTGCAACAAGGTTGAACTCCACACTGCACATGGTTCAAAGGCTGTGCGAACAGAGGCATGCTGTAATTAATTTGTGGGAGGATACACATACATGGGCAGGCAGTAGGATGGCAGGCATGGAGTTGTCTGGTGTGCAGTGGTCGAAGCTACAGGATCTCTGTGTAGTCCTTCGGTGTTTTGAGGAATGCACACGGCTGGTAAATGCAGACGACGCCATCATAAGCATGACCATCCCACTAAAGCGCCTGCTGATGCAAAGTTTGACGCACATTAAGAAACCGGCGGCTGCAGCCAAGGAGGAGGGAAGCCTTGATGACAATCAGCCATTGTCTGCTCAGGGAACTCTCCTGGATGAGGTGGCGGATGAAGAGGAGGAGGATGATGGGGATGAATATTTATGGGAGGTGGATGCTTCTCAGGGGGCAATACAAACTGGTGGCTTTGCAAGGTCAGGTACAGAGTTTTTGCGGGACACAACTGATGTTGATTTGCAAGAAAGTGCTTCTCAACCCAGCACAAGCAGTGAATTGACACCTGGAACATTGGCCTACATGGCTGAGTATGCCTTGCGTATCCTTAAAAGGGACCCCCGCATTATCAAAATGATGACCGATGACGATTACTGGTTGGCATGCCTCCTGGATCCACGATATAAAGGAAAATTACAAAATATCATGCTACATGAGAACCTTGAGCAAATATTGGCTACCAAACAAGCAATTCTTGTGGACCGTTTGGTTCAGGCATTCAAAGCACACAGCGGCGGTGATGGTTCTCACATGAGCCGTAGGGGGCAACATGGCAGAGGTGTTAGAGGTGCACAAATCTGAAGTGGCATTGGACAGAGGGGTTTTATGACCAGTTTGTGGAGTGATTTCGCAATGACCGCTGACATGACAGGTACTGCTGCTTCGATTCAAAGTGACAGGAGACAGCATTTGTCCAGTATGGTTACAAACTACTTTTCCTCCCTTATCGATGTTACCCCTCACAGTTCATTCCCCTTTGATTGCTGGGCTTCAAAAATAGACACCTGGCCAGAATTGGCAGAATATGCATTACAGGAGCTCGCTTGCCCTGCTGCTAGTGTGCTATCAGAAAGAGTCTTCAGTGCTGCTGGTTCAATACTGACCGAAAAAAGGACATGTCTGGCTACCCAGAATGTTGATGATCTAACCTTCATTAAAATGAACCAATGATGGATTTCAAATTATTTTGCCCCACCTTCCCATGCTGACACGTAGCTTGCCGGAAAAATGTCTTGCTTTTGGCCTACTCTTATTGACTTCTCCAATGCATCCATTTGCAGCTGCTGAATGTCCACCATAGGCCATTTTTATACCTCCCTAAACGGTCTGACTCCCCCCATAGGGCTGTATTCACCACTTGGTGCAAGCACCCGTGTGAGTGCCATTTGCCTGGACAGGTGGGTGTGCTCACTTTTGGGCGACGGCACTGGCACAGGGTCCCTCATAGTACAATAAAGTGTCCCTGATGGTGGTGGTGCACATCCATTTTCAGACACACCACCGTAATATGTATGACCCTGTCCCAGTACCGCCACCCATGAGAGAGTGTTCCCCCCCAGCTCGAACAGTGCTCTACGACTTGCAATACTGACCTCTCCCTGCTCCACCACTGTGTAGTCTGTGCAGTTAAATCCTTCAATGGCACTGCCAATACAAAGTTGTTTAAATGATAGATGATAGTTAAAATATACAGGGGCCCTGGCCACCATTGAGACCAGTTAATACTTTGCGCCTACTACTACTGTCTGCTACTTAGCAGAGGAGCCCACCCCTGTACCTAGCTATGCCGCCCGTTTAGACCTGTTACCAATTTTGAACTGCATTTAGCCTACTTTAATATTTGGGCCTGCTAACTGTGTCTGCCACTCATTATAGTTGTCCTCCGCTGAACAAAGCAATGCCGCCCGTTTAGTCCTGTTACCAATTTTGAAATGCATTTAGCATACTTTAATATTTGGGCCTACTAACTGTGTCTGCCACTCATTATAGTTGTCCTCCACTGAACAAAGCAATGCCGCCTGTTTAGTCCTGTTACCAATTTTGAACTGCATTTAGCCTACTTTATTATGTGGGCCTATATCTGTGTTTCCTCCTCATCCTGCCCATTGCCCAGCCACTGCTAGATGAGTCTGCTGGTACATTGACCCAGACCACTGCATTCCCCTTGCACTCTACACAGCCAGAATCTGACCCTGCTGAAAGTCAGGTTCCCCTTCCCGCATACTATACCACCTTACACGGTAACAAAGAGGAAGGTGCAGATGAAAGTGCAGGTTCCTTCATCAGGTGGGGGGAACATACTTGTTGGCGACGTCACTGGAACAGGGCCCCTCATAGTACGCAAAAGTGTCTCTGCGTACACACGTCCGTACGATCAGGGGCCCTGTGCCAGTGCCAACGAGTGGGCCCCCCATGCTTGCTCAGGATCAGAGCACTTGCAAAGTTAAAATACTTATCTCTCTCTGCTCCACCACCGTGACGTATTCCGCGTTTCCTGGGCCCACGAAAATCTTGAGCCAGCCCTACCCCCCC